>NW_006763290.1:2871364-3108614 GCF_000218685.1 Serpula lacrymans var. lacrymans S7.9 | reverse complement strand
ATCCACAGTGTATTTTTTTAGAGAGTACAAAAAAGCAAATTGGACGCAGCCGGGGATTGAACCCAGGACCTCCTGCCTATGTATGGCGGTGCTCTAACCAACTGAGCTACCAACCCTTGAATATCAACACTCAATTGCACAATGTTGTCTAACAAGGCCCAGGCTTTGACTTTGACAATTCCAACACTACCACACTCTGGGCTTATTATAGCGGCACCTTGTACCAGGTAGCGCCACATAACAAAGCCTTAAAGCCCCATTTCTGAGCACCGGTGGTGCATGCTGGCCATTTAGGCCACTTGGAAGATTTCAATGTGGACATAGCATGTGGCGGCACCATGTGCTCCATGCCAAGGCGGAACGGGCCACATCATCCATCCATATTAGGTCAGTGTCTGTTGTTGTTGTCTTGAATAGTGAGCACTCTATATAACTCAATTCTCCACCGTTTTCAGGCAATTGTTTTTAATACTAATGTATCATGCTGCCGAATTGTAGTATATAACATCAAGAAATACCAAAAGGTGAGTCTCATACTCCGTTGATGGTCTGTGCACCATTAAAGTTTGACTTGTGATATTTGTCACATCACACCTAACATGTTTGTTGCAGCTGCATACATGCGTGTCAGTTGCTCTCAATGTCCATCCCAGCACCCTCACTGTTGATGATGAGAACTGTTGTTAGAAAACCACACACAAAAACAAACTAACAAAAAATCCTCCCAGATTCCACAGAACTTGTGTATGGGCTTGCCTCCTAGAACAGCGGGTGGTCTGGTTGTTTGTGGGGTGGTATGTATAATGATCCTTCAAAGTGAAACCCAGAAATGTGTGGGTGTGGATTTTGGAGGAGGAGAAATAGTTGGAAGTTAGAAGAAAGGGGCTTTGAATAAATGTAGACAAATATGGACAAGCACTACCTTGCTAATTGTAGCACAATGTAGGTTTGAGAATAACAAGGTGATGAGGTTCCTGTGAGGCAATGTTAAACTATAACAAAAACGATACCCGTCTCCAACTGCACTTGCAGGGAGTAAGAGGTACAAGGAGTTTGAGGTTGACAGATATTAGAGATTATAACAAGCAGAGGACTTTTAAAGTGAACTCAATAGTTTCTATTGAGGAGTAAAGCGGGTGATTCAAGTAATAAAAAGCTAAAGAACTATACACAAGTATGTAGGATAACTAACTGTCTATCTCTCAGACCGAAAGAGGAACAATAGAAAGGTGGTCTGAGGATGAAACCAACCAATAAGACAAATAACAACTATTGTATGATTTCAAGGATTAATCAGCAGGTGGGAAAATATACAAATATACTAACAATAGGTATTGTTACACATGTTCAGGAACTGTATCCTCACGATGAGGTACGATCCTGACTAAAGTGTTTATTAATATATCCAGGCACTAATGTGGCGTGGAGCTGGTTGGCAAGGTCTCTACTACCAGTCCTTACCCATTGTGTTAGCTGGTTGGGAGTGCTATCAAGTCTCTGATCTGTGATATGAAATGGTATTGATGGTTGAGTAAACCTGTTAAGGCTATGAGAAGTAAAATGGCAAAGCACACCTCTAGCCCTAAAGCCAGAGGTGTAATAGGGAAAGTGTCTGAAAACCAAGACATAGAAAAGTGAATAGTCCTTACAGTTCCCAGTGATAGGTGGCTTTTGACACACAGATTGTAGTGCCCAGAAGGACTCTAATCAAAAGGGATGACAGTGAATTCTGTAGTGGCAAGTGACAATGACAACAGTTAACAGTAGAACAAGAAATCCAATCCAGACTTCTTCTCTAATCTCAAGTTCACTACTCACTGCTGCTTGTGATCCAGTGTGGGTCACAACACTTCCCACTGCTTGTTTCTACAAGGGTAGAATACAGGGGTTTGTATAGTAAAAGGAAAGGGAGGCTATGCACAGTATAGCTGTGCAAAAAAAATGAGAAAGAATGTAAAGGAAGGAATATATGCTGACAAATCCTGTATAGGTAGTATAGGATAAAATCATCAATATAAGGAAAAGAAAGGGATAGAACAATAAATGCTGTGTATGTAATGTCACAGGTTTGTACAGCCATAGAATAAAGTCCAATAGCAGAAAGAGAGCAAGAAAATCATGATGTCATGGGAAGATGCAGTAAAAAAAAGCAAGGCAAAAATAATATCAGTGTCAACATAGTTCCCTTGTTGTCAGTCAGGCATTCTAAACAAATGTGTCCATAAAAATGATTCAAAAATCAAGAACAATTGCACTGCAAATGAATGTTCTGCTGAAAAAAAAAGAACTGGAGCCACTGGTCCACCACCTAGTCCAAATCCCACAGTTCCATGGCCTTACCAATGATCTGGTTGTATTGGACCACCTGGTCAAACAAGGGAGGGAGAGGAATAGTTCCAATCTGGAACAGATGTGTCCCAGGCAATGTGTGATAAGTGTAGCTGTAGTGAAGACAATGGACAAAGGATAAATGTACCCAAGCAAATGGGACGGCAATGTACATGGGCAACACAAGAGGATGGACCTCTTCCAACTCAAAAACTACCCACCTGTGTTCTAGCTAGGTGAGACAAGCAACCAATGATTTGATTTTACTGCCATCTCAAACAACCATTGTAGCGCTCTATGACATTGGATACATCTTAGCAAGGTCATTAGCCCAAGTAGGTACAAGCTTCTGTACAATACCACTTATTGACATATTCCCAGTATGAAATCCTCCAAAACAGTGTTGTAACACACCTCCGCTTTGCCACAACTGCTATGTATGCATCCTTGAACATACACAAGAGCTTCCCTGAACCTCAAGGCCTTGATTTAGAGTTCATTTGGATACTTTTAATGGCTTGTGACCTCAAGAACAACATCCACCAGCGTGCCATAGGTAGTTTTTTTGAATGGGACAAACTTGACTGTGCCATTGGAGGATTACAGCAGGCCCTTGGTAATCTACTTTCTTTCTTACGCAAACTTATGCTCACCAGAGCACCCAGGTACAAAACTCCATCAGCAGACCCGCAAGGCTATCTCAAAAAGATAGCTGGCTCTCATGATGGCCCTACATAAGCTTAATACATATTTTGAACACCTTGCTGAGCTCTACCATCCTTCATTGGCTATCCCTCTTCCAGCGACTCTCCCCACAAAACTCAATGAGTTGCAAAATGACCAGAGTCTTACAGAGGATGTATGGATTACACTATCCACTGAAGATATCCCACCTTGGTTGGAAGACTCAGATGTACGTGATGGCATTTGTGCAATGCTGAAGCGAGATAGGTGTCAAGAAAAACAACACTGTTTGGATACAGAAGCTGAAAACCTCGGCCACTGGTTTGGGAAAGAGCTCTCTTTTGTTTTTCTTTTGTTTTTTGTTTACTTATGAATCTCATATGAATACAAAGATCATGCCTTTCATCTACTATTGGAGCAACATTGGGAGCACATGCTGTATCTCCAAGTACACAGCACCATGTGGAAACCTTGTATCAGATGCTAGGAGTACGAAATAGAAAAATGTTATTTCAAATATTAAGCTTTTAAAACCATGAAGAAAACTCACCATTTTAAATTCTAAAAAACACAAATAGAATAGGTGGAAGCCTATAGATATATTGTGGAGAAATCAGGAGTATGAGGCAGATATGTAACACTTAACTGTCAACAATAAACCTCTAGTAAACCTCGTGTTCCTCTTGTTGAAACCCCACTTCTGTGAAGAAGCCTTGGGTTCTGCCAAGAAGCAGTTAATTCCTCAAGGTTTTTGTAGCTTACTAATACATCAGATAATGTCTCCTGACTTCCTAGAGAGAAACCAGCATCAGTTAGGCTTCAGAGAAGAGAGATAGCTAGCTCCCCTACTTTAAAGGCCCTTGAATATTTGGTCTCAAGTAGAGCAAACATTGGTTAGCTTAGTAGCAGAAATATGTTAATTAATTAAATGAAGGGTGTTCCTCCCACCTATTACACCCATCTATCCATGTATCAAAAGCCCTATCTGTACTGAACACAAAAGAAGCTCTTTTCCCTGTATAGTCCATATTGAAATGAGTAGTATCTCCTGAACGGATTATAGCTAACTCTCCTCTCCTCTCACCTACAACTAGGCCTTGCTCCAATAACACAAGCTCAGCTCCTTGAAAGGAACCAATAGGAAGGATCAAGCAAATATTGCTATCACCAATGTCACGATGAGCTTCTGTGCAAAGATTAATATTAACCACCCAGGATAACCAAGGAGAAACAGATGATCTTGGCTGTCCTGGCAAAATATCTATAACTTTTGCCAAGGTCGCATATTCATCAGGAAGGGATTTCTTAACCTAATAACCATAATTTTAGATGGTTAAAATTACAGAGTAAAATAAACTTACTAATACTTCTATCCATGACAAAGCTCCTGAAAACACCTTTTGAAGATTGTTATAAAGACTAGGGAATTTCTGTATATCTCCTGATGGGTATGGGAGCATCTGAGAATAGTTTACCCTTCTACCATCTTCTTGTACCAGATATCTTGGGTGAACATTGGTTGGAGCATCTTTTCCCTTAAACAAAGAAATAAAATAAGCATAAAACCACTTGTAAGTATTTCAACAAAAGCTAACCTTAGTAGTATAGCAATTATAACTTGAAAAATGCAGGCTTTGCAAAGGTGCTGCCTCTTTAGAAGAACTACCAGACTGGTGAATAAGTTGCTGTATCCCTTCAGTATCAAATGAGAGCTTTAAAAGCTCCTGCAGATTGGCACGCAGATAATTTGTTAGTTTTGGTGATTCTGCACCTTTGTGCTACCTATATATTTTCATTCCTTTCTCTATCTATTCTTCTATCATTCACTATTGATTGTGTTCTCTATTATTTCGCCTTTGTGGCTGCTTTGTTTACCTTTGTTTACAAAACTTCGGACAGTATTGCAGAGTCCAATGCTTCCTATTCTCTAGTTACTCACATTGGACTCTAGGTACTGTATACCTGTCATACTCTCTAATAATAAAGTAACTCACATTGGACTCTAGTTCCAGTCCCTGATTGCTCTCAGCAAGTGGCTAGACACTTCCTTCAAGCTTTGTTCTTAATATAATTTGGCATAGAAGTGCATATAAAGGCTAGTAGTGTGTCATCAACATTGCGCAAATCTAGTGCACTACTTCAAACATATTTGTTAAAAGTTGTTATTCAACAAGCAAAAATATAAAACTCACCTGGCAATTGTGCCCTCTGGATTAGTAATAAAGGAATTAGGCACTTTCTGACCGTTTGGATAGAATGACTGGATCTACAGATTAAATCAGTATAGATAGAAAGTGGCTGTAATGTGGAATTAAACTTACAAGTTGTTCTAATTCTTCTGTACTATGCACAGTGATGTTTTTATCTTTTATGATACGCCTTTGATGCTGAGTCCATTGTATGTTTTCTTGATAGTTACAAGGAATGGGATAACTGGTGTTGGCAAGAATAGAAGGATCATAGAACGTCTGTAAATGAATGGTGGACAAGGAGAGATCTGAATCAACTCCATCATTTGAACCTCTGGGAAGATCTTCTGCGTAGCTGGACCTGGATAACTGTAAACCAGCATTGCCTAAAACAAGGTCCCCAATTCTACCCAAATGGAGAGGGGGTTTGAGAGAAGGTATTAGGTAAACAGCCCAAGCAGAAGAATCATGTTCAGGGGGGTAAAAATTGCTGTAGATTTTCTATATTAGACCTTGCAAAATCTTGAAGGAAAAACCCTTAATTAGCAAAAAAGCAATCAAATAACTTATCTGATTCAGCTAGTATCATACAGTTATAAACTTTTTGTAGGCCTTGAAACTGGATATAAGTATCACTGAATAGGTTGGGCGGTGATAAAGGCAGTAAATCCCGTAATCTGTTGACGTAGGGTATAATAACCTCTATAACAACATTTCCAGTCATGATATCTAGACAATTTTAAGCTCTATGCTAGACTAAAAATTCTAAAGGCTTACTAGGTTTTGGGTGCTCTTAATATTCTTCCACTTCCCTTACTGTCTTGTAAGAGACTCTCTCCATTTTCCAATCCAGAGTAGCTAAAAGAGCCAGCACATAAACAGATCCACAAGCAGCAAGTGCTCCATATTTACTCCCAAAAGCTCTCCACTCTTGGAACCTACAAAGAGAAGGCTTAGTATCCAGATTTGCTATTTCCCCTTCATGAAGTGTTGTAATATTAGAATATGTAGAAGTCTGAGAAATAAGACTTGTGTAATATCAATATCTTACTTCTTAGATACTAACAGCAAAAATACCTTTTGCATTTCATAAAAAGTTGTATATAGCTCATCATCATAAGGAAGTTATCTCCAGCACCTTTTCTTCTAAAAGCCTGGCAAAGTGTAACAGTGGAAGCAAGTGAATTGTTGGAATCAGCATATAGTCCAGTGCAGCATTTGATACCCTCTACTATGGCTTCAGGTTCAGGCACTTCTCCAGACAGGCGTGCACCTGCTAAATCAGCAATTAAGACCCCTGCACCTTGTGAGTATGCTAGCTCTTATGCTGTATGTAACCCTGCTGGAGCCCATTGAACCTCATTGTGACAGCAAGCCTTTTGAAAAGATCTAGCTACCCTACCAGCCTGTGACTGCTCCGCCGTGACCAACTCTTCTTTTGCACCACCTTTTGCGCAGCTAGGGCTTTTTCCAATGCCCAGATCTTCTTCTTCCTCTTCTTCTTCTTCCTCCCTGTAGATTGGTATTCCTCAGTAAAATTAGAAAGAGGTTGGGTGCGGAAAGACAGCACCTTAGTAACCCTGGAGTCCCAAACACCCTTTGCAGAGGAGTGCCGGAGGCACAGTCACTAACTCCCTCAAAAGACTTTATTACAGATACAAGTCTTTCTAGCAGCTCTTGCTCATCCTCAGAGTTTGGATTGGAGAGTTTGGAAATGAGTATGCCTGCCTGTTTGGCAGAGAGCACAAGGAATTGTACAGTTTAAGAATAGTATTCCATAGCAGAGACTTAAGGGAGAGAAGACAAAGTCCACTCCAACTCCTAACCCTACCTGCTGCACGCAGCAGTGCACAACAACCCTAACCCTAGCACAAAAGCCTGGCACATTCAACTGGAGCCGCCAGACTTGGCCAAATGTTGGCGCTTGAGTATTTTCTTTATCCAGCAAAGGCAGTTGTGGAGATATGAACAACAAGAATGAAACTGTAAGGTATTTTGTAAAATTGGGTGTGACTGGGCTGCGGAAGAAGTCTGACAGATGTTTCAATCCCAGTTGGCAAATCAAGCGGGGATATGGAAAGCTAAAGGAAACAATTAAGTTATTGGCAATCCCTTAGGGGAAAGATGAAAGGGTGCCGCACTACTAGAGCACCCCCTAAGCAAGGCACACAAACCGTCCAGATGGCCTGTTAATGAAGTCAGCAAGTTGAAACTGGGGCTTGTTTTATGAGCGGGATCACCTGGATGGCCATTGATACACCTTGTAAAACTTCCGATCTGAGAGGCTTCCAATCAATGGTCGAGCTTGAAATGTAGTTGCTTGAGATACTGTGCAAAAGGTGGCCGTAGAAGATATTACCCACCACTGCACATGTTGTATCCAAGAGAGAAGCTTACTAAACCAACTGTGGCGCCTATGAATCTGACAAGGAAGAACGCACTTGTTCCTGTTGCGAGTTCTGAAGGTTTCAGAGCTTGAGTAAAAATTTGATAGGGCGCGCGAAAGAGCATTCCCAATCTGATTCCTAATATAAGGGGATATACAGCCTGAGAAACGTGAAGCCAAAGATGAGCCCAGAGAATATGATATCATTTGTACACCAGCTTGAAGAGGTGTTGTACCATTGATGAGCTAAGAACATACAAAAATCAGCAAGCTTCTAATAGCGATATAAAAGATAATATATGGACCTGATAATATAGCGCCAAATAGAAAGTCCCAGCAGATCTCCAGGGAGCATTGTCAGCGCCCAAGTGGAACATGCCGTAATGACATTGAAAGGATAACAAATGCAAATCAGACAAACAGGTAAATTAAGATAGACTGCGGCAAAAATATAAGCAAGGTTGGAACCAGCTATACTCACAAGCCCATCTCCAACTAATTGTTGATGAGCTACCTGTGTTGGTATTATCAGTAAGAGCATTTTAACAAGAGTATATACATACTGCTGAAAAACCCCCCTAACAAAGGCCCTGCAATAGCGGAACAACTCCAGGTGACACTAAGAGCTTGCAACCACTTGGCTCTATTTTGTGGCTCGACAATTTCTGAGGTGATAACCCATACCAAACTAACAATTCCTCCCCACCCAAGCCAGCCACACCCCGTGCAATTATAAGCCACAATATTGACTAGATTAGAAGATAAAAAAGATTTCAGAAAAGATATGTACAGTTAAGTACCTTTGTCACGCCACAGAGTAAAGATCCTGTTGCAAATATAACCATGCTCGAGTATAAAAGGTTCTATATCGCGATTGAAGGTCAAGATCTACACAATTCAAATCTTATAGACGCACCTTTTGGCCAATCAAATCAGATATTCTTCCATATAACAACTGGCAAGCCGTCTGAGTGAGCATATATGCGACACCAACCCAGGTGTATTGGCTTTGCAAAGCTCAAAGACCATTAGTAATTGTTGGCAAGCTGGTTGATACAATAGTCTAATGTAGATCTCAGTCAGAAAATGGTAAGTGAAATTAAGCGGAAAACCAACCAAATCAGTTGTAGCAAGAAACAGGGTCATCGCGGCACTTGTCAGGTAGATATTTGGGATGTGCATCTTGCCGCAAACAACTGAGATCCTTACCTGATATGCGCAAATAGCAGTTGCCATGTTGATAATGGATAACCTTGAACAGCAAGGGTACTGTCATAAGAGTTGTGGGCTATAAAACTTGAGCTGCTTTTTGATGATTCCAAGGGTTTTTCAAGACACTGAACCTGCTTTGTTGGAGAAATAGTGAGATGTAAATGGGATGGCAGTATTTGAACACCAAAAATCAAAAGTGTCATGCCTTGGGGAGTATGATTTGAGAAACAGGACAGAAACTGAGAAACTCAAGATTCCAAGTCTCTGCATTGTACTCTAGCCCACTTTACACCCATACTAGCCTTGGGCAAGGGTGGTTTTGATGATCAGATCAAACCATTAAGTTGTACACATAGAGAAGACTTCTGAAGGACCTTGGAATGCCATTTAAGTTTGACAAGCGGACCGCTCAAAGAAAGGTGTGATGTGCTGGCTTTCAATTTTGGAGTAGGATTATTGATTTGGCTTTAGAGCATAATTTGGACTGCAAAGTGAAGGGGCCACTGAGTGACAAAGAAGAGAAGCATATGAGTGACACCAAGATGTTACCGTTCTGGAGACTGTGAAAGAAAAAGAAAATATTTGCAACCCGAATAGCAACATTTTGCTCTCTCGGTGAAGCCTCAAAGAACAAAGAGGCCAAAATCCTGGGGAGAATCAAAAGTGCAAAATGAGGGTTACTTTGAGGGGTGTGTAAGTTCCTAAGAATGAGAACACTGGTTTGTTTGTTGGACTGTAAGTTAGTTGTCAGTACACAAAGCAATGGCAGAGAAGAAATAAGGTACCTTGCTTGCAGTAGCACTAATTCAGCTTCAGTTCATGCTCCAGCAATGCAGGTGTAGCTTTGAGGACTGCAGGAAGTCCAAGTTTCTATCCTCCCCACCCGAGTTCTGAGAGAATGCCACAGAGATGAATACTAAGTGAAGGTGCTTCAAAAGAGCGCAGGAGAAAAGCATGACCTGTTCCGGTGGAAAGCAACATATCGCCAGCAAGGAGGATAGATGTAGCAAAGGTAAGAAGCGGAGGGTGAATGTTATGTGATAGTGGTAGTGTAGCAAGCTCAGAGGTCGGTTGGGATAAGTGAGATGCTGCAACAGAGAAGCTTTTAGTTAAGTTCATAGGACAGGATAGATTAACTTACGTAGTACCCTCGAGCCTTGACGCACAAAACAAATGAAGAATACCGTTTGTAGCATCAGGTGCATCGTGTGTTAAATGATAAGCAAACAAGGGAGTGATAACTGACACTGTCACAGTGTGCAGTGTTTGTGAAACAGACTGTAGAGACAAGTCAGTTCATTTATCTCACAACTAAAAAAGTGATATTTACCTTGCACACAAAGATCAAAGTCCATGCGCAAGCATCTTCAATGCCAATCAGACTCTGCACCATCAGCATGACTGCTTCCTCTTGTGCAGTGGTCTTCAATCTTCGTAGAACTGTCCCCCAAACTTCAGCTGTAGCCCGCTGTACCTCGTTATCACATTTTGGTAAAACGGCACGGATGGAGGCCCACTATTTTTCCAAGAGATCTAATTTGACTGATGGTAGGAGTAAATATTTAAAGAGTGCAGACAATTTAGTAAGGAGTGAGGTCAAATCAGGAGCTGATAAAGAGCGAGATAGCAGCTCAAGAAGAAGCTGAAATAAATTAGGATAAACGGGAGAAATTGTGGTACAAAGATTGTGGGCTAGTTTTTGTAGTAGACTAGAAGCAAGTTAAGAAGGGGGACATAGGATAGTATATCAACACTCGTACTTGTGGAGGGCTTTTAAAGCTTCATCATCGGAGCTCTTTACTGTTTCTATTTAAACATCTACAATTTCTTTCCAGTTGTGCAACAAAAGGGGCATCAACATGGAAAGTGGATCAGCCTTCTTCGCAAATTTGGGAATCTGGGGGAAAAATTGAGTTGCCACCAGTGCTGGAGGGTTTCAAAGAAATGCGACTGATTATCCTATCATAGAACATCCATGTTAATAAATGGGGAGAAATATGACAACTAGAAGGTCCCACTTGAAGTTCATGATCAAATTTTGACAAGGTGAGAGCCGAAGGTACATGAACTTTTTTGAGAGATTGTTTATAAGATTGATGCTAGATTTGTGTCAGTTAAAGTTAACGACTTGAATATAATATATGGCTGTGTTGTACTTTGAAGTGTTTGATACACTGGAAACCTTGGTCCACTTCCATATCCTGTGGTTGATCGTGACTTCAAATTACTCTTGAAGATTTTTCTGAGATTCAAACTTGGTTTGCTTGGATTAGAAGCTATTGCCAAACAAACACTACTGTATTAGGAAACTCAGTACTTTAACCATTTTTGCAGGAGGCTGGTTCTGCTATTGGCAAATGATTAAAATAGGTGAAGTACCACTATAATATACATAATATGCATTCACTATTTGTATCCAATGATGCCACTCTTTCTTAGAGCAGTAAGTTCCAGCGTTGTATCATTGTAGATCCAAAGGTCAGATTTCATCACTAAAAATGGAAATTTTTTGTCAAGGTATATCTGAGCTTTATAATGCAAAAATAATTACAAACTTTATGACATAGCCTTCTAAAGGCTTGCTAGGCCTGCAAGCCAGCTAATATCATGTGATAACCATCTATAGCCACGTGATTCATAGCAGTCACAGCTCAGTCCAGTCATATGACATAACAGTTCAGCTTGGTTACAAAGCCAATTTTAGCCAAGACCGTGGCAACACTACACAGGGTGTGAAAACTACAAAAAAAAGTTGAAGATGAGAATGAAATTTAAAGGTTTGAGAATTGTGTTATTGTAACAACTATGCTGGCCAGGTGTCTGATATGGATCATACCAGGAGTTCATTGCATCAAGTGTGGCTACTGGAGCCGCCACCTTGGCAAAGGTTAGCATCTGGAGAATATAATACCAAGTCTAAAATGTCAACTTGCTTTGAAAATCCAACAATTAGCAGATGCTCAAGAAAATGCAGTTAATTTAGTGTATCAGCTTGCACTAGTAGAAGGTTTTGGTACACTGCACAAAGACATAGCTTGTGGGAAGGAACTTCAGAGCAAACTTTGGTTGGTGAGAATTTTTGAGAGCAGGCATTTGAGTTTGAGTTCAAAGAGACCATGTGTTCAAATTTGCAGCATGGGCCTGGGGTCATCCAAGTCCGGATTCTGCAAGTTGATGGCAATGATAGTACTACTACTAGTATAGCTTAAATGTGGAACATAACAGTTAATAATAATATTGATGGATCAGATTGGGAGCTCTTGGGATCTGCTAGTGAGTAGCATAGTAATAGTAGTGTCATATCCATGCCACAGGCAGGCTATGGTTTCCGGACCTCCAAGCAGTTAGAAACCCCCAAGTCCAAACACCTGAATCTTCAGCATTCTCAGAATTGTGCCCCTTGCACTCTGTCATTCAGCATAGCCCTGTACCTCATCCCCACATGGTACTCCGGATATCCGCTCCAACTCTCCTGCCATGGACTTTCAGTCCACCATACATTTCCTTTGTATGTTCTCATATTCTTTATGGACTCTATATTTAGACCTTATGGTACACTCCCCTCAGATATGATTTCTCCTCGCTAAATAGTTGTCTGCATGGAACTCTATACCTACATTAATCCTTACTCCTTACAAACTCCACTCCCTCTGATAGTATATAAGTCATAGCTCCTGTACTCCGTTCCTGCGGTTCAAATGTCAATAAGCTCCTCCACCTTTTACCCAAGTCTCTCTAAGAAATCAATACTCAGTTTTGTGCAATACAAACTCAGTTTATTATGCTGTACCTAAGAAATCAATACTGAAGCATAATAAGTAAATGAAGATACAAAAGAGGCTGTATCTGTTAACCTTAGTTTTGTGCAATACAAACTGAGGTGTAACTATCCTGGAAATGAGCATAAAAATAAGAAGGGAAAAGTCTGAGTGATATATATGTGACACCACCCTGGATACACTCCCCCAGGAAAAGAATCCCAGGTGCTATGTCTCAATAAGACCTTGTATGGCTTGAAACAAGCTGGTAGGTGCTGGTACAACATGTTATGCAACAGCCTAATAAAAATAGGCCTCAAACAATCAGAGACAGACAATGTGGTCTTCTATACACACCAAGCATAACCAAGTTTTGTCACACCCAAAATTGATGAAAAAGCCTGAAAGTAGTTGGAATATTTGGTTGTATTTTTGCACATACAAGATTTTGTCAGAATAATGTATTTTTGTTGACATATTTCCATTGATAATATGTTTTGCATGAAAATATAAAACTTTGTCAACAAAAATACATTATTCTGACAAAATCTTGTACATGCAAAAATACAATCAAATATTCTAACTAATTTCAGGCTTTTTCATCAATTTTGGGTGTGACAAAAGTCGGTTATGCTTGGTGTGACAGACAGAAACGCGACACGCTCACTATTATAGCTGTTTATGTTGACAACATGACTCTCATTACACCATCTACAACCTTAATAACCCATTTGAAGGTGTAAGGACCATTTATATTTTCTTATTGTCTTATCTTTTCGTTCCATGTCTTGGCTCTCAGACACTTTCCCTATTACACCTCCAGCTCTAGGGCTAGAGGTATTCTGTGCTATTTTGCTTCTCATAGCCCTCACAGGCTTTTTTAGCCATTGTTACCACTTCATATCGCAGATCAGAGACTGGATACATTAGGAAAAACCCTTTTGCTATATAGCGCTATATAGCCACCACCTATATATATAAATGCATTCATAGAAACTATAGTACTATCAGTGCAATCATAGCTCTTATAGCTTTTATAGCACAGTAGTAGGCAAAATTTTAACCAAGGGGAGAAGTATCTATAATTCCCTCAAACTCTGGATGAATCTAATAAACTTGTTCAATAATAGAAAGAGGCCAAAAGTGTTTGGAGTCAAGTATATTATTATAGGCAAGATACTATAAGTGCTCTTATAGCCTATAGCAGCCTACATAGCTCCTATAGCTGTAAAGGTCATAGTTATAATATAGTTCAAGGTGCTTAAAAGGGCTAATAAATCATCCAGTATTAATTAATTATGTAGCCTATATTAGTGAAATAGTAGTTTGTATCCCTGATACTCACAAAATAAGAATAATGATTTATCCAAATATAAGTAGTGACAATGAGTAAAAAAATAATCTAAGTCTATGAAAGGTCGATATATATAACCTGTATAATACATTTTATAAGCTCTCATGGTGTAGTGGATAAATGTGATGTGTGGCTGTAGGTTGCTTAGTCACCCAAGAGCTGACTAGCAGGTTGAGAGTTTAACTCCTGTTTGTGTTTATTTTTTTCAATCAGCCACACAACAATTTCCAACATCTATAAGAGCATTTATAGAGCTATATGAGGCTCTATAGATGGCAGAGGTTCTATAACAGGTTTGACCACTATAATAGCTTTATGAGTACTTATAGTGCTATAGAGCTCTATATAGCTACCCCCATTTTTCCTGATGTAGCACTCCCAGCCAGCCAGCACAATGGGTAAGGACTGGTGGTAGAGATCTTGCCAACCAGCTCCAAGTCCCATCAGTGCCTGGAGATATTAATAGACACTTTAGTCAGGATTGTACCTCATCATGAGGATACAGTTCCTGAACATGTGTGACAATACTTATTATTGGTACATTCTCTCACCTGCTCATTAATCCCTGAAGTTGTATGATAGTTATTCTTTTTCTTATTGGATAGTTTCATCCTCAGACTACTTTTCTTTTATTCTACTTCCGGTCTGAGAAATAGACAATTAGCTATAAAAACCCTACATACTCATATATCGTTCTTTAGCTTTTTATTACTTGAATTACCCGCTTTACTCCTCATCAGAAACCTTTGAGTTTACTATCAGTCCTCTACCTGCTATAATCTCTAGCATCTGTTGATCTCAAACTCATTGTACCTCTTACTCCCTGCAAGTGCAGTCGGAGATGGGTATTGTTTTGTTATAGTTTAATGTTGCCTTACAGAAGGCTGACCTTGGTTCCCTCTTCAAAGTAAGCAATTTTGGTGACTTACACTGGACGTTAGGGATTAAAATAAAGCAAGATTGAGATGCTTGCACCATTAGCTTATTCCATCAAGCATACATTAATTCCATCATTGCTTGATTCAACCTAGAATAGGCAAAAATGTTAGCTATGTATACCCATGGTTGCAAACACATACCTAAGCAAAGATCAAGGGCCAACGACTCCAGATTGTGAAGCAGTTGGCTCGCTGATGTATGCTGTGATTGGGACGCAACCTGATATTGCTCACATCATAGCAATCACTTCCCGATTTGTCAAAAACTCTGGTAGGGCCCATTGTGAGGCCATAAAGCAAATAATCAGATACCTAAAGGGGACTTGTGAGCTCTGGCTAATGTATGGACCTGAACAAACCAACCTTATAGGCTATAGTGATGCCAATGGCAGGATGAACAACAATCACAGGGCAATCTCAGGTTATACTGTGATGCTGAACAGAGGGTCAGTATTTTGGTACTCCAAACAGCAGGGGCTTGTGGCCTTATTGACCACAGAAGCCAAGTATGTCGCTGCAACACATGCAACAAAAGAAATCCTGTGGGCAAAGATGTTCATTGAAAAAGTGTTTATAAGTGACTCACCCGCAACTACCCTCTATTGCAATAACCAGTCAGCTATAGCCCTATCCAAGGACAGCCAGTATCATGCGCGGACAAAATACATTGATGTGCAATTGCACTTCATATGTCACACAGTCAAAGAAGGAAAGATTGAGCTGGTATACTGTCTCACAAATGATCTGATCGCTGATACACTGACTAAAGCACTGCCATTATCAAAGGCGAAGCATTTTGCACAAGAGCTTGGGACCATGCAGCTTGAGGGGGAATGTTGGACGTAGAGGATCAATGTAGAGGGTGGAGGATCAATGCAAGCAGCACAAAGTACCTAGAAAGGAAGGGGTATAAGTTGAGGTGGCCTGTGCACCAATATATCCCATCAGTAAAATGTTTTGGTTCCGTCTTACTTATAAAATGGCCTGGTCGCCATGTAGCACCTCAGACTCATCTACGAGTTCTGAGGTGAGACCTTTATGTTTCCCCCTTTCAAGTACCTAGCTAATTAGTATAGCTTTTATCTTATCTAGATCATATCCAATCGATTTCAGGATCAACTTATATGAGCCCAGCTTATATGCCGAAAATATTCAATTTTAGCTTTTTTCAGCCAATCGGAACACAGATATCAAATATCTTCAGCATATAAGTTAGGTTCATATAAGTGGATCCCAACAGTGATTGGGGTTTGCTTATCTTGTCACACATGAGTGTATCTTATCTCGTCATATATATTCAAGATCGTAAACAATTCGGGCTAATCTTTCGCCATGCAACATTGCAACATTGCCAAAACACTTATTTTCAAGGTACCGTAATCTGCACCTGGAACAGATCCGGTGTTAAGTCCCATGAAGCATGCTGTTAGGGTTAAGTATAACAGAAGTATATTGTAGGTCCAGTAAAATGAACCATATAAGATATATATGGAAGGTGAAATTGGTAAAGAGTGATTACACATAAGAGTATATGATTGACTAGACTCAAGGAGAGTAGATCAATACAGCCAAAATGAGTGTATTGTGCGCTAGTCATCCTCTGGAGAGTGAAACGACATAGGCGATAAAGGTGGGTATTCTCCTTCAGCCACGGCCTCGAGATGAGAGAATGGTGGGAGGGCGTGTGATGGGGGCATGTGCTCCAAAGGAGATGAAGGCAGTGGAGGCTGTTAAAAGGCGATAAATCTTAGATCCGGAAAGCCGAACTACTACTCACCACTTTGAAGATTGGGTTTATTGCCGTTTTCAAGTCAATCCCTGAATTTGGAGGATGCCCATATAGCTGCCCGTTACACTCAAAAGACTGGCGAGAACCCGTTTGTGGGGGGTATTGTATTATCTGGGGCACAGCGATATAAGAAGGGTGTTGTGAGACGCTAGAAGATTCTGGAGAATTTTGTGTATTCATCCAGGAAAGTGGTGAAGGAGACAGTGAAAGAAGATTGATAGGCGGGGGGGATGATGTCCCCGATAAAGACGAGGTCGTATCTCTTGACGTTCGGATATCCAAGTCACCGACAAATTGACGTTCTACAGTGATGGAATTGGAAGAACGAGCCGACACAGGAAATTCGTCATATTGCATGCCACCTTGCAACGAAGATGCAGAGGTCATTCGATTAATACTGAATTGGGGAGGTCGATTCCTTATTCGACTTGGTCCTGGATCGCTATCTACGGTTGCGAAAGAAATAGCGGATAATCGCCCGCTGCTGTGTAAATCGGAAGAAGACATGGAATGATCATCATCGAAGTCTCGACGGCGAGCCTTGAACACTCGCTCGTCTCTCCACCATCCGTTGGGAGTCAGACCACCGTCAGAAGGGTTGGAGAATCTTCCTGAGGTTGAATTCAGCACGGGACATGGTATGTTTGTCTGTCCTCGGCTTTGCTGTATCGGACCTGGGGCATCTTGTTGTGCCTTGTGCTCAGTCCCAAGTAATCGTCGTTGATTTGTATTGAGGAGGCTCCCAGAATGCTGCCACTTCCACTCAAGTTCATTCCCCCCCACGGTTTGCATGAGCATCTGGCTACGCTTTTGCATGACGGCACGTGCTTGCTCTCGTTGGGCTCTTTCTACCATTGAGCGACGTTGTTTCTCTGCTTCGCGTTGGAGACGTTCAGCCTCCTTCTTGATCTGTTTTGGATCTTTACGTGGTTCATTCACACGTAATATATCTGCCAATGGGGCACTGTCAAAACCCGATGATTGGGTGCGTTTGAGCGATGGTGTGAAATTTGACGAAGTAGGAACTTCGTCCACTGGTGGAAGAGAATGCTGGTGCGCTTTGTCCGCATGTCCAAACATGCCGCTAAGACCCCATTTGCTGTGCTTCTTTCCAAAGCCAAGCGAAGATAACTTCCCGAGTTTGCTTTGTGATGATGTTTCGCAGGGAACAGCAAGATTCGCATGCATCCCGTAGCCCTGGTCGATGCTCAATTGAGTGGGACCTTCCTGCCTCACATGAGATGTTTGTTGTAGATCCATAGAGTATCCTGCACTATCAGGTTGCGAGAAAGGGGTAGCCATCCGGTCCGACCTGTTTGTGTCGAGATGCCAAGAACCCTGCTCTCGCGATTCTTCCTGTATATCTGCTACACAGTGCAAAATGCCATATCGTGGCAAATCATTGCCGCCTTCCGATGTTACAGAGAGAGCTGGATCGCGTGTACGCAAGGTACTCGATAATATAGAAGGTGAGCTAGGGAAAGGAGATATTTCGGATGTATGCGGTTGGAGGATATTATGGAAGGATTGGTCTGTAGACCTGTCTATCGGGTGATGTGAGTGCGATGGAGAAACAGTTTGCCTTGGGGACATAGTTTGAGAAGATGGCAAGCCTGGGGGAATCGGTGACCTTGATAATGGCGTTAACTGAGGGTGGAGAGAAGGTCCTGGGAGTTGATTATGGTGTAATGCTTCCAGCAGATATGGATGGTTCAAGCACTGGTGGCTTGACAGGCGCAGGGTGGGGTCGTACATAAGTAAGTCGCGAATACATTCGACTAACTGTCGTGGAACTGTGGGGTCAAATAACGTGCTAAAGTCTTTGGGTGGAACCTGCAAAACCGGAAATAAAGAAAGATAAAGATAAACGACATGTCTGCCTACACGGCATGTAAATTATACCTTGGGAAAGGTAAAACCCACTACTTTGGCCATCTTTACTCCATTCGTCCATCGACCACCACCAATTGGTTTGCCTCGTATTCCTGTTCCATAATCTTCGCAGGGATCTCCTAGTACCTCGCATATACGTGCTATCTGGTCTATTTGACCGGAGCCAGGAAATAAAGGCCGGAGATTGACGAGTTCTGCCATGATGGTACCTAATGCCCACATATCCACAGGATTGGAATAATTTCTGCTCAGCAACAGCACTTCAGGAGCGCGATACCACCGCGTGGATACATACTCTGTATATGGCGGCTGACTATCCGTTTCCCTGGCCAAACCAAAATCGGCTAATTTGATGATAGCGACAACATCCTTTTCTGGGGGTGCATTTGAAGGTGCTGTAGGGGATAGAGAAGAGTATTCAAATAGACCTGTAGTTGTTACAAGTACGTTCTCAGGCTTCATATCGCGGTGAAAATAACCAGATGAGTGTATGTGATGAAGCCCGCAGACGATTTGACGGAATATTGAAGCCACAAGACCTCCTGCTAGAGCTCGGCCTTTGCGTGCTTTGATAAGGTGGTAAAGGTTGCCTTCCATGGACTCGAAAACAAAATATAGCTCTTTAGTATCGGGTAGCAGAAAGAAGTCATAGAGCGGTATGATGCACGGGTGAAATGGTATCGCTCGGAGTGACTGGAAGAACATTGTGTGTTAATGAGTGCATCGGGATTCATTCAGGTATACCACCTGCATACCTCTAGTTCCTTGAGTTTTTTGCACTCATCCCAGCCCCCTTCCCACTTCTTCTTCATCCGCTTAACGGCTACAAGGCGTTTATCGACCCATTCAGGTCTGACACCTCCGCCACGTTGCATGGGGGAGAGAGGCGTATTAGGAGGTAGTGTGCCATGCCAATCACATAGCAGTACTGTTCCAAAAGAACCATCACCCAGAGTCTTAAGGGGTGTATAAGAACGAACGGAACCTGTGAATGTTCCAAAGGGGAAAGATTAATGTGGAGACTTGGGTATAAGATGTGCATGGCGAAAGAGAAGTAAGTGACTGACTACTTCGGGAATCACCAACAACCAAGACTCCGCCTTGCATTGACACGGATGGAATACCCGTAACATTTACTGTATCCTTAGATTGCGAGGACACAGAGCGATGAGATGGCGGGGGTTGTGGTGATGCAGGTAATGGGTTGACATTGTGTATGCTGCTATTTGACCCGTATGTGTCAGTGTAGACATCGAGCGCAGAAAGCTTTTCGAAATGAAGTTTGTGCTGGCGAGTCTGAAAGGCATGATTCGTGGCCATGAGTATGTTACCAGAGCATTTCCCGATGATAGCAAAGAAGGCCAGACAGCCTCAACTTTCGGGCGACAAGACGAAGGGAAACTTGCAAATGTCTCGGCTAAAGAAACATGAAACGAGCCAAATTGCCGCGGACAACAACGGGGAATAGCTATCAGAGAAGACGAAGTCAGAAAATGGGTGCCGCTTTACACAATTTGGCCCTTAAAGTGTACTGCCCATTTGGAAACATGGGCATGGTACAAACCTTGCCACGCCTTGTTTTGACAATTATGTAATACCGCAGCGGCAGGTTCGGCCGCAGACTCCTAATATCAGGAAAACGAGGAGCATGTCGGAAAAATCCGTTTAACCAGATCAGACCCTACGAACGTCTGTAACTTACCTGGGCCACCTGATGATCTGAGCCGTTGATGATCAGAATCGGATCAGAATTTGAACAGACTATAATCAGGCGGATCAGGTGGGAAAAGAAGATAAGAGACTGTGTCTGATGAAAAAACATATCGGAACTAGGACAGAAAACAATCAGGCAGATTAGCTGGGGTAAGAGGGATACAAGTGACAGATATTCTCTGACCAGACATGACCAGATCAAAAGAGAGCATGAATGGGTTGAAATAGACCATCAGACAGACTTAGCTCAACGGTTCAAAATGTGACACTTGAGATTTTACTGACAAAACCGGATAAACCCGGTCTCTGCCAAAGCAGCCATTGTTCTCCATGGAGTTTAGCCACCACTCCATGGAGTCATTATACTGTAGCAAGTGGCACCTCCGACTATAAGTAGTAGGGGGTTTAGTATAGGAATACCTCAGTCGTTTCTATAGCCTCTCGGGTGGCGGCTGAGGTATGTTACATTACATTTATTAGAGATCACCTTAAACTAACATATATTATAGTTTCACTTAGGTAAATAATAAAGTCGTTTCTATAGCCTCTCGGGCAGCGGCTGAGTTTCACTTAGTTTTATTATTTACTAGTGGTAGTTAACAATACAAGTAGTCTAGTTGTCAGTTCCCGAAATGTAGGAACATATCACTGTCAATTAAGTCATTTAAATAAAATCGGCCCTCCTTCAGATTGAAAGCCTCAATCATATGAGCTCCCCGAATCAGGGACTTAGCCATGACCAGCTTGAAATCTCTCGCTTCATCATACAAGAGAGCCCCCGACCATCTGGTCCTTGGAATTACATTTGATGGCTTGAATATCTTGACTGACACAATATCAAACAAAGACGACTGAAGGAAACATCGAAAGACGGCTTGGAGTCGAGCAGGAACTGGCTCCAATGTGTCTGTGTTAATAAAAACACAGTCAAAGCGTGATTCTTTATTGAAATTGGGGTTGCAGCGAAGGATGTCCCGTCCTTCGCTCCAGTCCTCGTGTGATTGATACTTGAGATAAATGCATTGATATTTCCTGATCTGTGGAACATGGAACAATGTTAGAGCTGTGAAGTATATGTAAGATCAGCTTACTGTGATGGGACTGTCTCCAACGGCTACATTGCAACTTGAGGCTAAGAAACTCCGCAGACACTTGTTGAATCCTTTGAGGCCCTCGCAATGCTCCATGACTACTGAGCTTGTCAGGTTTGTAGGAGATCCTAGAATCTCAAAGAGATCTAATATAAACCAAATGCTCAGACTTCGTGGGTAAAGCTCTGAGGTGGGCAATCGTTGCTACGAAGGTTTTTAAACTCGAACAGAAGTATAACCAAGGGGGTAATTTTCCCCATCAAAACACCACTACACTTTCCTAGTATAGTGTCCTGCACCATACTTTCCCTTTGTACAATGCTTGTCTTTGTCAACTCGTGTTTTCTAACACTCCCCCTCAAGCGGTACGTAGGCCTAACGCAGCCGCAAAATGTTTCACCTTTGCAGAGGGCAAGGACTTGGTGAGCACTTCGGCTGTCATCTCTTCAGTCGGGCAATAAGTAATCTCGATCTTCCCTTCTTCGATGGCGTGCCGAATGAAATGGTACCGAACATCGATATGTTTGGTTTGTGCATGGTATTGACCGTCCTTCGAAAGCGCTATGGCTGATTGGTTATCACACAGGAGGATGGTTGGTGGTAAGTCTTGATTGAAGAGTTCGCTGATGAACATCCTCGCCCACAGTAGTTCCTTAGTGGCATGCGTTGCAGCCACATACTCAGCCTCTGTCGTTGATAACGCGACAAATTCTTGTTGCTTCGAGTACCACAAGACGGCGCCACCATCAAGCATCATGGCATAGCCTGATATGGCTCGCCTGGTCTCATTCATACTCCCATCTGCGTCGGTGTATCCAGTAAGTGGCTGTTCTTCCGGACTGTATGCTAACCATAGCTCTCTGCTCCCTTTTAGGTGCCGGATCACCCTTTTTGCTGCCTCCCAATGGGCTGGACCTGGGTTCTTGACAAAACAAGAAAGAATTGCAACAACATGCGCGATATCGGGGCATGTGCCAATCGCCGCATACATCAGTGATCCCACGGCCTCTCGATATGGGACGTTTTGCATTTCTGCATAGTCTTCAGGCGTCTTGGGGCTCTGATCTTTACTCAGGTATGTGCTAGCAACCATTGGGATTGCTAACATTTTTGCATCTTCTAGGTTGAAGTGTTTGACAATAGTGTCGAGGTAGCTGCATTGCGACATGTATAAGGTACGTGTGCTCTGTCTCTTTTCACTTCTATTCCTAACATCCAATGTAGTTCCCCCAGGTCACTAACTTCGAAGAGTTTTCCTAGGTCAAATTTCAAACGGTTCATCTCAGTCATTGACGGTGTGACGAGAGTCATGTCGTCTACATGAACTGCAATAATGGTGAGCTCTCCTTCATTGCGCCTATGCAAAACTGCATGATCTGTTTCACAGCGAATTAAACCAATTTTCTGGAGTCCATCACATAGAGTCTGATACCACCTGCGGCCGGCCTGCTTCAGGCCATAGAGTGTCTTGTTTAGGCGTAGGACTTGGGTCTCTTTTCCAGGTGCGTTGTAACCAGGCAGTTGTCGCATGTAGATGACCTCGTTTTCTTCTAGTTTGCCGTTTAGGTATGCACTTTTTACATCCATCTGGTGAGTTTCCCAATCATTTCAAGCAACCATCGCTAAGATGATTCGTAGTGATGCCATCTTTGCAATGGGGGTAAATGTGTCGAAATAGTCTATTCCTCCCACTTGGCTGTAGCCTTGTGCTACAAGCCTTGCCTTGTACTTATTGATGGATCCTGACACTGTTTTCTTTAGCTTGAACACCCATTTACTCCCTACAATGTTTGCATCTTTGGGTCTCTCAATGTAAGTCCATGTTTCTGCTACTTGAAGCCTGTTCAATTCCTCATTGATCGCTTCTTCCCATTTTGGCCAGTCTGGGCGCTTTTGGGCTTCTTCAATAGTTCTGGGTTCAACGCCTTCAAGATCTGCCATGCGTGCCACCATGGCTACATTTTGGGCGAGATCCCTTAGCACTTCATTATCTCTCTCTTCCTCATCTCTCCCATCCGGATCGTCGACGTTCAGTTGGATGCCTTTGGGTAAGGTGGGTCCGTCCGTTATTTCCAGATACTGATCCTTTTCCTTGTAGGAGGTCGCGAACATATTGGGTTGGCTGGCGAATGCGAGTACTTCGACACGGAGCAACTATAGGTGGAGGTGGAAGAACTGGAGCTGGTAGGATGGGATCAGGATCAGCTTGATCTTGATCCCGAGGGTAGAGTGGGTCAGGGATTGCTTGGGGATTGGGTGAATCGGGATGAGGTATGTGATCACTAATTTCTACAATGTCACTCTCCTTTGGCGCTTGGTCCAGGACATCATACTCCCCCTCAAGCCCAAAGGGAGGTTTGTTGTCAGCATCTACAGGAACATTCCCGACGTCGAAATGTACTGAGCGCTCAACAGTGACTGAATGATTCTCTGGCCAATAGATGCGGTGTCTGAGACTTTCGGTATCAAAACCGACCCAGTGACCCCTCCTAGCTCGGCTCTCAAGCTTTGAGCCAGTTGTGTCATGCACAAGTATGTTGCAGCCCCATTTGTGTAGGCCAGCAAGATCCGGCTTGACACCATGTGCCGCTTCAAATAGTGTCATGTTGTCTAGTGCCTTGGTGGAGGTGCGGTTCTTCAACTAACATGCATGTTTGATGGCTTCCCCCCACAGGAATTTTGGCAGGCCACTGCTAAGTAAGAGGGCACATACTTTCTTGAGTAGGGTACGGTTCACGTGCTCTGCAACACCGTTCTGTTCGGGGGTGTTGTGCACTGTGAGTTTCCTCATAATTCCTCTATCTCTCAGATAGTCACTAAACGCATTGCTCATATATTCGCCACCCCTGTTGCTATGTAAGACTTTGATTGCTGCATTCATGTGGTTGCGGACCCAGGCCTCATACATTTGGAATTGACGGAAAATGTTGGATTTATTGCACAGTAGATAAACATGTGTTTTGCGTGTCTTATTGTCCGTAAAGGCAACATAGTACCGTTTTCCACCCAGCATTTCGACTGGTGCAGGTCCCCATAGGTCGGTGTGGATCTCCTGGCCATATTCCTGTGCACGCTCACCCAGTTTCACTTTAGGGATTGCCTCGCGCTTGCCCTTGGCGCGGACACAAGTTTCACAGAAAGTGTTTGTTTCCCTATCCTCCAGGAGTTCTACCCCATGGATCAAGCCCTTCGACACCATGCACTTTGCTGCATCAATGGCTATATGGCCAAGGCGCTTGTGGAGTTCAGTGGCAGATATGCGCTCAACAGCTGCATTGGTGCTTTTGTGGCGAAGATTTGTGCCTCGCAACTGGTACACACCACCTACTTTAGGTATGCGTCCTCTTATTTTTCCTCTTGGGTCATAGATAACGCATTCGCTTTTCGCAAAGACGGCCTTGTAGCCTGCCTTATCCATACAGCCTATGGAAACTAGGGTGTAGGCCAAATTTGGTGTGTATAACACGTCTCTCAGGCGCACTTGCATGTCTTTATGGGCGCCGTTGGGGACACTAATCATCATATCCCCTGTTCCTACAGCAGAGAAGGAGTCTTGGTTCGCCACGCTTATAGGGTAAGGTGCAATTGTGCGGTAATTGAGTAGGAGGTGTTGATGGGGGGTGAAGTGGCTCGTAGCGCTGGAGTCATAGATTTCAATGGGACTCTTGGGCCTCGCGTTCATGGCGAGTTGGTGAGTGAGGGCGCTCCATGCGCCTTCTTCTTCAATATCTGATAGGCTTGCACCATCGCATTGGACGTGGACAGCAAGGTTCACCTTTTCAGGCTTCTTTCCCTTTGCATTGCCCGTTTGCCCCTCTTCTTTCTTGTTTCCTGGTGAGTCCCCTTTTGACTCATTCTTTGTGGAGCGCTCACGCTTCTCACTGGGGCACTGGTGTGACCTGTGTCCCTTTCCACCGCAGTTCCAGCATTCAAGCTCGCTGGTATCCTTGTCGTCTCTGCCACCAGATGATTTTCCTTCCTTGTAGCAACCTCTTCCGCCTCGACTTCCACATTTGGACGATCATTGTCCTCCGGTGGCTGACATAGCGATGTCCTCGGATTTTGCTGTTGGGCGTTTTCTGAATATGGTCTGTCGGTCGTATTCTTGGAGAAGGTACAAGATCAGTGTCTCTGGGTCCAAGGTCTGCTTTGACATATGGGCAGACACTGACAGGTGCGACACGTAGGTGGCGTATGACTGCGGCAAAGACATGATGATGCTGGAGGTGAGTTCTTTGTCTACTAGTTGGACTCCTGCTGCGCTGAGCTGTTCCCATAGCACGTGAATCTTGTCCAAATATGCGCACAAGTCTCCTTTCTCGGTGCAGTGTAGGTTCGACAACCTTTCTCTTAGCTTGGACTGAACTAGCTCCATTGTGTTCTCGTTTTCTTGACAGATCATGATCCACATGTCGGCGACGGTGGGCTTGTTTAGGATCCTTCTTAGCGTCAAATCAGGTATGGTGCGACCTAATATATTTATATTTTGCACGCGGTACTCCTTTTTTAGCCAGGCATCAAGTGCTTCTTGATCAGCCTTGCTGACTGTTGCAGGAGGAGATGTCGTCGCTGTGGCCTGGCCAGCAGTCTGGCTAGTGGTCTGGGATAGTGGTATCGGCCTTTTTGCTGTGCCATGGAGGTGCTTGACGCAGTCTAGGTCAGCAAGGGCCCATTTGAGGTGAGTTTTGTACATCGACCAATTTGAGCCATCCGGCTCGAGCTTTGGCACCCCAAGGGTGTCTTTTTCAGGGTACGTTGTCTCACTCGCAGGGCTCATAACCTCAAAGAGATCTAATATAAACCAAATGCTCAGACTTCGTGGGCAAAGCTCTGAGGTGGGCAATCATTGCTACGAAGGTTTTTAAACTCGAACGAAAGTATAACTAAGGGGGTAAATTGCCCCATCAAAACGCACGGGCCATCCTACCACTACACTTTCCTAGTATGGTGTCCTGCACCATACTTTCCCTTCATACGGTGCTTGTCTTTGTCAACTCACGTTTTCTAACAGAATCCAGTGGTTATTGGGGGTAGGTTGTGTTGACCTCTGGTCATCATTGCTGCCAGCGTCATCTCCTAAGTCTTGGTCCTCAGTGTCGTTATGGTGGGCTTTATCATGGTTGTCGACAGTCATTCGTATGTGGGCGATGGCTTCCTGGTTCTCGTCAATGCAATCCATCTGTGGAAACTGAGCATCGGGCTTTTGGTACACATAAATATGTTTGCTTACCTGGCTGTCTGTATCTTTCCGGTTTGTCTGCTTGTAGGCTTCTTGCGCCTCTTGATGAAAGCCCTCGCTGACTCGTGTGTTGTAGTTATCTGTCGCACCTTTCTGCCGGATTTCTGTGAGAATATGATTTATGGCGTGTTGCTTGCTAAAGTGGAAGTCCTTCTTGTAATCATTTGAAATGTGCTGTATTATAAGAACCATTAGGAAACAATCAAGACACATGTAGAACTGCTACTCACTTCACAACATTGTTCATATTGAATAATATATTGTTTTAGCTGGTGTGTCCTCCCTTCAGTCATACAATTGAGGCCAATCATGAGCCTATTTAGCATAGGCTCGGATACCATGTACTAATGTTGAGTTCTTGGGGAGAATTTGGACGATACGTGGGAGGATGCACTAGAAGGACAGAAAAGTCAGTGTATAGTGCTCATAAATAAAGTATTAAGGACTATGCACCTTGAGTATATCATAAAATACTTGACCATCCGCATATTCGACTGTGGTGACATTCATGAAGTGTTTGAGTCCAGGCGATCTTAATACATTCTGCATGCTATATATCCCGAGTTTTAGTGAGACATCAAGTGTGACGTGTAGTTAAAACTTACTTTCTGGCCATATGGCCTTTGTTTCCGTTTTCTGCTAACACTGTGAGGAGGAGTGGCCAGATGTGCTTACCCCATTTTCCTAGATCATTGGAGTGTAATTTATTGTATGAAATGGAACAATATGGGTCTGAGTGGTTGAGTGACCAAAAAGAGTTCTGTAAAAAGCTAGTTAGTGGAAGATAATAAAGAGACGGGGATAAAAACTTGGTTGCATGTAATATGTGGGCTTGTAAGATTTGTTCAGCCTCTGTTTTATTTGATGCTGTGATTGAACACTCGTACACCTTCTCCATGTTGTCAGTTGTGCAACACTGGAAATTTCCACATAGTTTGGTTAAATTGACATGGCAGACAAGGCATTTTGGGCATGGAAATTTGGCCAGGGCTGCACGTGTAGCCGTTAGCACACAGCTTTCTTCACCTTCAACAGACTTGACTGGTATTTCTGGATGTATCACTCTATCAACTTTGTCACCACAAGCCATTGCTTCTCCGAAGTGTGCAGGCCATTGTAGTGAGTGAAATATGACTTCAACAACCTTGTGGTAAACTTCACGCTTGAAGCACTGCCATTTAATGGTATCAGCAGTGTTTCTGTCAGATGGGTCAGCTGGGTCCAAAGGCTGTAAAAACAATGCAATAAGAAGCCTCTGTGTAGCAGGAAAAAACACTCACAATGGGCATACACCCTACAAGAACACCCCCTCCATTTCCCGACACATTTCTTACCCCCCGCGGCAAAAATAGTGGACGAATAATTATAGGGTGCTTCTTGACCCGCTTAGTGATGTTCCCTTTGTTGAGCCAGAGAGAGATCGGTAGAAAGCAATGTGGTGGTTCTTCTTATGGAAAGGATTCCTGCATTCAAATTAATCCACATCAGAAAGCATGTAAATGTATATACCATATATTTACCTGTACGTCCCACCATATGTTGGCTGTATTGAACTTGTTGTATATGCGTTCTTTCAAGACTATCCTACCATTTTGGTGACAATAATATTTGCAGCAAGGATGCCAAAGGATGAGAGGCGCTAATGTCTCATCCATAATCCAGTTGCGATAGATTCTCCACGAATCTCAATACTGAAACTTGAAGTAATGAGTTTCTCCTAGATAACATGCAGAAATGTTGCCTTCTTGAACTGAAAGAAAGATTAGAAGTGTCATTTTTGAGGGTCGTCTTTGCCCGCCTGGACATATTGCGCACATGCTACTTGTAAAGTCTTCTCAATGTCTGCATAGTTCCGAAATGTAATGTTAGTATTATCTATCACAACACAATGGGATCCGCACCCGTGTACAGTGATTCTAGACTTTCTGGGCATGCAACCAATCAGTATGCTTTCCAAGTACACCTTGGTAGCTTAGTTGGTAAAACACCAGACCATGAAAGCTGGAGTCCCAGGTTCAAGCCCTGGCCAATGCATGTTTTCTCATACTATAAACAAATGTCATAATTTGTCATTATCTGCCCATCAATGATGTATCCCAAATAACTGTGTGTTTACCATTGCTTTACTTAATAATCCCTTGACCACTGTTTCCACATATTCAAAGTCGGCAATGATTGCAAAAGGGCGCCCATGGTTTGATCTCCAACACAGAGCCAAGTCCAGCTTTGTGGTTACCTTGATCAGCTGAAGGGATAACACTGTCAAGGGGAATTATGACTAGGTCGTGCTTCCCACTTTGAGAATGGTGGACAACTTGAATAAAAGTTGCACTTGATATCTGTTGGACATTGGTTTCATTGTTACCAGATTCTGCTAAGTCAAGATTCAAGTCTGTCAGGCACAGTTGAAAGACAAAATGAAACAAAATATTCCTGTACCGCTGATTGGAGGACCCAATTCAACCTCGTCATTGACTTGAGTCCAGTCTCCATCAGCCTGATAAGACGCACAGAACTGTAAGTTTAAGAAGTTGAAAAAGAGAGACATTAATACCTCAACAGTTTTATTTCTTTTTTTATTTGGCTCCTTGAGTGATCTCCCTAAGCACCGTTTCTCTGAATTGTTTTCTGACAAAACCAGATAAACCCGGTCTCTGCCAAAGCAGCCATTGTTCTCCATGGAGCATAGCCACCACTCCATGGAGTAACCATTGTTCTCCTAGGAGTCATTATACTGTAGCAAGTAGCACCTCCAATTATAAGTAGTAGGGGGTTTAGTATAGGAATACCTCAGTTGTTTCTATAGCCTCTCGGGCAGCGACTGAGTTTCACTTAGTTTTATTGGGTTATGAGCCCTGGTGCACAAAAGCTATGCAGGAAATAATTCTTATTTGAAACGGCAACCTCAGAACCATGACCACAGCATGCGATACATCCACATGTCCAGTTCTCACTGGACCCAACAATTTTCAGATATGGAAACTCTGGATCATCTCAAAGCTACGTCGGGAAAAAGTTCTCCGGGTTGTTACCGGAGAGGAGCTTAAGCCCTCACCAGGAAAACCTACCTCCTCAGAGGATCCAGAGATCACCTGGATACTTAAGGATAAGAAGGCACATGGAATCATCCAGGACCACATCTCTGATGCCCTCCTAATGAGGACTGGAGACCTCACCAGCTCCAAGGAGTTATTTGATAAATTTGTCTCACTCCATCAGACATCCAACATTGCCTCAGCCTTCTATTCATTCCAGCAACTCACAAAATTGTCCTGGGATGGGACATCACCTATTCAGGACCACATTAGGAAAATCTGGACAATTGATTCACACCTCTCCGGAATGAAATCAGGAGTTGATACCAAACTCATGGCCTTCGCTCTTCTCCAATCTCTCCCATGCACTCCTGAATGGCAAATATTTCAGTCATTGGTAATCAACACGATTGAAGAAAATAAACTTACCTTTGATGCAGTTGAGATCAGGATCACTGCAGAAGTTGCACAACAGTCAGGAAAGGCCCCTGGAGGTTCCGAATCAGCACTCAAATCCGAGGAGAAGTGGTGTGACTTCCACAAAGTCAAATCACACAACACCTCAGAGTGTTGAACACTTCAGTCAGCTGGAAAAAGTCAAAGGAAAAAGGGAAAAGAAAGACACAAGGATAAAAGAAAAGAGAAGGAAAAGGCAAATACGGCAGAGCAATCATCTGGATCTGACTCCGAGGAGGAACAGAGTCATATTGCATTGCAACATGTACATATTTACAAGCCACTTGCTAAATGCATTCAAGCTTACCTTGTGTCGGAACCCGATAAGACCAAAACAACAATTATTATTGACTCCAGAGCAACATCCCACATGGTCCCTCACCGCTCTTGGTTTGAGCCAGGAAAATACCATGTTCTGCATCCTCCGAGGACAATCAGTTTTGGGGATGAATCCTCTGTAAATGCCATTGGCATTTGAACAGTAATCCTACAAGCAACTGTTGGCAAAAAGGACTACAATATTGCACTGTCAAATGTCTTACTTGTGCCAAACTTCAAGTTAGCACTCATCTTTGTCCACAAATTGTCCAAAACGGGGTTATCAACACTTTTTCCAGCAGGGTCAAATGCTTGTGAAGTTCGGAAAAAAGAGGAACTTATCCTCACTGCCTTACACAAGCGAGGACTTTATCACATCCAAGCAAAACCTGAAATCAACCTGGAGTCAGCTTTTGCAGCAGTAGATGTAAATTTATTGCACAGGAGAATGGGACACATTGGAATGGACCGCTTGCAATGAATGGTTACAAAAAGACAGCTCCAGGACATAGACACCCTTACCGGAACCCCGGAGTTTTGTGTAAAGACCCTAGCTGTTATGCCGGTAACCCGAGCAGTGTAGGACTTAAATCACACAACAAGTGTTTGACAAGCAAGTATAAGAGTAAATCTACAACTAGGGTATGTACATGGATATCGTGCTAGTTATATAGAAGAAGGCATGAGGCTACGGTGAGGTATGACGCAGCGTATTGGTAAGTAACATGTGTAATGCGTGAGGCTGATTGGTAATGAGTATTACTAATGTGTCACGTGATTACTAGATAAGATAAGATCAAAGAGAGATTAGATTAGGTGAGATAATAGTCTCTATCTCGCGATTAGATAAAAAAGATGAGTCAGATGGATACGATCGTGACATTTTGTGAACCTTGTGCTTTAGGAAAGATGAAGAAATTACCTTTCAAGTCCACAGGAGGAAACTGAGCCAAGCGCCCCATACAAATTGTGCACACAGATGTTGGAGGACCAATCAAACCAACTTCCAGGGAGGGTTTTCGGTACTGGATTATCATTGTAGATAATTTCTCCAAATTTCCATGGATATATTTCCTAAAACATAAAAGTGAAGCACTGGAACAATACAAGCAATGGAAAGAAGATGTCCAAACATTCTTCCAGACTCATTTGGGAGAAGAAAACTTCACTCCACTATACACAGAATTCCTCCGGAGCGATGGGGGAGGAGAATATACTGGCAATACATTCAAAAATCAACTCCGAGGAGATGGTGTCATCCAAGAAATTACAGCTGCAGATACTCCGGAACAAAATGGCATTGCAGAATGCATGAATCAGACATTGGCTACATTAGCAACCACTATGCTCCATGATTTCAAGCTCCCAAAGTCATTTTGGGTAGATGCCATGTAAACAGCTGCATATATCACAGCACGCCACTCAGCATCAGGACTCCATGGAAAGACCCCATATGAAATACTGTTTAAAAGGAGTGTTGATCCAACTTTGTTTTGCCCTTTCAGATGCCAAGCATATGCCTTGATTCCAAAAGACAAAAAGCAAGGGAAGTTTTACTCCAAGGGGCGCAAAGCCATAATGATTGGCTATAACAACCAAGATATACTCTGGCGCACACAGGAACACACTATAGAGAGAGATGATGAGGGAGTGGTTACCCCTTAGAATGCAGAGAGTTAGTTGGTATACAACAGGAGGACTCGCTGAGGAGTCTCCGGGATCTATTGGGGTATATATACTACTACAGGTTTTGTTTGTACATGTGTATTATACAGTCGATAGAGACAGTGGCTGATGATGTCATGGGGCCTAGCCCGCATGGCCAGCTCCATTGTGTGAGAGAGTTGTGTCTAAAAATAAGAAGAAGAAAGGCAACGCGGCGTGAGAAAGGGAAATGCCGTGTGGCACCCTGTGTAAAGGCTAAAGTACAAGGTTAAGGCGGAGAATAAAAGTAAAGGGAAAGTCCAAAAATGTGTTACCGTAACATTGGCTACACACATGGAAAGCAAGCCTATCCTCAATGATCCCACCATTGCTTGATACCTAGGGATCAGCTTACAGACAGTCAAGCACACTCACCAGACCTATCGCCAGACAGCAACACTTGAATGAAGGCCAGTTGCCAGTGTTCAACCTCAAAAACTCAGTAGTCTGGAAGCCACTGTGAGTTTTTTTTTGCTTTTTATCTTTAGCTCATTTTTTTGATACTTATTGCTCCAAGTCACTTGAAGGATGTATTGAATGGCAGCCGGAGATGCTCCTGAGGGAGTTACAAGAGCAGTTGAGGGAGGTATGTGGTGTGGAGGTCCATCTATCAACAATCCTTAGAACCCTGCAGAGGCAAGGGTTTACCATGAAAAAGGTGAGTAAATCAGTTCCTATTGACTGATACTAACTATTATTTCTAGGTTACCCGTTCAGCATGCAAGTATGATGAAGACAACAGGGCCATCTTCAAAATACTTGTTGGGGAGCATTTTTGACGCGATCAGCTGGTCTTCGCAGATGAAACTCACTTTTACAGGCACACCCTGCACCGCCCCTATGCTTGGGCTCCTCAAAATCACTGTGCTCGACATTGTGACTTCTTTGTTCGTGGTACACGGTACTCAATACTTCTTGTCATGTTGCTGGATGGGTTATTGCACTTAGAAGTACTTGATCATTCTTTCAAAGTGCCAGAGTTTCTGAATTTGTTGAGGGTGTCTTAGGCCATATGCAGCCATGGCCACTCTCCAATTCTGTTTTAGTGATTGACAACGCAACAATCCATAAGGTCCCAGGCATTTGAGAACTAGTAGAGTCAAGGCAAGTACTTTCCCCTCTTCTATTCCTGCTACTAATGTTGGTGTTTCATTCAGGGGGATGTGTCTATAATACCTCCCATCATATTCCCCAAATTTAAATCCTATCAAAGAGGCCTTTTCATCTGTAAAAGCCTGGCTTTAAAACAACCACAACTATGTCCTAGGGAATATATTGCATAGGCCAACAATAGATAAGTTTGTGTTTCCATAAGTCTAATCGCTGACTTTGTCCTCCTTGTCTCTGTCCTTGTCCTCCTTTCCATCGGCATCATCAGCATCATCAGCATTATCAACTTTGTCAAACTCCAGTTCTGATCCATCTGATCCAATCTCGATAACCTCCAAGCTCTTATTATGCCTTCTTTTCTTTTCCAGAATGACAGGGAGGCTCTTGACTTCACTTAGATATATAGCCAGCTCGTCTTTGCTACCATGTAACCCAAATACTGACATAACCGTCCGTTTTGCATAACTTTTCAGTATGGTGGCGTGGTTGGTCCCCATACCACCTACCTTACTCAATGATCCAAGCAGCGCCATAAGGATCTGGTCAATTGTCACAATCTCAGCCAGCCACAAGTTCTCTAATAGGCTATCAAAGTGTTTGGCTGGCAGTTCCTTGTGTATATAACTCACAACATACCCGGTACTGGGATATTTAGTTCCTTTTACACTCACAGGCGAAGTGTCACGCGATGTAGGTGTTATTGAGTGTATCAGCGACTCCCCTTTGCACATCCACGATGGCTGAGTGCTGGGAGGAGGGCTTGGAGTACTTGGAGTGTGGGACCTACTAGGAGTAATATTTTTGATTGTTACATGGACATTGGGTGACCTGCTTGACACACACTGTCATTTGCTTGACGTGCAGTCAAATTCTAGGCAGTGCGGTGGGCCATAAACCATTGCTTGTCTGAGCAATTAATTACTAACATCAGCATCTTTTTGCAGCTGCTACAAAACCAAACTCACAATTTGTTTAGCCCATAAAGTCATCTCCTTGTGGCTGAGGCGGCAGTGGTTATCCATACCATGCTTCCTGTTGATGAAGCAATGGCCATGTTGCATTTTGCATTGGATGGACATCTCAAGGATCTTGAATGCCTTGAGCTGCGAGGTGAACTCTGGGTTGGGTTTGGGTGGGACATTATCAGTGCGGCTGCGCTTCTTGTCTTTGTTAGCTGCTGTAGAGTTTGGAGGCCTGTTTTGTGTCTTTAAGCAATTACATGGTGAGTGTATCATCAATACTTGATGAAGAACTGATTACATTTTTTATTTCCAGGGACACAGCTTGTGTACAAGCATTCTTTGCCTTATTTGCAACTCTTTCCATTGCCGCCTTGAAGTCGTGCTCATTATCCATATACAATGGCTTTCCAGTATCCCCGGACACCTTGTACACAAGCTGGTCCTCCTTGCTGTGGACCTTGATCAGCTTTGCTCCCTTGCTGTAAAACTCGTCCTCCATGTTGGTCACAGCGCTGAAGTCTCTCTTGGCTTCACCATCAACAACCTTGGTTGTAAATACAAAGCTACACTAGGTGACTAAAATAAAATATCATGTTGGGAAAATGTGCTTACCACCAGGGCGAGGCTCTGCATTAGGATGATGGGCCCTTGCAGGCTCAAGCTGCTGTTGAATTGGGCGGCCTACGGGCAGATTGGGTAGGGACAGGCGGCTCCTCAACCAACATCACATATTGTGGTGCACTGCCAACAGGCTGCATAAGCAGCTGTGATGGAATTCCGTATGGCTGCATGCCATGTGCTATGGGCTGCATCAAAGGCGGCAGGTAGTGCATGGCAAAATAATGACCTCCTTGCCTGATTGCCATTGCATAGAGGTCCGTAGGATGCTGTGGGTTGTGGGCAGAGTGCAGAGAGGGGCCACATTGATACTGGGCTTGATAGAGTCAAAATTAGGCATTTGGTTGTTGAAGTGTTGGGGGTTGGGTTGGGAGGACATTCAATAGTGAGTACCTTCCTTAGCAGTATCTCATATTTATATTCTACCTTACAGCCAATCTGCCACATCTGTGTGCTACGCGTTTTGCCAATAATTATGCTTTGGCACTATTGTTCAACACAAAATATCTGTCCTCCTTACTTGTAATAGTTAGCTCAGGTGGCATTAACCAGGCTTAGGATACAGTCTCCTTATATTCTGGGAATTTATATTTTTCAAGTCCGCCTGTATGCAATTACTGACATGTCTAACAATCTGCAATTAGCTGTAAGCACATCCCCATCACTTAGGCCTCATTCAGCCAACAAATAAACTGAATTTGAAGTCAGTTTGGGTGGGTCATGTGACTGTCCCTGAAAATCCGAGTGAACCTTTGCTTAGAGATATTTGCGATGGCACCGATAAGATTATCATCACGCCGCAACCGCTATAGATCCTCAAGTTCAGCAAGTAAACCATCAACGTGTAACAACCAAGAGTTTGTTACTCTGGCTCACAACTCAGACAAAGCTATAAAGGTAGTGAGGGGAGTGGTTACCCTTAGGATAGGAGCAAGTTAGTTGTGGGTGAATAACAGGAGGACTCGCTGAGGAGTCTCCTGGATCTATTGGGTATTTATACTACTACAGGTGGTTTGTACATATGTACTATACAGTTGATGGGGGCAGTGGTTGATGATGTCATAGGTGTAGCCCGTGTGACCAGCTCCACTGCATGAGATACTTTGTAGCTAAAAATAAAGAAAGGCAGCACAGCGCGAGAAGGTGGAGTTTGAACAAAGTGGAAAGTGCTGCATGGCACTGTGTGAAGAAAGGTTAAGAGGAGAATGAAATTTAAAGGTCCAAAAATTGTGTATTGTAACACAATGTAGATTCCTCACCATAGTCGCTACCGTCCTTGCACAAGTTGTGTACTACTATAAACACATATTTCTGTCTACTACTGTGCCCATCCCGTACCATACATCATTACTGACTGGTGAGGCCTGGGTCTGTGAGCTAATCAATGGACATCCAGACCAAATCCGGCACAACCTTGGAGTCAGCCTTGAGGTTTTTAAGCTTTTACTTGCCAGCTTACCCCAAAAGGGCTTTACGATGTCACACAATGGAGTTGTGCTTGAGGAACAGCTGGCTATATTTCTATATGGGTCTGTGATAGGATTATCTAGCCACTATCTTGGAGAATGTTTCCAATGTTCACCAGAGACCATATCCTGGTATGTGTTTTAACTCTCATAGCAACATCATCATCAGGAAAAATGGGGGTAGCTATATAGAGCTCTATAGCACTATAAGTACTCATAAAGCTATTATAGTGGTCAAACCTGTTATAGAACCTCTGCCATCTATAGAGCCTCATATAGCTCTATAAAGTACTGAAACTCTCTCGTACCACATACCATATACGACTACGTCGTTCCTAAGTTCACCGTCATCAACCAAGAGCAGACTAGGCTCTGCCAAATCCCCACTCTGGGTACTGTTGGCGCTGATGGAATCGAAGGGCCCTTAAGGGTTGTATTGTGGGAGACATCGCCTGGAGTAGAGCGGGAGATGGCTGTGTGCAAACTCAACTGCATAGCATGGGCGATGAGGGCTTACGTACTCGCAGACGCCAAATTTCACAAAGCGGAGGTGAAAGTGCAAAAGAAGTGGTCGTTGAAGGTAGATGCCGATGTCGCGATGGGAGAAGCGACGGCATCCGGCAGTAAATCCGTGGAGTGACTTATAGACCACAAGGTCTCCACGGCCTTCAAAAAGATACAGAAGCTCCATAACACGCACGTCAAAGAGAGGGTAAGTCTGAGTGCTTATTTTCAATCTAGACCGCCTGTAACTTCTTTTTCCCACTCTCTTACAGAAGAACGAGATCGACTTTGTAAAGAGGGCGGCCAAAAGGAGGAGGGAGTCAACGGACCAATCGGAGGGCGCAAGCGGAAGCAATGCAGCGCCTTCCCCTGCCAAGAAAGGCAAAAAAGGCGGAGAGCCTTACAAGGGGAAGATCAACAAGGTGAAGAAGGACGGGAAGGGCAAAGGGAAGGCCCCCCAGAAATAATATACATCTTCGATAGCCGTTGTAACAGGGTGGAAGGTTGGAAGTCGTTTTTAGCACGCACCAGCCACCCTTTCTACTATACATGGACACTTTGTGCAGGGACTGTTTTCAATTATACTTGGGATGAACAAAAATTCATTTACAATGATTGTAATACTTGGCCAGACTTTTTATTAAGTATTCCTGCCCCAGATGCCGTCGGTATCGTCCTAGACCACGTGCTTATCTCAATTCTTGAGGCAGCCAGATTTCGTGGTTTAATACATTTAGGACCCAATGTTACCGTTCCAACTCATCTCGCTATACACCTAAGTGCGGGAATGAAATACCAATTCGTTCAAAAACGAGACACTCACTTACTGTTATCCACTTACAATGACTTAGAAGATTGCTTAAGATGGCGGTTCTTTTTTGGATTAGCAGAAGGAGTGAACCCTAAAAAAGACGCTTATGACCCTGATTACGAGGTAGAACATGTTAGAACTACTGCCGAGAAATCATATTATGGCTACATTGAGCGCAGCTTCGATATCAGAAGAAACATCATGCAGAACACAATTCTCACCATGCCGGTCGAGACACATGGCGGAGATAGATCTAAAATTACCTTAGATCCGCGCATGGCCAAACTCAAATAATTCATGACCGATAATAACTATATGGTCATGATTACAGATAAAAATCTTGGAATAGCCGTCATTAGGAAAGACTGGTTCATAGAAAGATGTCTGTCACTGTTGTCCGACCCTGTCTAGTACGCGGTCGTAAGTCAAAATGAGGCAAACGTGATATTAAACAAACAATGCATGCTATCGCAAGAATGCAGCGATATGGCGGGCGCAAGCCCATATGGAAAACAACTGGTTCCGTTCTTCACTTCCCAGAAGACGCCGGCAGGCGGCACTCATAAGATCCCGGAATTTTATGGCATCCCAAAGATCCATAAGACTCCGACCAAGATGCAGCCAATAATCCCCTGCTACAATGCAATTCAGAACCCAGCTGCGAAGTATGTAAGAAAGATGCTTAAACCCGTGATCTCCGGATCAGAGACCATTTTAGTTTCGTCTAAACAAATGGCCATAGCACTTGATCATTTGGATACCAGATGCAGACAAGTATATTTAGTGACGGGAGATATAGTGGCATACTATCCGTCCATTCCGGTGAAGCGATCTGAAGACATCGTGTTGGAAGCGTTCTTAGAACACTACTTCAGCCGGACAGATCTCGGATTACTCGAATGGACCGAACTTAAAGCTTACCAGCTTTTTGAACGGTGTCTGCAACTGGCCCATTCAGAATTATTAACACAGTTTCAAGGAACAATTTACCGAGCACTCAAAGGCCTAGCAATGGGCGTTGCGAGTAGCCCCGATGTAGCGAACCTATTTGGTCGCTATTTCGAGACTCGGTCCGAACTCCTGCGTGATCCGCACATATTATTGTACAAACGGTTCATTGATGACTTGTTTGTTATAGTCAAAGCAACGTCTGCTTTAGAAGCTCTTCGACTCGTACAAACATTAAAGTTTAAAGACTGTGTGATTGATTGGGAGTACCCTTCTATGTCTCAAGTATTTTTAGATATGCAAATATACTTAGACTCTATCGGCGGAATCAGATGGAGACCTTACAGGAAGGCGAACAATCATCTTGAAAGAATTCCATGGATTTCCCACCACCCCCTAGACATGAAACGTGGGGCTGTTCTAGGAGAAATCTCACGGCTAGCTACCCTCTGTTCTCACAAGGATATGTTCCTGGAGAGCATGCAAGGACTCTATCAACTGTATGTTGCTCGTGGCTACCCTGACGGAGAGTTAAAGAAATGGCTTAATTCGGAAGAATTGAATAAGCGTTGGATAAACCGGCTATTAGTCTGGGAAGATGACGAAGCAGCAATGGACCCGCTTATAGTCCTGAAAAGCCAACTTAACCCCGTTTGGAATTATTTCGACGCTAAAGAACTGCAAGAAGGCATTGTAGGCTATTGGCATGAATATTGTAGAAAATTCACGGCTGGTGATGTACCGTCGCCAGGTTTCCCCATGTTTGTGCACCGGCCCGGTTGCGATGACGTGGTGGTGCATGACTCAGTGTTAGTCCGTCTCGGTGAAGACCGTCCCCGCGTAGAGCAGGTTGAGTCTGGCGGGTCGGAGGCTTCGGCTTCTGATCCAATGGACTCCTTGCTTCTGCCAGTGGGCGGCCCTCCCCCTTGCAGTGTCTGAGCCCCCTGCACTGTCATCCTCTGACCGTCGGGTCATTACGGATGTGCGGAAACTCAAATTTGCAAATGATTCTCGTTGGCTCGTATCAAGAAAGGTTACTGATAATCTTTTTAAGCAAGTCAACGATTGGAAACGTGCCTTACTTGATTGCGAAAAACCAGAGCTTAAAGCACCGGTAGATTGGGACAGCTATACAGTCGAAGACCAATTAGTGCAACCTTTCGAAAGCATGGAGATTGGCTGGGATTAAACTAAAAAGAATATATCCCACGTCCGTTATTATCTCTGTGCCCCCCGGCTACTGGTGAATTCGCTATCTTTAGACGCAGAACGCTCGTAGGAACAACCCTGTAAGGGAACAATATTTGTTCTGAATTGAGTATAGATTCTAAATTCTATCCACAGAATTAGACGATAACATAAAGGATCCTGAGAGGGACCTTCGAACGGTGTACGCGGAATTAACCCCAAATAAACCTATGATAAAATGTTTACACATGTACATATGTGCTTTGCAGGTACACACTATTTTTGATGTTCGAAGCTTTCACGACATACTGATGAAGTAAAACTTGCAGATGATCCGCTGCATTTGAAATGTTATATATTCAAACGGGATTACGTGATCTCACACTAACCTAACCATACATTGTCATGCTAAGTCTATTCTTGGAACAATGACCTGATAAAGTCTGATTAGAGAACCTAACCAACTCTAACCTTATCTAACCCACCAAATCACGCAAAGATTGGCGTAAGAACCCGATTTATTATCGGCCTAACCTAAAACGACCCTCTAGGGGGGCCCAACGTTTCTGGTGAAAGCTGATAAATGCCTGCGTACTCTTGAAAGGATGGCGGTGTCAGGCTGCCACGTGACTGATAGAGTCAACTAGTTTACGTAATGCAAACTCGCTATCCTCGCCCAACTTAGTAGGGTTCGACTGGAATGTCCCCCTGGCTTTTTGGGCCGTGGGCTAAGTGTGGAAATGACCACCTCGGTTGCACTTGTAATCAGAGCAAACCTAACTTACCCAAAAAGGGAAGGCAGGTGTCTGGCAATAAGGCATATGGTATTCGTAGTTTCGGATATGGATTTTGATTTTAGTTCAGGGGCGAAGACAATACTGTCCCCCGGCAAATTAAGGACAAGCGAAATCAAGATGTTCGAACGGTTATCTACCCCCGGCGCCTACATAAACCAGACCAGTAGATAAGATAAGATTTAGATCTAATCAGATGACCGCAGATCAAGAATAAGTGTTAAAGCACACCCGGCGAATAAGGCCGAGCGTCAATACTTTAGCGCCCGGTACCCCCGGACCGTGGCACGTGACCAAATAGGCACGCGCTTATGGAATGTTCGAGAAGGAATGTCATGTGTCTATGCACGTGACTTGAGATATATACGCGATTGGTCAATGCCTTATGGCGTGATTATGGCGCCTTCTACTGCGGATGAGTCATTGCTTACCTCCAGCCAATCATATTAATTGCATTTGATTGGTCATGTTTGGAGATAGGCCTTTAGAATTCTATAGTGAGCTTTCAGCTTTGTAATCAATTTACATCATCGCTGACGAAAGAAATGTATCTTTTCATTTAATCACTCACTCTAAAAAAACTGTACTAATCATACGTTATAAAATGGTATTAATGGCACTGAAGAGACGCGAGTCGAAATTGGTGTTGGACTTCAACTTTTTGGAGTCCCCAATCTGCCGATACCTCAAAGCGCCTCAAGCCAACTAAGTATTTTTTACTTTTCCCCTATCTTACTGCAGTGTTCAACATGTTCCTGGGCAGAAGCATATCTCAGACATATGGCATTGTTGGTGTCACAATTGACTAGTCTCTATCAGCATGTACATTACCATCCATACAAATGGACACATGGCACTTCATATATTTGATTTATTATTACCTTTGGGTCCTATGGCCAAAATCCCATGTTGCAACACATGAAAGCCAGCACAGGGGGAAAATATCAATGTTTCCTTCAAAAAAATGCTGATAAAATTGTATCTAAAGACAAAGTAAACACACCTTTTTTCTCCAGATAAAATGGTAATAAAATTCAATACTATTATTTGAATTTCTCCCTCTTATCTTAGGATGTAGCCGCAAAAACATCAGACCTTGAATTATCATTTTTCTCACATTAAAATGTTATATGTATTGTAACAACCAAGAGTTATTTACTCTGGTGCACACAGGAACACACTATAAAGAATTGCTCTTGTATATATACTAAAATACATAAGGTACTGTATAGTTATAAGTAAAGTTCAAAGTCCGATGTCTAGCATGTGACCGGTCACATGATGAGTCTAGACACTGGTCAGGTGATATGTCACATGACTGGTCATGTGACTATGAAAAGTTGAAAATGTAAAGTAAAGTAAATGGTCACATGACTGGTCATGTGACTTGGAAAATAAAAGTAGAAGTACAAAAGTGAAGCGTAAGTAGGTGCTGGTATGTTAATTGTAACATATATTGTCAGGTCATTTCAATTGCTCAAAAGTTTTTATTGAAATCTTTTCACAGTCAAGTTGGTGACTAAATGACAATTCAATTCATAGTTTATTCCGGCATAACAATGTAGATCTTCTCCTTCTTTCTTTACAATTGTCACATTCACCCTCAACATCTGATGCTATGGAGCAACTGAGTAATCTCACAATTAGAGTAGAAGCATCACTTACTATTCTGCTTGAGTGCCTATGATGCTTGCAATATCTTACTTGCACTACTATTAGGTCTATTTGGCATATATTTGTTGATGAACATTACACTCCCTATTTTTGGTTGTGTGGTGGGTTTCTGGAAAATATTGGAAGGATCACAAAAAATGAGGAGCCTAGTAGATGTGGAGCTCATAAGCTGGATCCAATTAGTAAATCTCCCATTGTTTTATTGAACTGTGGACAAGTGGACTGGAAACAAGTCAGAGGCGATGGCACATAGTTAACAGGAAAAGGCACTAACCCATTAAAATTACTTACCCAAGGTCAGAGGCCTTTGTCATATACAGTTGGCTCTAGAATAGCCCCAGGAATATATCTCCATGTAATATTACCAGATGGAAGCACTTTGAGGATAATACTCTTCCATGCTCCTTGAAAACAGTTTCTCTCCTGTTAGCTGTGAAGTCATTATAATCCTCAAATACCAGTCTTAAAATAAGGATGTTGGAGCAAGTGTGAAGGTTGTGATGGATCAATAATGCTGGGGCAAGGACCATAGAGCAATTGAAGGTTTATTGTGCAGGATGGAAAACAGTGATGTGAATGTCACAATGTGTACCAGAGGTGAGGGAAGTAACATGAAACAGACATGTGAATATTGTGAATGCGGCTTGAATTTTTATAATATTCATCAGTGCAAATAGTAGATAGAAATCTATGAATATTTTACATGGTCATTCAGTATTTACAAGTGTAACATCCCTGCCATTAGCTACAAATTTACAGTGTTTTGCATGTGGTACCAGTGTGATGGCAGACAATCAAACACTTACCTGTTGCACACTGCAAAATCATCCTCTTTTCCACTTGCATGTAATAACTTGACAAAGTGTGGCTTTATCAAGCTTGGTGTGGCCTTGATACAACCACCAATGTGGCTGTTTTATTTTATTGAGCCCGTAGTGTTACATGTCTGGATTTTCACCATATGTGATTGTGTAAAATCCAACTTTTTCTGCAGTGTTGGAGCCATACCATTACACAGCCCAAGAGTCCAAGTGTCAGATTGATATACACCAAAAGATGCTGACCTGACCTGCTTGTCAAGGTTTGGAAGTCCTCAGCACAAACCAAGTGCAATAAAGCCCTATAATGTCTGTCCAGTATTGGGATTGTGATTCAATAATATATGGCAAAATCATTTTTAGATAATTTGTAGAAATATCCACACATCATTAATCACTGGTTACAAAGAGGTTGGACTGGGTAGGTTACTACAATATGTCTGTTATGCTAATACAATATACAAAGTGATGGCTGTGATCCAATGAAGTTAATGTCTAAGTCTACCATGAAAGCAGGCCTGAAGGAAAAAGTAGCAAATGCTGGATGATATAGTTTAAGAAGTGCATAAGGACATCCATTTTAATGGATATGGATACATAGGAGAGATTAGAGCCTGAGATCTAATCCACAAATGGGCCGCAGTGTGCCTGCAAGTGAATTTTGGGGCAGGACGGTTGTGGTCAATATCATCATCAAAAAGATCATTGTTGTCTGCAATATTGTACCCATTATCCTCCAATTGAACCAAAGCAGAATCATTATCATCCGACACCTTCATATTGCGCTGGCCTATACCAGACATCCACTTGATGATGAACTGACCTTCAAGAGGAATTTGGCTGTCCCATTTAGGACAGTTGCCTTGTGGGAATGTAGGGTGTGCGGACGCATATGAAATCCAAAATATATCTAAGCCCCAGCTCCAGATAGGAGGGCTTTGTTTCAAACCATATATGATCAACCATGATCAAATATGTGGTATCAATTTTACCCAGGAAGATTGTTCAGTGAAGTTGAAGGAAGGAGAGAGGGGCAAAAATGATATAGCAATATTGGGAGGCAGCGGCTGTTTAGTATAATCAGGTACAGGGGAATCCAAGTTAGCTCTGAACTAGAAACAAAAAATTGATTGTAAAATAGTACTAACCACAAACTGCGATGGACACTCACCATAATGTCACTTTTAATCGACATACCCTGGCTTTGAAAATTGCTGGCAGAATAATGGTCATTCTCAGAGAGAGGGCTCTAGAAAAATAATAAAATATTAATGAATAAAGCATGTAGAAACAATTTAATCACCAATCTTGAAACTTCAGAGTACCCAATGTCTATTAAAATGTGTATTTCATGGGGTGCAGGTTTGGTGGAGAGGGTGGCTCCAGAGCTTTCCTGAATCATGGGTGAGGCAAATACAGCATATTCCTTGGGAAGTTGTACTGATACATGTACTGGCTAGAGAATGCTGACAATAAGCAAGAGAGTAAGAAATTGGAAAGGTAATCTCACAATGTTTTTGAGCTGCAAGTGTAGGAGGCAAATCTCCTACAATGGATATTTTTAGGTTTACAGAAGGGTAGCCGTGCTGATTACTATGCTTTAGAGAGCAAGAAGGATTGGTGTAAACGACTGAGGTTGCAAACAATATTGTGACGGTGAGAGTGGGGACTTGGAAAGAAAAAAGCTTGTGTGGTGCAGCTTTGGGAGCTTGAGCAATGCTGTCTCCAGTGTCACATGCTTCCTGTTGTTGAGTCCTGCACTTCAAAAATCCATTTGGACAATTGGTGTTTGCTTAACGGCCCATATGGCAAAAAAAGATCCTGCATGGGACAATGCATTCCACACGAGGTGTATGAGATAAATCAGTTTGCATTCAAGGTTGCACACAGCTTGACTCCCTACCATTCATGCCCAAAGCTGCAGTATCATGGTCGAAGGAGCCCTCTTTCGCTGGTGTATTTTTTCTACCATGGATGTATGTCAATTCAAACCAAGAAATTTGACCCTCAACAGTTTACGAGTGTTTGCAAGGCACAAAATGTGTTCGCTGTTTAGTATGCCCCCATGCCTCAGGTCTGAAGTCAATGAAAGAGAGTCAGATACCTCAACATGAACGGTCACAGTAATATAAGGACAGTCTTCAAACCTAACTTGATTGTCAAAACTGTGATGGAGACTCAATATCTACCGTCAATATCTTCAATTTGGTCCACAGAGCTCCAGATTTGTTTAAAAAATTCCTTCAGTTCAATACCCTTGGATCACAGTTAGTCAACACATTGGTTGTTGTATGTGGATTGCTGTATTCATTCTTCACTCTTCACTAACTATTAGATAGAAAATTGTTGAAGAACAATCTCAGATTTTCAAGATCCTGGATAGCACCCTCAATGATCCAGAAACCAAAGGCCGCTTAATCTCATTGGTCAAAAAGGCGTTAACTCTTATGCGCTCAAAAATTAAAGAAAAGGTCAGTTTCTATTTTGCCAGTAGATCATTATATTTTAAGCTCCTGTTATCCATTGTTGAAAGTATGCCTGTTTCTGAGTTCTTTGCACTCATAGCTCCAAGGGGATTTGATATCAGCTTAGATCATTAGAAACATGCATATTTTCTGTTAAGTAAAATATATCTTGCACTCTGATAACACTGACCCTTCCACAAGCACAAAATTTTCATAGAATTTAGGATGCTACTGCAAAATAATGGTCTCCCTAATGGGCCACCTTCTAGTTCTAGTGCAAGTATTGCTGGAACGGGACCTTTTCTGGCTGCAAGTGCTGCTGATGCACCAGAGGAAGCTCAGGATCATGAAGGCACAGCATTGGAAGGACATACAGCTTCTAACCATGTCTCCACCTCTGTTTGAATGCCACTCTTGCTGCAGGTGCAGTAGCAATCCCCCCTATCCCTGAACATGGCTGGTTGTACAATGCATTCTGACAGTATGCGATGCTTATTTGGAGAGGGTGAGGGTTGCGTGTTGAGTGCAAGTGGGCTCTTCACTAACTGCACAAGCTATGTGGTGGATGACAATGAGCAGTAACACTTATGCTGAAGACTTGAGAGCCTTCCCAGATAACACTAGTACATCCGTGATTGCTGTTATGCACAGCTGGCAGCTCACAATCAAGCAGAAATTAACACCTTGAATATATTGTCATCATGATCTGTTTCTTACTCTTTTGTTCTCATCCTTGCAAATTTTTCAGGCTAGTACTTTGTTGTTAAAATATTTTTCAAATTGAACAATCAATGTGTAAAATTTGAGTTCTGTTTATCCGCGAATTGAATATTCAAAAGGCTCAGGCAGGTCATTCATATCCAGATTTAGAGCTGATGTTTCTGAGGTATATGGAATATATTTTATTTACACTGATTAAGGAACATACAAGAAATGTCTACCAAGAAGATCAATGCACCATTACTCTAAAATCACTAATGGTTGTCCTTAGATGCTCCTTCGTGTGTATTGGATATATGGATTGCACGTTCGCCAGAAATATTGCAAAGATGTCACTTCGCAATAACCGGGGACACACTGCCAAGTGAGCTTCACATGGGAATTGTAAGTCCACAATAGTCTGGTCCGAAGTAAGGACCTTTGGCAGGAACCCCCACTTTGGTAGTAATAGAGAAGGCACATGAGCGGCACATTCGGCTTGAACTTGGTCGGCATTTTGTGGCTAGTCACACCAGGAAAAAGCACATAAAGGTTTCAGCTGAAACAGCTACTGTAGAGAAAAAATGTTATGTACATGATCCCTACTATTGTCACAGCAAGCATAACCAACTTTTGTCATACTCATAATTGATGGAAAAGTCTGAAAGTAGCTGAAATATTTGATTGCATTTTGGACCTACAAAATGATGTCTTTTTGTTGACATATTCCCATAAATACTATATTTTTGTGTGAATATGTAGAAATATGTTAACAAAAATACATTATTCTGATAAAGTCTTGTAGGTCCAAAATGCAATTAAACATTTTAACTACTTTCAGACTTTTTCATTGATTTTGGGTGTGACAAAAGTTGGTTATGCTTGCTGTGTGTATCATAACTACAACAATTTATGTAGCACCTTGGACCTATATGACTTTGAATATCCCATTTCTTTTTGCCCATGTTTTGGTTCAGGTGTGTCTGCAATTCGTAGCGGCGTTTTAATTGGAGTGGCTGACAGTTTCACTATCTCAATGGCTCAGCATCTGTTTGGGATGGAAGAAAATTTTGAAACTAGTGTTGTTTGTCATCTGAGAGCTTCACTATCAACTCTAACAATTCACACAAAGGCTAAGTGGTGAGTTACACTGGTTGAAGCAATAGCTAGCCTTTACTGTGATGCTCAGCCATATTCAATCGGAGCGGTTGAGTTTAAAATCAAGGTGCAAAAGAATATTCGTGTTATTGGCACCGAAGGGGGGTGCAGACCTTATTTACAAGATATCGACTCATCATATATTGAATTAGTTAGGTAAGCAAGGGAGACTAAGTCCACAACCTTATAGTGAAGTTTAAAATGTCGCAAAATATCATCCGGCCTGGGTCGTGTACCTGTCGCTATTTATCACTGCCAAACGCAGCCCTCCTATAGCTAGGCTATATTTAAATGGCTTCCTCTCAGAATCTAACCAAAAAGCAGAAAAAGGCTGTTGCATTCCGCGATCGCAAACACGGAAAGCCAAAGACGAAGGGACAAATCGAAAACGCTGGCGATGATGAGGACTACGTTCATGATGTTCCTGTTCAGGAGGATCAGGACTTGGCTGACGTTCAAGGTGATATTCTGGGCGATGAGGATGAAAGTGCGCCGGTGGAAGTCGGCGTTTTTGGAAAGAGTAAAGAGAAGGAAAGACCTCGCCCTCGGTCGAAGGAGGACCCAGACTCAATGGTGGTGGAGCCCAAACCAAAGAAGAGAAAGCGCGAAGCTGTCGTGGAAACGAAAGTTCAAAGTGCAAAGTGCAAGGGCAGCGGGGGCGAAGAAAATCCAAAAACCAAGGAAATACAAGGGAATTCTGGGCACGGTTTAGGGGTGGTAGAGAAGAGCGATGGAGAAGAGCAGAAAGACGCAAAGAACCAAGGGAAGCAACGGTTTATTTTATTTCTTGGTGAGCTTTTCCTCTTCCCCAAAGTCGTGGTGGTGTGTATGCTCATTGACTAAAAGGAAATCTTAAATATACCACTACAATGGAAGCTATACAAGGGCATTTTGCTGCCTGTGGTCTGTTCGCTGTTTTTTCTGATCTTGGTCTGGGCTCATTGTTGTTATCAAGATCCACCGCCCACCATCCGTCTCCTGACACCCAAACTGTCTTACAACAAACCATTTTCAAGTATGATATCCAAATCCAAAGGCTGCGCATTTCTAGAATTCGGTCATCACAATGCACTTCAACAAGGTCTCAAATTGCATCATTCTCAGCTCGATGGCCGACAAATCAATGTAGAGCTTACGGTGGGAGGTGGAGGGAGAAGTGCCACTCGGTTGACCAAGGTCAAGGAGCGTAATAAGGAGTTGGAAATGCAGCGTGTGAGTGATTAATCTGACTGCGCGCGAAGAACGTACAGTAACGAGGTATTTTGTATGGCTGCAGCGCAAGCGATTGGGAAGGCAGATAGTATCCAACGATGGTAGAGCGGCTGCACGACCGGACGGTCCTAAACGGTACTCGACGACCTCGGGTATCGACCAGGCTGCAACTAAGAAGAGAACATGGACAGTTGAAGACAGTATGGAGACGGCACAACATCGTGACGGTAAGAGGGATACTGAATGTAAGAGACCAAGAGTCAAAGACTGGGCAACCGGTGTTAATGCTATACCAGTTGGGTGATAGTGCTTAGGATCTTTACAGTATTTTATTTATAAGTCATTGTCTATGATAACCCTTTCAAAAGCCGTGATAGACGTCGTGAGAGTCCAAGTAAATAAATAATATATTCTGAAGGCGAGGCGCCCGGCGTCCGAACTAAGAGACAAGGACAAAGATAAGGAACTGTGTGTGAACGAGGTCATCAATAGATTGTATCAACGAAACATAGACGGTGACTGACAAACACGATCAACACCCCAAAAACCTTTAGCATCAGCCAACGGTTGCTTGATATGCCGGCGTAATACTTCAACAGTTCCCTCTGTGCACCACTCACATTTGATGCAATGTCTATAGTATCTGCATCGATTCGCTGAACTGTTTCTCGCTGCTCCGCGACCATATTTGCCAGTTGAGTAAATATTTGACCGAGCTCGGCGATGGTAGACTCAATAGATTCGATGGCCGTAGAACGCGATTGAATATAGTTATCCTAATTCCACGATCAGACAAAAGGGTGAGAAAAATAATGAAAAAAAAATGTTCACTTGTTGCTCAGCGAGTTGCATTTGCATAAATGCTCCTCTGGTCTGGGTGTGAAATCCTTCTTCCGCGGACAGATGGTTGAGTGCGAGGACATCGTCATTTCGCGGAGCTCGCCCTTTGCCCTTTGAATTCGTACGACCTAGACTACCATCGCCCATTGGGTCTTGGTTATTAAAAAGCAGGGAGCCTTGTGATGTGACAATCAGGGGCTGGACGGACGATGCGAATAACAACTACTGACTTGGCGGGGCATGGTTGGTAGCAGAAGAGGTAGTATGCATGAATTTTTCTGTACGGTCCCTGGCTTCTTTCATGTTCTGTGTATAGTGTTCAATTGGCGACACTTCCATGATAATGTCCATACAGTGCTTACTTGTGTTCGTAACTCAAGAACGTCTTTAAAGCTCATACTGGTGTCAGCGAGCTTGTTTTGGAGCATCATGACCACATTGTGAGTATGTTCATCTAGCTGCTTCCCTTCTGACGACTTCTGCGACCCCGGTGTGTTCTTCTGCTTGATATATGCCTGTAGTACTGCAATTTGTTTGTTGATACCAGCAATATCTTGCTTGATGATGAACGTTAGTTCCTGCAAGACAACGTGAATATGTAGTCCTATCTATTAAAAAGTAGCTGAAACATACGCTAATCTCCACTGGCCGGTCGTCAAATAAAGTTTTACGCTTGGCCACTGTAGGCGTGTAAGTCTCAACACTGTAACATCAGCTTTTAATCACTCACATTGCGCCAACTTCCCAAGCTTAATCGTCGTACTACTGATATCCTTCCCAATAGCCGCCGCCATACGCGAAAAATCACTCTTTGCTCGACTCTTTTCATACGTTTGCAGCAGCCTCTGCTTCACTTCTGCTCCGCGTGGGGGAAAGGCAGATCTGTGACGTATAGATTCGACACAGGTGTGAAACTCGTCCGTGCGGTCTTGAATACCCATGTATCAGAGAGATGGGTGGGCGGGATATGCTATTATAAATATGGTATATGAGGAGGGAATGGTGTTAGTACTGCAAGTTAGTAAACTTGGATACGCCCAACTGTAATTCCCACGGAAAGCTTATAATAACATCACCCTCCGGGCACTCCTGGCCCCGTGGCGAAAGTTATACCATCATTTGTTTATATCATATGGTAAGAATGTGGTACAAAGGCTTGAGGTGCGAGACATTTGGAATAATGATGATATTTAAATTACAAGTTTTGAAGTAATGAAGTAATGCACACCATACAACTCAAAGTAGGCATGGTTATTGTCATTGGTTCAATCAAAAAACCGACCAAGGATTTCTACAGGACCTCGCCAACACTCTTCTTCAAAATGCAACATGACACTCAAATTGTCAAAGGGGCACTGAAAGATGGATGGTTTGATTGCATTGGTTATGTATTTTCAAGACAACTCATTTTCATTCAAGTTCATTGGTGTTAATTGGAAGCAAGGGAAGTATGGGTGTTGAGGGGCGCATACTGTTCCTGCACAAAAAGATCTGTGTCTGTGGTACTATGTCTGTGGCAGTTTGATGAAAAGAGATGGTGCTCATGTGCCAAGTGCGGATGGTTGGTATGAATTACTGGGGCCAAAAGTAGTGTCGATAGCTGGTTCTGAGACCTGGTAACCTATGGTACCAGGAATAACACAGCAAAAAAGCCAAGATTATGTATGAATCATGAAAATGTCGCAAAAACCTGGTCATTTCCGGCACATTCATCTGCAGTCAAGTCCGACGTTAGCGGAGCAAAAAAAATGCTCAGAGCTCTAATAGCAGTTTTGGTGCGGCACTTTTCCGCAGATGTTCCAAGCAGATTGTGCCTGCACAAAACCTGTAGGTTTCCTGCACATTTCAACTAAATACCCAAGAAGGACATAATTGTTTCCTAGAGTCTCTTGAGTTCCATCAACCTGATTGATTATTTTAGTATTTTAGTTGGCTTGTAAATAGAATAACTATGTTGGTCTCAAAAATAAACTAAATTATTATTCTTCATATTACGAGTCCATACAGGAACTCTGTTTGCGGGTGTTTTAGAGAAAAATGCCATTTTCTCAAATTTCATGCCGCTGTGCCGCAGCGCCACCCATTGGTACACCGCCAATTTGAGTTCTGGCAACCAGCTGGAACGAGCCACACGGCCTCACTTTCTCATCTGATATGGGTTCCATAGAGAAACATCTGGACCTCACATGATTAGGTTTATTCCTGGCCCCGAACAAGACCAGGTTTGCATACTTGAATTCCTCATTGCAACTCATGCAGGGCCGGTGATCCGGTTTACATTTGTTTGTTTCTTTTCTTTCAATTTTCTTCCGACACTTTCCTCCTGTGCGCATTGTCTGTCACATACACTTCTGTGTTATCCTGTTCACCGCACAATACCCCAATATCTCCATATAGCTGATTGTGTGGTCGTGATCTAATGATCTATTCAATTGTTGAGCACGAACAAGACGTGGCTGTGGAGGGAGAGATTTCCACTGCACACTTGCAGGAGTGGTTGATATTCCATTCCTTGTTTGAAGGGTATGAGTTTCCTCCCGTATCTTTGTATCCTGTTGGTCGCTTTTTTCATGTGCCTTTGTGCTCATTAGGTTATTGAGTCAGTGAGTTCCCATTCCTGTCCTGTTCCCAACTTAATATCACAACACAATGGGATCCGCACTCGTGTACAGTGATTCTGGACCTTCTGGGCATGCAACCAATCAGTATGCTTTCCAAGTACGCCTTGGTAGCTTAGTTGGTAAAGCACCAGACCATGAAAGCTGGAGTCCCAGGTTCAAGCCCTGGCCAATGCATGTTTTCTCATACTATAAACAAATGTCATAATTTGTCACTTAAGTCTCTGGCCATGGCACACTCAATCCCCATTTTTTGTAGGTCTACAAAACCTATGCTTCTTGGCTATCTTCAAGATCATGTTTGTTCTACTTTTTGCTCTGGTATCCTAGTGTTTACATTCCAGGTCTTATTGTGTGCACGTGCACATATATATATTCCCATTCTACGTGCCCCTCACATATTGTCTAATGATGCAAGTCAATATTGTTTGCATGCCTACAACGCAATATCTATACATGTCAGTGTGATGCTCATGAGGGCAAATTTCCTTTTTTTGCTTCTACTCAGCATAAGTGTCAGATAATTCATGATTGGCAAAGTTACTTTGCGCTCAAAGGTGTGATCCCCAAAACTTGTGCTGTTTGTGCGCATAGGTGTACTCCACTCAACATCCATGTTATACATGTGTCTGCTGTTAACCTTTCTCTATTGACCAACAGTGTTCTGCCTTTGCATCTTTTACCAGATGACTGTGACCTTCCATTGTATGGGAACACCAGTTTGCACGTCAATGGCATTCACTCACCCCTGGACACTTGAAGATTTGAACCTTTGTGGATCTTGTCGTTGTTGTTTGTTGCAAAGTCAAAGCAACCATTGGATGCACTGGCTAATTTCCAGTATTATGGTCATCAACGCCTTTCTGCACCTGACTGTGCCACATTGTTTGACAAGAGCATGGTTTCTCATGTGTATGCTACTGTGCACTCCTACCTATTTTCTGATAAACTTTCCTCTGTCAACTATGCAACGTTCCAATGCTACGTGCAAGGTAATGTGGCAGTAATCCCTCAAGACTCTGTTCACCTCCGCAGTGTGCTGCCTCCATCCACTGATAATATTCAGAAAGCAGTCTGTACTGTGTTTGTGGGCAAGAATACAGTCCTTGCTCACAAAAACATTGCTAAGATCAGTCCCATTTTATGTAGCAAACACAATGTCTCCACTATGATAAATTTTTTGGTCCAACATAATCTATGGTATTGAGAATCTGGGGTCTCCTTGTTGGAAGAAAACCTGGTGGATCTTTATGATAGCAACAGCGCAGAGGCTATTCCAGCAATGGTTTGTTTGAATTTCCTGTCTGATGATTGCAATGGACAAAGTGCATCCGGCTCTGCTGATTATACGGATCATCATGATGCCATTCTTTTGCAAGCCAATAAAGATGCTGATCAAGATTTTCTCCTCAAAGTGGTTGGTTACACCACTGGTGATCACTCTCCTCTTAGTTATCACCTTATGAAAGCTACTGCATTGGCTCATTTTGTCTAGGTAAACATTTTGTGGAAATACACAGTGGTTTGCACTTGCTTGATGATTATTATCCTGCAATGCTGACTTTCCTCTTCCCTCACTTGGATCCATGGGGTATAGGCGGCTTTCATGAGTCAAACCAAAGACCTGATCAGCGTATTTCTTTTGAGTGGCAAGTTTGCAATTTGTTATTACAGGATGGTGCACTTTTCCAATGTGATCCTGACTTTGTGTACATTTGTTGGAACATTGCACAATGTCATGACATCATGAAACATATCACTTTCCATGTGCAGGCCGCTGAAAATATCTCAATTGGCACTCAAATTGCTGAGCAAGCTCCTGCTTTCACTGACTTGATACTATATGGGAGACAGACCCGCATGCTGTCCCTTCAAATGCGCAACAGAAACAGGCCCTCCAATTGCTGAATCACTTGAAGTTTCTGGCTAAGGAGGTCAAGGGCAGTAGTGGTTATAAACTAGTGCAGTGGAACAAGATTTGTGCTCTTATGAAGAAATTTGGCACACCTGCATTATTTCTGACAATCAATCCTTCTGACATAAACCATTTTCTGCTAAATTTACTGGGTGACATTCTCCCTGAGCAGTGGAAGGACATGATGACCTACCAGAGATCTGTATTTGCGGCCAGGAATCCAGGTGCAGCTGCTTAGTTTTTTGACTGAATCATGACTCAATTCCTGCAAGTTGTTTTGAAACATGGTAGCAAAGAACCAGGGCTGTTTGGCTATGATGTGTACTATGGCATGGTAGAAGCGCAGGGCAGAGGCACCTTGCATTTCCATATGTTCGTGTGGTTGCAGGGCAATCTGAATCCACAGAGTCTTCGTGATTGCATGCTTGACAACAATGTTTACAATGCCCGCATTTTTTGTTGGCTAGAGTCAATTATTTAAAGCGAGCTACCTGGTACCACTGACATACAAAGTGAAACGGCAGAATGTCTGATACAAAAACCTGTCTGTCCCTCCAATCACATTGATGCTAGATTGGCCGACCCGCCCTTGTTGTGTGACAATGATGAAAGCTTTATGCATGATTTCCAACAGTTCATTAGTGAATTGACAGTGACTTGTAACTGGCATGAACATACTGACACTTGTTGGAAAAACCTCCGGCCTGGTGAACCAAGAGATGATCAGCATTGTCAAATGTGTATCAACAATTCAACCCGCTCCTTCACAGAACTTGATGCCAAGACTTACGTGATAATGTTAAGAAGACTGCACCTTTGTGTCAACAACTTCAATGATGTGATGCTGTTTTATTGAAATGTCACATGGACATAAAATGCATTGGGTCTGGAGAAGCTGCCAAAGCCCTGTTTTACTATGTCACTGATTATATCACAAAGAGCACATTACCGGTACATGTTGGGCTGGAAGCATTACGCTACGCAATACACCAAAATGAAATTAAATATGCGGGAAGTGACTGTCCACTCCAAAGTGTAAAAAGTCAAAGTTTATTTACGAAAAGTGTGAATGCCATTATAGCTCATCAGGAAATGTCACACCAACAAGTGATGTTGTACCTTGTTTGAGGAGGTGACTGCTGCAAGAGCCATACATTTTGCATGGTGCAATGGTCCAATTTTGACCAATACATTCATTCTGAGCTAGGAGAAGGCAGTGCCAAGCATGTTGGAGAATTAATGTCTGCCAATCAGACAGAAAGTGTTAGCATGTATGTGGAGAACAAGAAGATATCTGTGAGTAGTGACTTACTTGATTATTGTTATCGCAGCCCCAAAGAGGATTTTGATAGCATGGCCTTGTGGGACCACATAGAATGTAGCCTTAAGTTCCTCATTAAATATGAAATTGTGAGAATAGCACAGTTAGACACTCACAATGAATATAGGCAGCTGGAGAACAGGGACAGACAACGACCTGGTAAAATTGCATCTTCCAGAGGAAGATTGTTGGCAACACATCCCCAATATAAAACACACATGGTTCAAAAAAAGGAAACACCCTTCATACCTGTTCTCTTAGAATGTCTGCTACCTAGACCAGATCATGACACTGTCAAACTGGAGGAGTAGTTGCATGCAATGTGTTAATACTTTTCAAGCCCTGGAAAAATGCAAACAATCTAAAGTCTCCTGAGACAACTTGGACAGAAGCTTTCAAAGTGTTCGACTTCCCATCCCACCACAGAGCAACCATAGCAAATATGAACATTGAATATGAATGTACAGATGCAAGAGATCAGTACTCACATTTGCGTCGATCGGACCCTAATCAACTGGATATTTTTCTGGGAGTGGATAACACGGCTTCACATGACATTGAGGGCCTCAGGCAGTTATTGTTAAATGACCCTTCACTGCAAGCAATGGACTTAAATGACACTATGATCCAATCAAACAAAGACACTTTATACACTGAGGAAAGCCAAAATAATGGGATATTGTGCACCTTGAAGCGGTGTAGAATTTTGGGCACCTCTGGGGAGCCCAACAAAACCGCAAACTTTCCTCATCCATCCATGATGAGTGATAGCGACAAATCATTAGTGGCAATGCAAGCGACAATGAGGAAAGAAATTAAAAGACAGAAACAACCGACCTCTGATACATCTTCTGCAGATGACTATACTCATCCCAGTAAATGTCAATGCTGTGATGCTGAACCGACCACCCAAGTTGTTGATATTGCTGGGCCTCGTTCCATCCCACCTCGCTCACAACTATCAATACCACACATACAAACTATGACTGCAGATATCTTGACAAACGTGGCAACAGATACAGGAATCATGAACAACACCAAACAGCACCAAGCATTCCGCATTGTCAGAGAACACTTCCTTCGCAACAACCCAAATCAACTTCTTCTGCATGTTGCCGGTATAGGAGGATCTGGAAAGAGCCACCTCATTTCCGCAATTTTGGAATTATTCAAGCGCAAAAACCCTTTTGACAAGGATATAATGAGTGTACCAACTGGTTGTGCCACTGTTTTGATCAACGGCTACACTATCCATGCACTGACATTCCTGCCTAAGACGGCTCACAAACCAAAACAAGAAGACTTAGAAGGCATTTGGCGACATATTGAGTACCTTGTCATAGACAAGATCTCTATGGTGTCTGCTCATCTATTGAGTGATATCTCCCATAGAATCAGCGCTGCTGAAGCATGGAATCCACTAAGTGTAAACAAACCTTTTGGAGGGGTTAATGTAATTTTTACCAGAGATTTCAGTCAATTGACACTGGTACAAGATCAAGCATTGTTTAGCAAGGATCTTGTGAGTACGCTGCGGCTGAATAACACCCAGACTACATATGGCCAATCCGCTCTACACAGAGCTTTCCTATCCTGCACCGGACTTCTAGTCCGCCATACATTCTCCTCACATGTTCTAGTATTCCTTGTGGACTCTGTAGTTAGACCTTATAATACACTCCTTGCACATACATTCTCCTCTCGCTAGATAATTATCCACATGGAACTCCGTACCTACATTACAAGTTACTCCTTACAAGCTCCTGCTCCCCCGACAGTATATAAGCTGTAACTCCTGTACTCCATTCCTGCAGTTTGAATATCAACTAGATTCCCTTGCTTTCTTACCAGTCCTTTTCTAAGTCCTTTCTGATCCTTCTCCGAAGAATCTTTACTCTGCTCCTTTTTATCCTCTACTTCTCCTCCATCCACTTCCAACAAGCTAGGGACCAAGGTCCATGGAAGGGTCTAGTGCACAAGCTAAGCCGATTCCCCATCTCACCCCTTGTTACGATAACACAATTTCCGGACATCTCCTTTCCTTTTTATTCTCCGCTTTAACTTTATACTTTAAGTGCCACGCGGCATTTCCCTTTCTCGCGCCGCGTTGCCTTTCTTTTACTTTTAGACTTAACTCTCTCACGCAGTGGAGCTGGCCATACGGGCTAGACCCTATGACATCATCAGCCACTGCCTTCATCAACTGTATAGTACACATGTACAAACATCCTGTAGTAGTATATATACCCCAATAGATCCAGGAGACTCCTCAGCGAGTCCTCCTGTTGTATACCAACTAACTCACTGCAGCCCAAGGGGTACCCACTCCCCATCTTCCACTACCTTTATAGTGTGTTCCTGTGTGCGCCAGAGTAACTAACTCTTGGTTGTTACATTAGGACTCGCTCTTTCTACTCTCTCGCACGTGTGTGCAGAAGTCCCATCATTTGGGCACCCGGACTCCAGGGTGAAGGAGATTGGTTAGCGGTTAGGAATATCCCACATAGCAGATAGGTGCGCTCCTAGCGACGGCCTTGTAGTGCTTTGGGAGAAGAACCCAAAACCTTCGATACGCGGCCCCCAGCGTTAAGGGGAGTACCTTAGCTCAGCAGTCGGTGTGGAACCACTGTTGATTAGATTTAAAATACAAACTTTCACTTTCGAATACCTCTGACCAGGCCGGGCACTTGCCTCCGCCAGTCTGGAGAAGGGTTGACAGCTTAACAAGCGGACCACCCCCTGACAACCGTTCGGACCAGGGTTTATTACGTTTACATTTTTATATACTTTTTCAAATACTATAGTGTGGGTAGTCGGAGATTGAGATCCGATACTCAGCTGGGAAGAGGTTGATCCGCAGATAGCAAGCGGGGACCCCCAGTTACCTATTTTTACGTTACCCAAAGAGAACAAGTCGACATGTCGTCGCAAGATATGAATGCGCTACTGCACGCAATGCGTGTGCAGATAGCGGAATTAACCTCGCAGCTCGCCGAGATACAGGCCAACCCCCCTGTAGCAACCCCCTCGGTAGAGAAAAAGTTTAACAAGAAAGTCGAAGTCGTCGCTGACCCTGGCGCCTTCGAAGGAGACTGAGCGCGATTTGCCAAATGGTGGATCAAGCTCCAGATTTGGGTCAAGGCGAACTGGGACGCTTTCGCCGACGATTTTGAGGTAGCCACTGCGGTGCTATCTCGCCTAAAAGGACCTGTGGCGGGTCGATACGCCCAAGTAAGACTCCAGGAATGCTACACCGCGGGTGTGTGGCCTACCTGGGACGATCTGAAGAAAGAGATCAAAAAATATTTCAAACCGCAAGCTGAGCGAGACTGGGCGCGTCAGCAAATCCGTTCCTTCAAACAAGGAAACATGAGGACGGATGATTATGTCACCCGGTTCCTGGCCCTCTCCATCCAAGGAGGGTTAGGTAACGAACACGCAGTAGAACTGCTGGAACGCAATGTGAACCCTCGCATTGCAGAACAGATCTACCTGCAGGATACAAGAAGTGACGACCTGGCTCTGGCAGCCAAGGAAGTCCGACGAGTCGGTAGGGCCATGGAGCTCTACGCTATGCACCAAGGTGGCGGGTCCACCAAACAAACCACCACACCCCAGAGGCGCCCTGGGTCATCAAACCAACATCATAATCACTCTCACGGGTTCAAGCCGTTCGGGCTGCAGCCAGGACAGGGTGCTCCTATGGATATCGGCGCGGTCCAAGGCGGACAAATGCGCAGATTCAAGGGCAACTGTTACAACTGCGGCCAAGAGGGACACATGTCCCGAGACTGTAGAAACAGGGCGCAGGCTGCCCAACAAAAAAATAATCAAGGGCGCCAGGCGCGCCAACTAGAAATCGAAAAGCCGGACGATCGGCTCAACTCTTTGGCCGGTCGTTCTTACGACGAAATCCGGGCCTTCTTCTATGACCAACAGGTCAACAAAATGAAGGCTCAGGGAAAAGAATTCGGGGCTTAGGTCACTTGGGTGCCTTAGCTCCTGGTAAAAATGAAGTAAACCACAACAAAGTGGCCCCTGCTCCGGGGTGTTGCACGAGCAATAACGGAATGACGGGGATGGCTCCCCAATTTGTAAATAAGTTTTTAAATTTGTTATCAGAAGTATGTACTTGTATGAAGAAATGTAACTGCAATATTTATGATACTACCGCTGCACCAGCGTCTCCCTTGGAGCGTGGCCCCGGCGAGACAAACACTAGGGTGCTTGATTCTGGTAAAACAAAAATAGAAAAACATGTGTCATTCAAGATTCCTTCTTCTTCTTCTTCTTCAGAGCCACCCTTTCCCGAAATCCCAAGGCGTGTGTTGATGCGCACATATTTATTCCAAAAAGAGATCCGTTTAGACGTTGGCGTGGAAAATCTTGCCAGGGGCAAAGTACACTCAACAAGCGCACTGCTTGATTCAGGCGCTAACGGGATCTTCATAGATCAGGTCTGGGCGGAGCAAATTGGACTCCCCCTTGTAAAATTAGAAACATCTATTCCCGTCTATAACGTTGACGGTACGCTTAACGCAGGTGGCTGTATTACACACAAATGTTCTTTTGTGGTCGAATACCAAGGACACAGAGAACGAGTCACTGCCGAGGCTACCCAACTAGGGAAGATTAATTTAATCTTAGGCTGGACCTGGCTATTTAAACACAATCCTGAGATCAACTGGCAGACAGGGGTTGTCACATTGTCACGTTGTCCCCAGGAATGTGTAAACTTGGGTAAACCAAATCATGTCCGTCACAATGAGCGTCTCGAAAAGTTAAACGCTAGTCACATTTACGAGCTCAGATCTTTAGAAAAGATCGACGACGATGATGATGAGGTAAAACCTGAGGAAGAGATTAAGAGGCTGGTACCTCCCGAGTACCACGACTTCTGGAAAGTCTTTTCGAAACACAAATCAGAGCGCTTCCCAGAGGCTAAGCCTTGGGACCATGCTATAGATTTGAAAGACACCTTCAAACCAAGGAAGGGACACATGATACTGCTCTCTGCTCCTGAAAGAGACGAGGTATCTAGTTTCATAGACGAACAACTTAGGAAGGGTTACATCAGACCTTCCAAAAGTCCTATGACGTCCCCGGTGTTCTTCATTCCTAAAAAGGATGGTAAAAAGCGAATGATTATGGACTATCGTTACGTGAATGAGCACACAGTTAAAAATGCGTATCCGCTGCCTTTGATTAGTCAGCTGGTGGACAAATTGGCTGGCGCCAAGATCCTGACAAAGATGGATCTCAGATGGGGGTACAACAATGTACGAATCAAAGAGGAAGATGCTTGGAAGGCCGCGTTCACGTGCCACCGAGGATCTTTTGAACCCCTTGTTATGTTCTTTGGGTTGACCAATTCACCGGCGACCTTCCAGAGCATGATGAACGAGATCTTTGCGGATATGGAAAACTGTGTCGTCATTTACATTGACGATTTATTATTATTTACAAAGTCGGACGATGAGGCTGAGCATGACAGGATCGTGCAAGAAGTCCTTCGACGCTTACAGGAACGGGACCTATTCGTTAAACCCGAAAAATGTAATTTTAAAGTGAAGGAAGTAGACTTCCTCGGTATGATCATAGGCCAGAACGGAATCAGGATGAACCCTGAGAAAGTTCAAGCTATTTTGGAATGGCCAGAACCTACTCGCGTCAAAGGAGTTAGGGCCTTCCTAGGCTTAGGTAATTTCTACCGAAGGTTTATTGAAGACTTCGCAAAAATCACGAGACCGTTGAACGATCTCACCAAAAAGGACCTTGTTTGGCATTGGGGCGCCAAAGAACAGGAAGCTTTTGATAAGCTTAAACAGGCATTTACAACAGCGCCCATATTGGCATTCCCTGAATTAGACAAAGAGTTCCGGCTAGAAACCGACTCTTCTGACTTCGCCACTGCGGCTGTTCTATCAATCAAATGCCCTGATGATCTTTGGAGGCCTTGTGCCTATTTATCGCATAGTTTGTTGCCTACAGAGCGCAACTATCAAATATACGACAAGGAGATGCTGGCCATCATTAGAGCTTTAGAGCACTGGCGGCACTACTTAGAAGGTGCTAGGCACCAATTCGAAATTTGGACCGATCATAAGAACCTGGAGTACTTCATGACAGCCCGAGACCTGAACTGGAGACAGGCCCGCTACGCGGTGTACTTGTCAAGGTTCAATTATAAATTAATTCATAAGCCAGGAAGCTCAATGGGGAAAGCGGATGCTTTATCTAGAAGAGAGGATCATGCCAACGGCATTGAAGATGACAACAAAGGTGTCACCCTGATAGATCAATCAAGGGTCGCCAATGTTAGAATCGGGCAAGATTCCGACCTCCTAGAAGTCTTTAGAAAAGACATCTCCCCAGAGGAAAAGGCGCGCCTTGACGGCAATGAAAACTATTTATGGAAAGACGGGCTCTTTCATTTCAAAAACAAAATCTATGTGCCTGAGTCCGCAAGGATCAAGGCAATAGATAGACATCATGACACTCCAGTGGCTGGGCACCCTGGATGGCAACAAACGATGGAGTTGATCTCCAGAAACTACATGTGGCCGGGCATGGTCAAAAACGTACAGGAATACGTAAAATCCTGTCTGAGATGCGCCATGGCCAAGAACTCCCATCAACCGCCGGCCGGTAAACTCATGCCAAACCCGATACCAGCTGGCCCCTGGCAGGATATATCGGTAGACTTCACGACGGATCTGCCCGAGTCAAACGGGTACGATTCAGTAATGGTGGTAGTAGACCGCTTCTCCAAAGAAGTGGTATTCATACCCACCAACAAAACCATCGCCGCCGCCGGTACAGCAGACCTATTTAAGGATTTAGTATGGTCAATCCATGGGTTACCAGAAACGGTAATCTCCGATAGAGGACCGCAATTTGCTAGCGAATTTACGAAAGAATTATGCCAGATGCTGGGCATCAAACCTAAATTATCCACGGTGTTCCATCCGCAAACCGATGGACAAACGGAGAGACTCAACCAGGAGTTGAAACAGTATCTCCGGATATTTATTAACGACAGACAGACAGATTGGGCCAAGTGGCTAAAGATAGCCCAGTTCTCTTATAATATTAAACAGTCGTCGGCTACAGGAAAGGCACCATTCGAGGTTACTAGATCGTACCTCCCCAGAATGGGTGTAGAACCTGGCAAAAGCAAAAACGAGGCTGCTGGGAACATGGCAAAAGACATGAAGTCTGTCTTGGACGAAACGCGCAAAGCGCTATTTAAAACTGCGGAGCAGATGAAAGACAGGGCAGAGCGTAGACGCTCTAAGGCCCCTGATTACAAGGTCGGCGACCTGGTCTGGTTAGACACCGACCACTTGAAATTAAAAGACCGGCAGTCTAGAAAACTGACCGAAAAGTGGATTGGCCCTTACCGGATTAAGGAAGTCAAACCTAATGCGGTGGAGCTGGAACTCCCAAAACAAATGAGGGTGGTACCCACGGTTAACATTAGCCGTGTAAAACCCTACAAAGGACCGCTGCCGGGACAGCGCGTAGACCGGCCCGGTCCGGTAGTAGTCACCCAGGAAGGTGGAGAAGAGTTCGAAGTCGAACGAGTGGTAGATGCACGCTTGAAGCGTGGAAAATTAGAGTTCCTGGTCCTATGGAAGGGCTATGGAGACGAGGACAGAACGTGGGAACCAGAATCCCATCTGGAAAACTCCCGCGACGCTGTTCGCAAATTTTATTCTAGGAATCCCTCAGCTCCCAGGAAGCTTAGAGGCATGGATTCAAACCTTTTTAATTCCCTCTTTCAACCTATGCCCGAAAATTTTACCACTACCTCCGGAATTTGGTCTCGCCTGGAAGTCGAGCCTTAGAAGGGGGGTAGTGTTACGATAACACAATTTCCGGACATCTCCTTTCCTTTTTATTCTCCGCTTTAACTTTATACTTTAAGTGCCACGCGGCATTTCCCTTTCTCGCGCCGCGTTGCCTTTCTTTTACTTTTAGACTTAACTCTCTCACGCAGTAGAGCTGGCCATACGGGCTAGACCCTATGACATCATCAGCCACTGCCTTCATCAACTGTATAGTACACATGTACAAACAAACCTGTAGTAGTATATATACCCCAATAGATCCAGGAGACTCCTCAGCGAGTCCTCCTGTTGTATACCAACTAACTCACTGCAGCCCAAGGGGTACCCACTCCCCATCTTCCACTACCTTTATAGTGTGTTCCTGTGTGCGCCAGAGTAACTAACTCTTGGTTGTTACAGAGATCATCCCATGTAGGCCAGTGATTGGCAGTGTAGCACTCCTGGAGTCTAACTTGGGTGTATAGACCCGCCACAGGTTTTTTTAGTCTTGATAGCACAGCTGTTGCTATCTCAAAATCATCGGCAAATGCATCCCAGTTCGCCTTGATCCACCATTCCACAAATCAAGCCTGGTGTCCTTTGAAAGCGCCAGGGTCAGCAACGATCTTGACTTTTTTGTTGAATTTTTGCTCAACTGCTTCAGGGGGGTTTGTCTGAAGCTCAGCAAGCTGCATAGTCAATGTCAGAATCTGTGCACACATGTTGTGCAACAGAGTGTTGACATCAGGTTGGTTTTGCCATGTCATGTTGACTTGTTCTCTTTGTAAATGTAAAAAAATGTAACTGGGGGTCACCGCTTGCTATCTGCAGATCTACCTCTTCCCAGCTGAGTAATGGGTCTCAATCCCCGACTACACACACTATAGTATTTGAAAAGTACATAAAAGTTATAGTAAGAAACCCTGGTCCAAATGGTTATCAGGGGGTGGTCCACTTGTTAAGCTGTCAACTCTTCTCCAGACTGGCAGAGGCAAGTGCCCAGCCTGGTCAGAGGAAAACAAAGAAGAATTTTTGTATTTAAATCTAATCAACAGTGGTTTCACACCAACTGCTGAGCTATAGTACTCCCCTTGACGCTGGGGGCCATGTATATTTGATTCTGATCTCTCTGGTGCCTCGGAACAAAGAGCTTGCGACAAACTCAGGGTACACACTTTGTTTCCGCTGGCTAGCAAAAGCTCAACACCAGTCTGGCACCAAAGACTTATCTTTCAAAAGACATCCACTTGACCCTGTGGTCCGGGTTTGCACAAAGTGCAAGAGAGTAATAAGAACAAGTCCTAATGTAACAACCAAGAATTTGCATACTCTGGTGCACAACTTAGAGAAACAGTAGTGAAGTGAGTGGGAGTGGTTACCCCTTAAATTAGGACCGAGTTAGTTGTGGGTAAACAACAGGAGGACTCGCTGAGGAGTCTCCTTGATCTATTGGGGTTTATATACAACTATAGACTATTTGTACATGTGTACTATACAGCTGATGAAGGCAGTGGCTGATGATGTCATAGGGCACAGCCTGTGTGACCAGCTCCACTGTGTGAAAGACTTGTAGCTAAGAATAAAGAAAGCAGTGCAGCACAAGAATGTGGAGTTTTAACAAAAATGGAAAGTGCCACATGGCACAGTGTGTGAAAACTACAGAAGAAAGTTAAAGTGGAGAATGAAATTTAAAGATCCAAAAATTGTGTATTGTAACGCATGAACTGCAATAATAGTGAGTTTTTTTTCTTTGTCATGCCTATGGGATATTGCATGATCTGTTTTGCAGTGAATCAAGTCAATTTTCTGGAGTCCGTCGCATAGAGTCTGATACCATCTGTGGCCGGCCTGCTTCAGGCCATAGAGTATCTTGTTTAGGCGTAGGACTTGGGTGTCTTTATGAGGTGCATTGTAACTGGGCGGTTGTTGCATATAGATGACCTTGTTATCTTCCAGTTTGCCATTTAAACACACACTTTTAACATCCATCTGGTGTGTCTCCCAATCATTTTGCGCAGCCATTGCTAACATAATTTGTAGCAACACCATCTTTGCAACAGGGGCAAACATATCAAAATAGTCAACTCCTTCCACCTGGCTGTAGCCTTATACTTATCAATGGATACTGATGCTGTTTTCTTTAGCTTAAACACACATTTACTTCCTACAATGTTCACAGCTTTGGGTCTCTTGATGTAAGTCCATGTTTCTGCCACTTAAAGCCTATTCAGTTCCTCATTGATTGCTTCTTCCCATTTCAGCCAATCTAAGCGCTTTCAGGCTTCTTCAACTGTTCTGGGTTTGACACCTCCAAGATCTGCCATTGCGGCTGTCATAGCAATATTTGCTGCCAGTTCCCTCAAGTCATTATCTTCCATCTCATCTCTATCAGCTTAATTGCCCACTGCTGATATCTGCAACCCCTTAGGTAAGGCTTTATTGTTAGATCCAGACACTAATCCTTCTCCTCTTAAAAGGTCATGGACATATTGGGCTGGTTGGCAGATGTGTGTGCTCTAACAGACTTGAGGTTCAGCTGGTGGTGCAGAAGCAGGGTCTTGTGGGGGATTGATATTTTTGGTTGGCTTTGCTGGTTCCTGGTTCACATCAGGTATATTGCCTTCAACATCTATTGATGCTTCTTTGTTCTTTTGCGTAGGTATTTCACTATTCTCCCCCTCAAGATCAGGAGATACATCTCCAGGTTGGTATAGATCATTTGTGAATGTGACTGAGCGTTCTACACTCACAGAATGTTTACCAGGCCAATAGATTCAGTGCCCAAGACTTTTGGTGTCAAAACCAACCCAAAAACCAACTTTGGTGCAGCTCTCAAGCTTTAAGCCTGTAGTATCATGAACTAACATCTTGCAGCCCCATCTGTGCAGGCCAGCAAGGTCCGGTTTACTCCATGCACTGCCTCAAAAGCATTATGTTGTCCAAGGCTTTGGTTGATTCTTCAACCAGCATGCATGTCTGGCTGCTTCTCCTCACAGAAAATTTGGCAGGCCACTGCTGAGTAGGAGGGAACAAAATTTCTCGAGTAGGGTGCAGTTCATCCACTCAGCAACACCATTTTGTTCGGGGGTGTCATGCACTATGAGTTTCCTCACAATTCCCTTTTCAGCCATGTAGTCATTAAACTTGGCACTTAGATATTTTTCCCCCTGATCACTGTGCAAGATTTTTACCGCCGCATTTATATGGTTGCAAATCCAGGCCTTGTACATTTGAAATTGGCAAAAGGTGTTGGATTTGTTGCGCAAGAGGTAGAAATGTGTCTCACATGTCTTGTGATCTGTAAAGGCAACACAATACCACTTTCCGCCCAGTGTCTCCACTGATGCAGGTCCCCATACATAGATCAGTGTGGATCTCTTGGCCATATTCCTGTGCACCCTCACCCAGTTTTACTTTAGGAATTGTCTTGTGTTTGCCCTTTGTGCAAACACAAATTTCACAGAGGGTACCTATTTCCCCATTCTCCAGGAGTTCAACCCCATGGATTAAGCCCTTCACAACCATGCATTTTGCTGCATTAATAGCTATATGGCCAAGGCACTTGTGAAGTTTGGTGGCAGAGATGTGCTCAATAACTGCATTGGCGCTTTTGTGGCAAAAACTTGTACCTTGTGACTGCTACACCACCCACTTTAGGTATGTGCCCTCTTATCTGTCCTTTTGGGTCATAGATGATGCATTTTCCTTTTTCAAAAACAGCTTTGTAGCCTGCTTTATCTATGCAGCCAATTTAAATGAGGGTGTAGCCTAAATTTGGTGCATATACCACATCTTTCAGGCGCACTTGTGTGTCTTTATGAGTGCCGTTGGGGACATTGATCATATCACCTTTCCCCACAGCTGAGAACAAGTCTTAGTTCACCACACTTATAGGATAAGGTGTGATTGTATGGTAATTGAGTAAAAGGTGTCAATAAGGGATAAAATAACTCATAACACCTGAGTCATAGATATTGATGGGGCTTTTGGATCTGGTACTCATGGCAAGTTGATGAGTGAGGGCACTCCATGCACCTTCTTCCTCAAAATCAGACAGGCTCACGCTGTCATGTTCAACATGAACGGCAAGGTTCACTTTTTTAGGCTTCTTTCCTTTTGCATTGCCCACCTGCCCCTCTTTCTTTTTATCTCCTGGTGAGTCACCCTTTGACTTGTTCTTTGTGGAGCACTCACACTTCTCACTGGGACACTGGTGTGGCCTATGTCCCTTTCCACCGCAGTTCCAGCATTGAAGCTTGCTAGCATATTTGTCATGTTTGCTGCCAGACAATTTTCCCTTCCTGTAACAACCTCTTCCGCCTCAATTTTGACGTTTGGACGATCACTGTTATCCGGTGGCTGACATTGCAATGTCTTCAGATTTTGCTTTGGGGCGTTTTCTGAATATAATCTGGTGGTCATATTCTTGGAGAAGGTATGAGATCAGTCTCTCTGGGTCCAAAGTCTGTTTTGACATATGGGCAGACACTGACAGGTGCAATACGTAGGTGGCATATGAGTGCAGCAGAAACATGATGATGCTGGAGGTGAGTTCTTTGTCTGCTAGTTTAACTCCTGCTGTGCTGAGCTGTTCCAATAGCACGCAAATTTTGTCCAAATGTGTGCGCAAGTCTCCTTTCTTGGTGCAGCATAGATTTGTTCTCATTTTCTTGGCAGATCATGGCCCATATGTTGGCAATAGTGGGCTTGTTTAGAATCCTTTGCAGTGTCAAATCAGGTATAGTGCAACCTAACATATTCATATTTCCCGCTTGGTACTCCTTTTTCCACCAGGCGTCAAGTGCTTCTTGATTGGCCTTGCTGACTGCTGCAGGAGGAGATGTCGTCACTGTGGCCTGGCCAGCAGTCTGGCTAGTGGTCTGGGATACTGGTATTGGCCTTTTTGCTGTGCCATGGAGATGCTCAATGCAGTCTTGGTCAGCAAGGGCCCATTCAAGGCGGATTTTGTATATTGACCAGTTCGGGACATCCGGCTCAAGCTTTGGCGCCCCAAGGGTGTCTTTTTCTGGGTATGTTGTCTCACTCTCAGGGCTCATAACCTCAAAGAGATCTAATATAAACCAAATACTTGATCATTGTGGGTAAAGCTCTGAGAATGTATTTGTGTACCTAATATACCCCAAATACTAGGTACAGAGTAAGTATATCACTAAAAGCTAAGATGGTATAAGATTCTCACCTCAGAGTTTGTGGGCAAAGCTCTGAGGTGGGGGGCAATTGTTGCTACAAAGGTTTAAAAAGGCTAAAGAGAAGTATAAATAATGAGAAAATTTGCCCATCAAAATGCATGGGCCATCTGACTACTATACCTTCTTAGTATGGTGCCCTGCACCATACTTTCTCTTTGTACAATGCTTGTCTTCATTGACTTGCGCTTTCCAAGCCATGAAGAAGGTTGGGAGGAGGTGTCATATCCATGCTGGAAGGCAGAACTCCGGAATCTCCAAAGAGGACATTCCTCCAGTCTGAACCCCCCAAACCATTGGTACTCTTGGGATTACGCTCCTTGTGTCCTGCTGGTTGGCATACCCCTGTGCCCCATCCCCACATGGTACTCTGGACATCCATTCTGATACTCTTGCACCAGACTTCTAGTCTGCCATACATTTTCCTATGCATGTTTCATACTCCCCATGGACTCTGAAGTTTAGATCTTACGATACACTCCTCCCACATATAATTTCCCTTCACTAGATAATTGTCCGCATGGAACCCTGTACCTACATTACAGATTACTCCTTACAAACTCCCATTCCTCCAACAGTAAAGTTGTAGCTCCTGTACTCTGTTCCTGCAGTTCAAATATCAACTAGATTCCCTCGCCTTTACAAAGCCCTTTCTAAGATTTCTGATCCTGTGAAGGACCTTTGCTCTACTCCTTTTTATCCTCTACTCTCATCCATTCACTCTGACAAGGTAGGGACCAAGGTCCGCAGAAGGACCTAGTGCACAAGCTAAGTCAATTTCCAACCTTGTACTCTGTTACACTCTCCACTCTGTCTCCACACTCCAAAAGGTCACGGTTCTGACAGGAGGGCAGACAGAGCCAAACTGAGCTTGGTTTGCTTTCCAGAGAGAGAGGCTTTTCTCAGATATGTTGAAGATCTCACAGACATTGGAGGGTATATACTGATGTTTGATGAGCTAGAGGGCTTGCTCTTTGATGTCTTTGCTGATAGCACAATACACCATGTGTGAGGAATCAAATTTTCTCATTGCATTCCCACTATATCTTGGTTTTCCCAATTGTTTCCAGTAACTCCCTTAGCCATTGGACTAGAAGTCATCATTAGGACTCTTTTACTTATCTCTCTTTTCTTTTTATTCTCTTTTCACACTTACATTCTATTGTACATGCAACATAGGAGACTCTTTTCTCATTCACGAGAAGACATCCCAATGGTATAGCTCTGATCAAGAGGTGTGCACAGGAATACTTTAGTGAGAGATTAATAAGCCATACACACTGTGACTCAGCAATTTCCCATGGGATTACTGATCCAGCCATCACATATTCCTTACCAAAGATGTTTCCCACATAATTAAACAATAGATCACACTACTTCTTCCTTTTTTCTTATTGGTTAATCATTGAGTTGGGTCACTTTCCTGTTCTGTTCCCTTTTAGTCTGACCCTTGTTATTTCACTATATAAGGAGTAGATACTTGATGTCTTCACTCAGCTTCACTGTCTTGTCTCCATGATTTTGGCCTGATACCGGTTGTTATATAGCTTCATATTTGTTACTGACACTATGATGGTAAGTGCAAAGACTGCTATTTATAGAGTCAGGGATTTCTATTGCCCATTCTTTTTTGGTAATTCAGCTGATTATATAATATTTCTAGGGTGCAACAAGAAAAACAGTGCAGACAAGTTTTTCTTGTCATTACAGGAGGTGCTAGATGTTACAAGGCATTGACAGAACATTATACTAATATTGCATTACTGGCATCATGCTCAGTAAAAACAAAAAGTCAAGTATAGTCAAGTAATAGTCACATAAAGTCATGTAAAATCAGGCAAACATCAAGTAACAGTCATATATAGTTGAGTGATAGTTAAGCTTTAGTAAAAAGTTTGAAAAAAAAAGGTATGGTTGTTCATCAGGAAATTGGGAAAGAGTTGCTATAGCTAGGTGGAGTTGGTAATCCAGAATTGGAATGATTTGTCAAGGCAACACCTCAACTGCATTTATAAAGGCTTACCAGGTGCCCACAATAAGTACAGGTATCAAAGTATTGTAGTCTAATCACCAGGGGAAAATATCAATTTTTCCTTGAAATAAATACTGATCAAATTGTATCTAAAGACAAAGTAAACAAACCTTTTTTCTCCAGATAAAATGGTAATAAGATTCAAAGCTATTACTTGAATTTCTCCCTCTTATCTTAGGATGTAGTGGCAAAAACATCGGACTTTGAATTATCATTTTTCTCACATTAAAATGTTATATATATTGTCAGATCAATTCAATTGCTTAAAAGATTTTGTTGAAGTTTTTTCACAGTCAAGTTTGTGACTTGATGACGATTCAATTTATAATTTATCTCAGCATAACAATGTAGATCTTCTCTTTCTTTCTTTACAATTTTTTCTCAAACAAAATGAAAATAAAATATTGACTAAAAGTGAAAATGTACACAGACAAAACAGGTTAAATGTAGAACTAGTTATTTTATGATGTTGTACTGTGAAAAATATACAATTTACTAGGCCAATTTTTTTAGATTTTATTTACCCAAGAATCTAGCAATCATTGAACTAACATTCAAAATTACTTTTTTTTTCTTTTCTTTTTATACACATTTTGTTTTAAATTTTGTTTTCAGTTCAACAATCTTCTAATTTGTGTAGATATGTGTTCACATATATAATGTTCTTTTCATCATTTAACATTTTTCTCACCAAAATAAATAATACTATAAACAGTTTTTTTTCCCAAAATGAATTCTAGAAAAATTCAATTGCAATAGTACACACTACTTTCAACTCGTAATCAACCATTGATTCTAGACAATCACTAGTTACACAGTCAATTCAACAATCAATAATCAGTGTTGATAGTCAGCAGTATTACAATTTATTCACAATTTTATCCATATTATCCTGGCCTGTATCATTCTAAATGTATACCCCATGTTTTTCATAATGTGTATCACATTTTATCAAAATTTACTCATGATTATGATATAGCTGTACACTCCATGGAATGGATGAACCTCACCTTCCTGATCAACAAACTGATAGGAAGGCAAGATTATTCCAGTTTTCCAAAGCATAGTTCATTGCCAACAATGTACAAAATTTATCCTACAAGCTGACAAATTATGACATTTTTTTATATTATGAGAAAACATGCATTGGCCAGGGCTTGAACCTGGGACTCCAGCTTTCATGGTCTGGTGCTTTACCAACTAAGCTACCAAGGTATACTTGAAAAGCATACTGATTGGTTGCATGCCCAGAAAGTCCAGAATCACTGCACACAGGTACAGATCCTGCTGTAGGTCAGCAACTGGCCACAGTGGCACGCCCGGAAGTCCGCTATTAGGGTTTCCTGGCGGAGTCTGATGGTTTGAATCTGCCCTAAGCTCCAAGCAAGGGTTCCAGCATTTTCTTTGTCTCCATGAAAACGCTTCCCTCTTATAACGGTGACCTGCTCGATCCAAATCTTAATTCTAACTGCGACAACGGGAAAGAGCTTGCAGACGAGCTGGACTACATCACAGTGACAAGAACATTACAAGACGTAGAATACAACTCAGAACATATCGTTGGTAACTCCATCGACACTCCCCCATCCTCTGCTGTTCCGACAAACTATCATTTACGTCGCCCCGATAAAGCTTCCCGGGTGTTAGGTATTCAGCATAGAATGTCAATGGAACCATTACCTGCGTCGTCTCGTACTTCTATAATGTCAGGTCATACTGCTCGCGGCCCACGCAAATATCCGTATCTCCCTTCATCGCTTCCTCTCACCTCTCTATATGTAGTGTCCGGCCTTCCAAAATCCCCGTATACATGGACTCTGGCTGATCCAGACTCTGTGTTTGGTTTGCATCATACTGAAGGCGCCGTAAACCGTTGGTGGAGACCCGAAGTCCTTGGAAGTACTGTTAGTCCAGGAGCATGTGGTTCCAGAAAGAAAACGAAGAGTAATAGGAGTGATACTGATCTTCTTAAAGGTGCAGGCACGCTCTCTAAGCAGGAGGTTGGAAAGATGTTATCAAAAGCACTGAAGGTATTCTCACCTGCATCTTAGTACATAGCATCTCATGCTCACTTGTTGGAAAGCTATCTTTCACACGCGAAGTGGAAATTGTTGCTTCTACATTGCAGCCCGCATCTACAGTTCACACATTTACATTTACACTCGCCACCCCAGCTACACCATTGGCACCCACTCATTCGGGTGATCTTCTCCGTTCATCAGTGTTTACTGTCACAGAACACTCCTCGAACGGTGCCTTCGCTTACCCCTTAGGTACTTCTCACGCTCGTCCTGCTTCTCTCGGTGTCCCCTCGATTTTTGCTCAGGACTCTGTACCAACACCAGTTGCACTAGATGGTTCGTCCACGCAAGGTCGAGACAGTGGAAATAGTAGCCCAGTCACTTATCATGGCGTGTGCCTCACTGTTTGGTCGCATGCTGATACAGAGCGCGCCATCGCTATCCGTCGTACTCTAGAGACCGGTCGCTCTCGTAAGGAAAGTGCACAGTCACATATTGCGACGAGACTGAGAGTGCTCCAACCTGACATTTGTCCACCCAAAGTTAGCTTATCGAATGGTAATGGAGGTTTGGGTGATCCTATACTGCGTGCCCACAGGAACTCGAGGAGAAGTAATAAAGGTTTTTGGACAGATGGAGAGACCGATGCGGAGACGGAGGGAGAAGGTGCCATTAGTGAGAGCGATTTTGAGGTGGCTAGCTCCATCGGACATGGACCTGGGGAAAGTACTTTGTTTGTTCCTGGTGATACTATTTTCTGGTTGCCGTACGCTCTGAGTAAGTGCATTTTTGCCTTTTGTACCCTTTAAATCAACATTTGCGCGCAGCCCTTGTGTCTAGACACCCGGTTTATGATCTTATGCGCGACTACCTCACCCTCTCTTGGGCACGCTTTTCCAAGGATGTGCAATCACACACTCTTCAAATTTCCAAGATTCTTTCTCACCCCGCCCCTCGCGCAGGTGATCTCATTAAACTTGACGCCTCCGCAAATGATGAGACTGACTTGGAGGTCATCGCTCGCTTTCCTGGGGGTCTCGACTTCGGCCGAGGGTTGGTTGATATTAATTTTACTATGTGGCCTTTGTTCAAGTGCCTTAATATTGACCACATTTTGACGATCTGTGAGGTATGTTGCTAGATATTCAAGGTCACGCATGTATAATAACTAGAAAAGCAGATAGCGCTTGCACCTACAGGTCGTATCTTGTTCTTCTCGCGGCACCCCGCAATGCTCGGTGTACGTAGTTTTCTTATTTACTTGTTACGTGATTCGATTCGGTTGTTGCTTTTAGATTGCCGTTGCAACCGTGAAATATCTCGTAGAGCTGCGCGGCTGGAATGGCATTGCGCTTGCCGCTATCCACTCCCGTGACGCGAAGATCTATGTCGATGATCCCGGTCCGTGGATCATGGGTTTAGCTACTGAGGCGCGATTCAGTATCAGACCAGGTCCAGAGGTCTGTGTTTGTGACCTGTAAGTACTACTGTTATTGGTGCCAGGCATGTGCTAATAAGTGCGGATCCAGAGACATCAATTTTCTGTGAATTCTCATCTGTTAGAGGCCATTAGGCCGTCATCGCTAATATATATTGTAGGAGTTGCCCGTCACCTCCAAAAGGTATTGTCTCCACCAAACAGCAAAGAGACAGATATCGGCAGAAACTCCTCGCTGCCTTCGAGCCCCATTATCACCTAGATCATAGTGTGCCGAGGTCAGTCGATCCTGGCTATTCTGTTGCATAATCTGACTGCGACTTCCAATAGTGAATTCAAGGAAGCTTTTCCAGCAGGGCGTTTCAGACCCGTTTGCAAGATCCAGGCGAAACGTGGTGCAGAGACAGCTGCTATCGCAGATACCATAAAGCCCCCAGAATGGTGGCATTCAACCAGGATTATTCAAGCTTTCGATGCTGTCTTGCAGGACAAGGTAAGTTGCTGTGTGAGTTCCCCCGTATAATCCTTCTGATAGCTTTGCCAATGACACAGCTTAAGAAACCATCAATTTTCAAGCGGATCAGTTCTTTTAACATGGTCAAACATCCTCCACAACTCACCCACGCTGAGCAACTCATTCAGTATTCTATTCGCAAGCGCGCCACGGCGTTCGTGGATGCTCGAGATGACCTTGAAACGAAGATAGGTCGCCTATCACGACGACTAAATTTCCTAATGTCGGAATCCGATTTATGGCGCGACAAATTTGTCACTTTTGAACATTATGCTGAAAAATTAAGTGTGGAGGCTAGTGACTTAAGGACGAAGATTAACAGGGAACAGAAGGAGACTAAAAGATTGAATGGTCTCGTTACACTCACTACTTCCGAAAAGGCAAATTTGCAGAATCGTAGGGATATCTTGCATCTATTGATGGTTGGGTATTGATTTTCTTTGATCCTAGAACTGCACTGTACCGAACTGGCTCACCAGGAAGCGCTGCGTGAGCTGGGAAATATGAAAGACTTGATGGAGACGATGGAACACGAGAGAGCAGAAATGGTTGCTGAGGTAGAAGCACAAATCGAACGTGCATTAGCTTCCATGGCCGTGGATTCAGATGAATCTGACTACAACACCGAATCGCGACCTGGAAGTCGCTTATCCTCGCTTTCGGACGTCGACTGCCGGAGGCATCGCTCCGTGGGTACCGAGTCGGCGTTCGTCAATGTTCCCGAGGTTAAAGAGGAAATCAATTCCTTCAAGTCCCAAAAGGGCAACAGGAGTAACGAAGAAATGGTAGAAAGAACTCTTCCTGAGACTAAGCGGTTTTCGGCAACCCAGTCAGAGTTAGTGCAAGATGGGATGATGGCAGTAGATCAGGGTATCAGCGAACAGAGCGATCGGATCGCTCAGAAAGTGAAACAAATTCAACAAAAGGTACGTATACGTGCAGTTGAAGCATTGTTTCTCCTAAAGCTAACCATGTGGCAGCTGGAGTCGGCATTGATAACTGAAGCTAGGTATTTGAGTACTGAAGACGACGAGGAAATCGCCGCAGATCTCATGTTGCCACAGGAAGCTGCCAATATCAGGAGAAGGCGTGACACAGTCACTTCAATGCAAACAATTAGCACCACACACCAATCATGCGAAACCATGCTTATGGATATGAATGGAGTACAGCCCCCATCTCATTCTGGAGGGGGGCTCTGCGCTCGTAAAGATTTGACTAATAGGCACTCTGCTACTTCGTTGTCGAAGGAGCTACATAGAGTCTCTTTGGGTGGCTCTCTGTGCGGTTCTCGGACAAACTCGCATCACAGAGGGGTCTCTACATCACCTACTGTAACTCCAGCTATATCCACGGATGATTCGGATGAATTTCGGAGTGCCTATTCGACCAGTTCGCGAGATAGTGATGGCAGCTGCCTTGCTCCCTTGATTCCCAATAATCAAAATACCGAACATGGCTCGACCCCATCCTAAGTCCTATACGTTCCCGAACGAAGAGTATTCAAGACACCTTGGTCTTCAGATAGTGTATAGTCTATTACTTTTCCCTGAGGCTTACGTACCCTTGCTTCATATATCCAGTTGATACTATAGTTGGATAGCAATTGAAATTGATACAGAAGTGAAAACACCTTTTTCAAAGAACCCTGCAAATTGCAACCATAGGGCCTCCTTCAATATCTCTTGGATAATGCTAGGACTTGCTGTCGTAAAATGCAGTGTGTCCACAACACTCGACAGCCCACCAACCGAAGGGATCCGGAGGATCATGCCCTGTGAACACTGACTATCTATGTGTGAAGAAGTGATGTGGCACACATTAATTAGAAATACAGTATGTTGGAGCAACAACAAGGAATAGCACTCACCAACATGTGTGAGAAACTTATACCTATATTGGTAAACAAGGATTCAAACTTCTCCGTTTCCGTCTTATTTTCAGACTTTAGTATTTACTTGGCAACTTGTAACAACCAAAGTTTGTATACTCTGGTGCACAACAAAGACAAGCAAGGAGGGGTGAGTGGAGGTGGAGATAATCTCCCTTAGGGTGGGACCAAGTTTGTTATGGGTAAATTGTTAGTTTTGGTGATTCTGCACCTAATTATTCTATTCATATTTCTACCTATTTTCATTTCTTTCCCTAATCTCCTATCACTTGGTGTTCACTATGTTCTCTATTATTTTGCCTCTGTGGCTGCTTTGTTTACCTTTGTTTACAAAACTTCGGACAGTACTTCAGAGTCCAATGCTTCTTATTCTCTAGTTACTCACATTGGACTCTAGTTTCCAGTCTCTGATAGCTCTCAGCAAGTGGTTAGGCACTTCCCTTAGGCTTTGTTCTTAATATAAATAACAGGAGGACTTGCTGAGGAGTCTCCTTGATCTATTGGGGTATATATACTACTATAGCTTGTTTGTACATGTGTACTATATAGTTGATGAAGGCAGTGGCTGATGATGTCATAGGGCACAGCGTGTGTGACCAGCTCCACTGTGTGAGAAACCTGTATCTAAAAATGGAAAAAGCAGTGCAGTGCGAGAAGTGGAGTTTGAACAAGAACGGAAAGTGCTGCATGGCACAGGGTGTGAAAACTACAAAAGAAAGAAGAATGAAATTTAAAGGTCTGAGAATTGTGTTATTGTAACAAGATGTACCCAAGCTTTACAGTAAGTTACTATATGCATGCTCAGCCATGATAATGCGGTGTACATATCTGACAGGCTTAGAGTGCACATTGGGGGTGTGTTCTGCCAAGCCATTTTGTACCTCACCGGCCAGACAAAAACATAGTGCAGACTGCTAGGCCAAGTCTCGCAGCCCATTTACTCACCTGCAGTATTCTCGGACCTTCAGGCCTTTTCAGCCACTAGTTTGGGAATTAGAGTAGCAACCACAAGAGGAAATAAGTGGAGAACGTGGAGATTGATACCAGGGTGGAAAATGCACCATAGAAGAAGAGATATTGGCTGGGCAGAGGCCATCAGATTTGAATTCCTCATATACACTTTTGCTGAAATTTCTCATTCTAGCCACTGTATCAAGGTCTAGAGAGACAACTCTGGCATTGTCAAAGGCTGGCCAAATGGTAGGCACTGCAATGAAGCTGTCAACAAAGTGTTCAAGCATATCCACAATATTTATCCCAAGTCATCCCCAATATCTTGAGATCTGAGTTGAATATGTCTTTAGCATATGCAACCCTGCAGACAACCTCTTCAGAGGTTTATATGGGCTGAGACAACTTTACTCCCTCCCATTCCCATCCACAAGCATGTCCAACAATACCTTATCAACGCCACTGAGCCCTTATTAGCGGCAGAGCTCAAGATCCTGCAGAAAAAGTCATCAGTAGACTTAGACTACAACAGGAAGAGAAAGAGAGAGGCAGAACCCCCACCAAAACAAGTGTGCCCACTACAACAATCCAGCAGATGTGTCAGAACCGTAACCTTCAGAGTGATTGAAGTTTGTAAAATGGAAATGGGGTGGGGAGCAGAGCAGAGTGCAAGGTTGGGAGTTGACTTAGCTTGTGTGCTAGGCTTTTCCGTGGACCTTGGTCCCTGACTTGACAGAGTGAATGGGTGAGAGTAGAGGATGAAAGTTGGAGTGGAGTAAAGGTCCTTTGGAGAAGGACCGGAAAACTTAGAAGGAGACTTAAATAAAGGTGGGAGGAACTAGTTGATATCTGAACTGCAGGAACGGAGTACAGGAGCTACAGCTTATATACTATTGGAGGGATTGAAGTTTGTAAGGAGTAACCCGTAATATAGGTACAGAGTTCCATGTTAGAGTTACAACAGTTGATTACATAGACTCAATAACATTTCCGGTCACTTGCTTAGTAATATGCACAGCCACATAGTGCAAAAACGTCGGACAATTGTGAAGGCATTTTTCAATGCTTTGAAGGACTTCTGACAGTTGTTGGAGAAATTCCAATGAATATCTTTCTGAGTAAGCTGGGTGAGCAGAGCAACAATGTTGGAGTAGTTGTTAATAAAACAATGGTAGGAGTTGTCAGACCCTACTGAGGACTGGACATCCTTAATTTTACGTGGTTCAGGCCAATCTTGGATGATGAAGTTAGGGGCATACTTTGGGATGTAGATGTCTTGATGTCCATGCACATAAAATAATACAATTACATTGTACATGGATACACCACTGGGGACCTGAAGATAGGGACTTGCAAGATTCCTCTTGGAGAAGTGTTTACTGTATTAAGACATTACGGTATATTGTAGAGGACTATGACCAAGTTGATCCTGGCCAGTGAAAACAAGGCCTGACACAGGGAATAGTCCATGTTCATGAGGCTATGAAGAGTAAGCACTTGTCACAATCTCAGGTTTGTGGGAAACTCACTGTTCACCTTTCTGAATATCCACTATGGCACTCGGGCAAAATACTCTGTGCCAGGTGCAGGCAGTAGCATCAAGATGCTGCCGGTCCTTGTTTGCCAGGTTTACAGTTCTGTGGTTATTACAAGTAGACCCCACTTTATTTTCTTTGGCAATTTTGAGATGCTCTATGTATGGTTGGTTTGCTGTCAAGAATAATGTGCCATTGGTCAATGGGACATCATCATGGGGTTCTTTGACTTCATGCGCTCTGCATTAAAGTTTCCGTCTATGACAAGAGTCTTCAAGTGATACTGCCTGAGGGGGTTTTGCTTCCAATCAAGCGGAACATTAATATCTGGCTGAGGGCAAGGTGGGCAACACAATGCTAGAGACCCCAGGAAGGTAACAGCCAGGTTGGTGTGCAAATCCATGTGAATGTATATATTTCAAATGTCTCCACTGCCAGGACACCCTTATACTGAACTGTATGTAGCTGATATAGATGGGTCTGTACCAAAGAAGAGCCTACCAAGTAAGCACAAAGAAAAGGTCAAGCTTCCACTTGACGACAATGAATATCTCATCCTTGTAGATGAGGATCCGTCATCCCTGGTGTCATGCACCAAAGTTGATTGATAGCATGGACAGGTGTTAATAACGAAGCAAATATTTAGAAGACTTGCCTTTGTGCCACATAGGCACAGTGCCACATGGAATAGTAACTAATATTGCCTTTGTAGAACTTGTGGCTGATCAGCACCCACCTCTATTAGGCAATCAAGTCACACCCACCTGTGCTTTCCATTTGGTACTTTTGGCATTTTGGCATTTTGGCAATTTTTTGCATTGCCACTGACTACACATTGTGCCCTCACTTTTGTCATCTCCCTTACTCTCCTTCCCTTACTTAGCCCCACCATGAACCCTATCCTGTCTTTTTTTTTCTCACCACATGGTTGTTTTTGGATCCCTATCTTAGTCCACTTCTTTGTCACCTCCACCCTCCTCCTACTCATCCTCCTTGTGCCTCCACCATACCTGATGTCACCGCTCTCCATTCACTTTCATTGCCAATCTGTCAACCACCACATAATTTCAGCAAAGCCCCTGCAGCCGGTCCAAATTGGGCAGCTGGTCCGTCTTCATGATGTTGATCTTCCATCTTATACTATCAAATCATTGGTCGTTTGTCTCATCTTCTTGCATTGCCCATGTACATTGCCATCCTATTTGCTTGGGTACATTTATCCTTTGTCCATCATGTTTGCTACAGCTACACTTATCACACACTGCCTGGGACACATCTGTTCCAGATTAGAACTACTCCTCTCCCTCCCTCGTTTAACCAGGTAGTCCAATACAACCAGACCATTGGTAAGGCCATGAAACCATTGGATTTGGACTAGGTGGTGGACCGGTGGCTCTAGTTCTTTTTTTTCTCAGCAGTACATTCATTTGCAGTGCAATTATTCTTGATTTTTGAATCATTTTTTATGGACACATATTTTTTTTGAATGCCTAACTGATAACAAGGGAACTAGGTTAATACTGATAATAAATTTGCCTTGTCTTTTTTTATTGCATATTCCTATGCCATCATGATTTTTTTGCTTTTTATTATTATTGGACTTTATTTTATGGCTTTACAAACCTGTGACATTACATACACAGCATTCATTGTTCTATTCCTTTTTTTTTTCACGATTTTGACAATCTTATCCTGTACTACCTACACAGGATTTTTCAGTGTATATTCCTTCTTTCATGTTCTTTCTCACTCTTTTTGCACAGCTGTACTGTGCATAACCTTCCTTCCTTTCACTATATAAACCCCTGTATTATACCTTGTAAGAATTCCAATCTAGACTTGTTCTTTAATCTCTCAAATCCACTACTCACTGATACTTGTGAACTAGTGTGGTCACAACACCTCCCACTGCTACTACTGTTAACTGCTGTCATTATCACTCCACTTCTGAAATCATTGTTATCCCTTTCAATCAGAGTCCCTTTGAGCACTATGGTCTGTGTGTCAGGAGCCTGCTATCACTGGGAACCTTGTCACCTTGTCATTCTCAAACCTACCTTGTGCTACAATTAGCAAGGTAATGCTCGTTCTATATCCATTTCAGTCACATATTCAGCAAAAAGCCCCTATCTTCCAACTTCCAACTATCCCTCCTCCTCCAAACCCACACCCACACATCTCTGGGTTTTGCTTAGAAGGATCATTATACATACCACTCCATGAACCACCAGACTACTCACTGTGAGGCAAAGCCCATAAACATGTTCCATGAAATCTGGGAGGATTGTTTTGTTAGTTTATTTGTATGTGGTTTTCTAACAAACAATCTTCATCATTAATACCAGCAACTTTTTAGACCTACAGGCTATCATCAGGTCTTTCCTGATGACGCATTACAAGATTTCCACTGGAAACACAGAGGCTTCAGTACCTTAAACCAGCCCTGCAGAGCACCCAGGTGACTATATTGATTTGTCAAAGGGGTATAAGTTCCCGAAACCATCACATATGACAAAGGAGGAGACCTGGGATCTGTTGGACCATTGGTACAACCAGAAAAACAATATAAATGCCAAAGTTATCTTCAGGTTCAAATCTACTCTGCACCCGGTAGCCAATAAAGGAAAGGGTAAAAGGAAGGGGAAGGCAGCAATGAAGAGAGTCCTTCCCAGAGTGAGAATGGTTGCACCAAGAAGCAATTCCACAGATGAGGAACAAGAGGAGATTAAGGGGCCTGATAAAATCCTAAGTGATGATGAACGCGGTGCTGACGTTCAGAACCAGCCAGGGCCCTCCGAACCAGCTGCAAGGCAACAAACTGTAGCCTTCCAGGAATCAACAACCAGGATGGGGTTGGGCATCAGTTTGGAGGGCCCAGGCCTGGCTCCTTCTATCTCGGGGCATCAATCTGTAGGTGTAGAAGAAGTGGACAAGGACAGTCCCTGGCATGCTTCTATTACACACAAGTCTAAAAGGGGGTTCCTCACCGAGTTATATACTGAGGAGGAATACCTGAAGTTGGTGGATGCAGAGTACCAACTGCCAAAAGACAAGCCCGGGCCCAGCTCCCAGAGTAATTGCCAGCCAGAGGATTACTTGGACTACTGGCCATTATAAGTGTCTCATTGGTATCCTCCAGCGGCTTCTAAACAATCACAAATTTGGCGACTTGGAATCAATGTTCTCACACACTTTCAACAAAGCAGGGATGCTTAAGCGCTGGGTAGCCTGCGCCGATTGCCCCCCAGCCATCAAAGAATGTAAGCTCCTACTTGATAAATGGCCTGGGAGGGAATACTATGAAAACAATGTTCACTCTGACAATGTCTGCAAGACTCAGGAGAACAAAGGTGTACCGGTCCCTTCGGATATGTGGCATTTAGTCTGCAGGTACTATGTTATTTGGCACGCGCACTTTTGATTGAGTTGCAGTATGCTTGCTCGGTCATCAACTCACCTAGGTAATAGCCAGGTATTATTTTACCCCGCCGGAAACAGGTGTAAACCTCTAGTACCTGGAAATATAAAATATATTTTCAGCCCTCTAGGCCAAGGCAAGGTACAGCTTGCCATTCAGTGACACCTTCCGGCTCCTACTAGCACAGTGTTACAATACACAATTTTTGGTTTCTTTAAATTTCATTCTCCTCTTTAACTTTCTTCTGTAGTTTTCACACACTGTGCCATGTGGCACTTTCCCTTTTATTCAAACTCCACCTTCTCGCGCTGCACTGCCTTTTTTTATTTTCAGCCACAAAGTATCTTACGCAGTGGAGCTGGTCACACGGGCTGTGCCCTATGACATCATCAGCCACTGCTTCCATCAACTGTATGGTATACATGTACAAACAAACCTGTAGTAGTATAAATACTCAATAGATCTAGGAGACTCCTCAGTGAGTCCTCCTGTTGTTTACCCACAACAAACTCGGTCCTATCTAAAGGGTAGCCACTCCCTTTTGTCTGAGTTGTGCGCCAGAGTATACAAACTCTTGGTTGTAACACACAGTAGATCATTTCTTTGGTACCCTCATTTCCCTGCAGCTTTATACTTGCCTCTTCTGGTTCCTACACTTGAAGCAATTGACCTTGATTGGGTCATGTATCAGTATGTGTGTTGGCAAATGACCCCCGATACAATCGTGATTATGTCCCTTTCCCGTGTAAATATCTCTCTTTCATTTCTTACTATTCATCTGACACATTTATTATAGGATTAATGGCTCGCCCAACAAGTGGGCAGTTCAGGGGAAACAAGCGGGCGACCATCGGGCAATGTATTTTATGGCCGGCTAAAGACCTATTTTTCATTTACGTTTTCAAAACACTCAAATATTTTGGCTGAAATAAGTAATTTGTATTGTGTCATGCTATGTATCCGAAATGTCTAATTTTGGAATGTCAAAATGTTCAATAAAATTATAATTATTCGCAATTACTTTTGTATCCCTTGACATTTCTAGTTTAACCCATGGCTGAAACTCGTAAGGAAATAAGTATTATATTTATTATATGTCCATAGCAAATGAAATTTTTAACATAAGGTAGTTCAAATGCTGACCCAAATATCATTTTTTCCAATGCATTTTGATAAACATTTTGGAGCAATTAAATTCTCCTCACTGTGGAGTGTTTATTGCTCGTAGAACTACTGTTGCTCCTTAGTTTATTTAGAGTTCCTTAGACTCTGACACCGATTAATGTATATAAGGGCTCTCTGACCCGTCCCAGGGAGCCCAGTATTCTTAGGAATAGCAGACTTAAAACTGTGATCCCTAGTGCGCTCGAGACATCTCTCATCTTTCCATTTTCACTCGTGTGATGTTCAGTGACCGTTACATGACTACACTGCTAAATTTGTCTCACGATTGACGGAAGTCCTACTGGCCCAAAAGCGGGATTTGTCACACCAACATTAAGAAAAAGTGAAGCTATGACTAATATTGGTTGGATATTATGGTCTTTGCGCTGCAAAGAAAATAAATAAAATGATGGATTGCACAACTACAAAGTTTGTGATATTACAGATATTCAAACATTCACGTGATGCAGATGCTCGCATTCATATGTAGTGTTGTATCTTAGAATAGTCTCCCCCCCTCAGTTGTTCTTATCACAGCTGAGGGTGCATATCATTTGATTAACTTATGACTACAATACTGACTCAATGTTGTAGCATTGACAGTTCTTAGGTAGAATCTTAGTTGTTCTTATCACAGCTGAGGTGTTGACAGTTCTTAGTTTCTACATAAAAGTTCCTTGCACCATTGGTGTCGCCATGGAACACTAGGACAGCATCCAATTGATCTCTGCATGATCATGTCAGAGCATTCTGTTGGAGTACAAGCAAGGACAGGCCACTTGCCGCTTTAAGCTATGGACAAATAGGAACTACGGACCCATTGTATGAACGCACATATGTCTCAGCTTTAAAGCTGGACAATGGATTATGTACACTGTTGCTTTGGCTGAGTAGCAGGTTATAAGCCACTCAAGCACAGAGACTTACTTCAGACCTTTCTACACAGTCTGAAGTGAGTATTGGACAGTCTTTTGCAACTATGCCATTTACTAAATATGTACCTACAAGTTTACCTTACCATAGGTACATGCTCTCAAATATTAGATCTTTCTACACAGTCTGAATTTATCTTACCATACATTCACCCCATATCAGGTCTAGATGCCTGTTGCACAGACTATCTCAAAACTACATTGTTGGTGGTATATACTGATAAAACTAAATGAAAGCCACTGCCCAAGAGGCTATAGAAATGGCTGAGGTATTCCTATACTAAACCCCCTACTACTTATGTATAGTTGGAGGTGCTACTTGCTAAGGTACAATCTAAAACAAAGGGGATGGTAGTCCCAAAAGCCACGTGCAAGCCACATTGCGTTGGTTATTTCACTGAGGTCCCTTTGCATGGTTTTTGTGGCAGCACAGGAGCAGCAGCAGTGTAGTGGTAGTGAATGCAGTGAAAATTGTAGCCACATCAAAAACTCTCACGGTTATAAGAACATTCAACAACCGAACAGCAAGTCAAACATGCAAATAGGACTTAACAGTATTTTACAGACAGCACAAGTTCACTGACTTCTGACTTGGCAAAACTTTGATCACTTAACTGTATTATTATTACTCAAAGAGGAATTGTCCCACCTTCAGAAGACCAGATTTACAACTATTGGCTATTCTTGCTGGAATCCATATTTACTCAATCCAATAAGTGTTTTCCAAACTTTACTCCAATGCCTTTTTCTCAGCAACAATAGGAGCCTATTATTGCAAACAATTTTCTCCATGAAAAGCAAAATTATGACAGATTTAATCTTACTTTGGAGGTGAAAGATAATGTAGAGGAGCTTAGTCAAGAGCAGCAGAATGCTTTTGATACTATCATATAGTCAATTCATCATAGTTGGGGAATAACTTGCTTTATTCACAGTGCTGGAGGTACTGGTAGGGGGAAAACATATCTCTGGAATATAATTACTACTGTTGTTTGAGCAAGGGATAATTATAATGTTGCTCTATGTGTAGCATCCTCTGGGATTACATCTCTGCTCTTGGAGGGTGACTGCACAGCTCATTTGAGCTTTTGAGACATACCAGAGTTATTATTGAGGATGAAGCACTGATGCAACATCATCATGGCATTGAAGTGTCAGATTGTACATTGTGGAATATTTATAATCAGCTGCCCAAACAACACCTGTTGTTCCAAGAGTGTCAAGGCAACATATTATTTCTGCCTCTTCTAGAAGGTCACAACTGTGGACAAATACCCATGTCTGCTATCTCACACAGAACATGCACCTGGATGGTACTGACAAAACCGGATAAACCCGGTCTCTTCCGAAGCAGCCATTGTTCTCCATGGAGCATAGCCACCACTCCATGGAGTCACCATTGTTCTCCTAGGAGTCATTATACTATAGCGAGTAGCACCTCCAGCTATAAGTAGTAGGGGGTTTAGTATAGAAATACCTCAGTCGTTTCTATAGCCTCTTGGGCAGCGGCTGAGTTTCACATAGTTTTATTAGGTACTCCAGAAAGTGAAGCCTTTGCTAGCTGGCTCCTGGATGTTGGTGGTGGTCATAGAATTGCAAGAGATGGAACTATTGAGCTTTCAAGCAACATGCTTATGCCAGAAGACACCATGGACTCATTAGTTGACACTACCTATCCTGGAATTGCAAATGGAGACAAAGATGACCATTATTCCGCACCATCCTCTCTGCAAAAAGTGATGCTGTTAGTGGCCTTCATTTAGCAATCCTCAAAAAATTCCCTGGAGAAGATTTAGTAGCTCTGTCAAATGATAAAGTGGATGGAGAGGGGCATGAATAGTATCCTGTGAAATTCTTGAATTCCTTGCAAGTATCACTTCAGTCAACCTCTTTCCATAGCCTCTTAGGCTGATCAGTTATGGTTCAATGATGTGCTTAAGAGGCTTTTATCCTGGGATTATCCCACATGTAGGTAATCCATCCAGGACTCTCTTAAATTAAATTCATCCAAGAGGTCTTTAGGAATCCTAGGACTCCAAAGTGGTGCCAGGGGTCTTTATAAGGATTAAAATTTCAAAAGTTATGTATCCTACATTATTACAAGGTAGGACTATCCTAGGATGTTCTAAATTCAAAATGTCTCACAATAGGTAACAAGGTGTCTTTTAGGGTTTATATATGTGGTAGTCTAAATATGTCCCAGATACTCCAATAGGATGTCCTCATTGTACCCTAAATGTCCTTTAGGAGTACTTGTATAGTGTCCATAATACAATCGGACTATTTTGGAATATCATTAGGTACTCCCAATGGACATCCAAGATATAATAAAAATATCCTACTAAACTATTTAAAATACCTAGTGGGATATAAGTACTATTCAGGGTAGTCTTTATTAGATATTGTGGACATTATACAGATACTCCTAAAGAACATCCGGGATATAATAGGGATATTTTAGATAACCATTGAGGCACCAACAGTGCAAATATTAATTCCTTTGGATATTTTAACACTATTTAGTACCTTGAAAGAACATCCATATATAACTAAAAATATTTTAAAGGACTTACTAAGATACTAGCAGTACAAATAATAGTCTCATTAGATTTTTTAGATAATATATAATGCTATTCAAGGACAGCAAAAGTAAATTGGGGACATTCTACTAGAGCAACTGGGATATCTAGTGAGGCATAAGTAGTATCTAGGGTAGTCCCATTAAATGTCTTGAACAGTATATAATACTCCCAAAGGATGTTCAAAATATAATAGTTATATTTCAAATAAACTATTGGGAGATAAAAAATACAGTTATTAGTTTCTTTACATGTTGTGAATATTATTTGGTACTCTCACAAAATTTATAGATGCAATATGGTTGATATAGATGTACACTGGAATACCAACAGTACAAATAGTAATATTTTGGGACAAAATGTGGATATTCTTAAAGAATATCTATAACCAAATAGGGACATCCTACCAAAGTATTTGAGATACCCAGTAGAAATAAGTAGCACTGTGTAATTTTATTAAATATTGTAGGTGTTATACAGGTACTCCTAAAGAACATCTAGGGCATAATAGGGATGTTTTAGATAACCATTGGGACACTAATAGTACAAATATTAGCTTTATTTGGTTATTCTGAACACTATTTGGCCTCTTAGGCAAACAATGGTTGCTTAGTAGCTTCAGCTGAGACTAGGTTTATCTGGTTTTGTCATATAGACTCTATATCTGAGGAAATATGTATATTATATGCTTTGTGTCAGATATACAAGTTGCCAATGTGTACATACATATAAGGTACATATTCACTGAACATAAAACTTCACTATTTGTGCATATGTAGATTTCATATTGATTAGTTGATATATAATTTACCTAGCAAACATATCTCAACCATTCTTTATCATATAAGGAAAATTCTTGATTCTTATAGAGTTTGTAGCTATTAACAAGTACTAGAATATCACATCCAAAAATACAATTCAAGTGATTATAGAAACTGATATAGTATATATACTCTGATGAAATCACCATACAAGCTTCCACTGTATTATATTCTGCCAGGAGGCTGCAAGGCATTTGCAAGATTGAGCCATTTGGAAATAATCAACTATATCCCTGTTCTGTACATGAGTAACAAAATAAACATCAGCATTGTGGTACATACTGACAATATTTGCCCTCATAGTCTTCTCCATTTTTACTAGCTGCCCTGTCCTTTGCCTGGGTGCGCTTTTTGTTGAACATCCAATGGTTCGCATGTGGCCAGTCACATGGTGAGCCTACACACTGGTCAGGTGATGTGTCACATGATTGGTCATGTGACTTGGAAAATACAAAATAAAAGTACAAAAAGTGAAGCGTAAGTAGGTGCTGGTATGTATGTCAATTGTAACACAGTGTCACTCAAGTTTGCATTTGGCATCATAGGGGCTTTGCTATCCTGTTGCATAAAGGAGTTGGTACATGGGACATACCATCAGGAAGATTTTGTGATGTCAAAGTTTGGCAAAGCATACAATTACATTATAGAGCTTGTTAACCACATTATCATGCCTAACCCACCTATACAAAGCTTTGTTAGTTTGTTTGATTTTGCGTGGCAACACTTTGTTTGCAGCTGTTTCTTATACCATCTTTTAGCTTTCATTTTGCAGCAATGTACTAGTACAATAAGATAAACAGTTGTTCAATCTATATTATGTTATCATTACTTCAGAGTTATCTAAGCCTGCACATCAAATCTACATGCTCTCCGTCTCATCTTATCACAGTGAAAGATATTGGTTGTCCAGAAATGACAACACAATGATACCACAACGGGGGATAACACACCGAATTAAAACTATTCCCAAGTGGCTCTGCTTTACAGTCGCTTGAGAGCTTTAAAGTCGCTTATAAAACATAGATGAAGGTTGAGTTACAACAATAAGTCTGATGCTGATGTGCCCCTGATTACAAAACCCAGTCACGGCTACAGGCAACATATATACGGCTGCTGGGTTTACGGGCTTGACAGCCCAAAGTTTTTATAGTGAGCTAAATAGGCCAAAATAGTCGGCCAGTACATTTTTCACCAGTTGGTTGGGTGTGTTAAGCTAACACAAGTTTTGGTAAAACCTCAGATAATTTGTCACTATTTACACTGTGGCTTATTTGCTCTAGGACATTATATCACTTCTTCCTTGAGGTTTTTTGTGTGTGTGTACCAGAGTCAACAAACTTTGTGGTATTGTCACACAAAAGACTAAGAAAATTTCCACAATGTCATACAAAGGCCTTATAAGGCTAATAACAAGTAACATGCAAACAATTATTGTACCATAAACTGTAAGACCTTATATTGCATATCATGAAAATATGCTACACCAATTTCTGGCAGAATTGCAATAATCTTCAACTCCAAATAAAACTGAGATTATGAAGCCATATTAAGTATCATGATGCACTAAGTTTTATATCCTATGTTCAATATAACTCCAACTGGTTATGAGATGTGAGGGCTATTATAGAACTTTGTTTGGCCAGATCTGAGAGTAGTCAGAAGATATATATAGTGTCACAGTAGAAATATTTTCTCCCAATTACTACATTATATACATTACTTTTTGTTGTCTTGCAATTGCTCATTGCCAACCTATATATATTTTAGCATTCCCAATTTATTGGGTTGCTGTACACAGTCAAGAATATTATTTGTGATTTATATATATGTACACATTTATATTACCTGCTTGCAACTTTGCAATAAAAAGATGTTCTGCTACATTTTACAGAGATATTGATATTTTGCACCATTATTTCTATTGTTGTAGAGTGTTTCCAAGTTTACTAGCAATCAAGATATTTCTCTCGACTTTCTCTTGGTCACTAAGGGTTTTACAGTTATTGGCAGACTCCAAACCGGTCAATACATGTGTGTATGCTATATCCTAGTGCTGTGCGGTTATGTAATTATCCCAGACTTTACCAAAACTTCAGTTAAGCATAATACATATGGCTAACTAGTAAAACTTGCAGTGCTGCCAGATTTTTGTTTGTTTGCACTCGCAAATATTGCCACCAAATCCAACATTTTTTGGTTGGCTAAAGTCAAAAAACAGGAACAGAATGCAGAAATATGAAAGAACATAATATATATTCACTAATACAGTGCCCCTTATGATTTTATAATATTAAACAGTTGTTGATATTTTTTCCTCCAAGGATATTCAGTGGAGTGATCAGGATAATGATTATTTTGCTATTGAAGAGGAGTAGATGCAGAATATGAGAGTTTTCCAGAATCTGCGGGTGTAACTATAAAAATATGTTTTTTCTTTAGCTAAGCTGGGATGATAGGATTTGAAACATTTCTTTTACAAGGCTGCTAATTCTTCTGAACTTGGTGTCTCAAAGTATGATAACTGCATACAAAATACTTATAATTCTGTCCAAGAACAGAAGAAGTCACAGTCACATTCATGTTCTTTAACTTTAGCCAACTAAAAGATATTGGATTTGGTGGCAATATTTGGTGGTGCAAATAAACCAAAGTCTGGCATGACTACAAGTTTTTCCAGTTGGAAATATGTGTTCAGGATCAGAAAATTATTATCTGTGCCATCCCATTATTCATTATAGCAATACCCACAATGGTGCCAAATCTGACCAGAAAGTGAAAACAGAGGCAAGACCCTCTCTTTAGTCTTCAGAGTTGAAGTCATTTTTTTCAAGCAGGAGTAGCTCCAAGAGCCGAGTGTAACAACCAGGAGTTTGTTACTCTGGTGCACAACTCAGACAAAGCTATAAAGGTAGTAAGGGGAGTGGTTACCCTTAGGATAGGACCAAGTTAGTTGTGGGTACACAATAGGAGAACTCGCTGAAGAGTCTCCTTGATCTATTGGGGTATATATATCACTACAGGTTGTTTGTACATGTGTACTATACAGTCAACAAAGGTAGTGGCTGATGGGCGCAGCCTGTGTGACCAGCTTCATTGCGTAAGAGACTTTGTAACTAAGAATAAAGAAAAGCAGTGCAATGCAAGAAAGTGGAGTTTGAACAAAATAGAAAGTGCCGCATGGCACAGTGTGTGAAAACTGCACAAGAAAGTTAAAGAGGAGAATGAAAATTAAAGGTCCAAAAATTGTGTATTGTAACACCGAGCTGCTCAAGCAAGTCACCTTAAATCCCTGACACTATCTGGAAGTGTTTGTCACATGTCTCTTGATGCAACCACTAGCCCTGATCCTGCTATCCAAACCACTAACAAAGTAGCTCAGCGGGACATCAAAGATATTGTTGAAGCCAAGATTGTGAATAATGGCCTCAATAAAAGCACCGCTGACAAAGGTATACTTGTTTATCTTACATTCTGTTAGTCACAGCTTATCATTCTGTCAGTCACAGCTTATCATTTTTGAATCATAGTTCAATGTGTGTGCAACATGCTGGCTCTAATGCAACCCAATCCAGAGCCATTGGTCAGTATTATCTTTTCTACCACGCAAAAAAGTAATTAACTTGAACTTCAGCATTTAACAGATATCACCAGTAATATCCATTCATTTTTTGGATAAGCAACAGCGAGACAAAATGCATGCAAATTATGTGTTATATAATTGTGTATCTTACAGTTACTCATGTACAATCTAGGTTGATGTACTTCCACAACACAAAGGAATTGATTGTATATTCACCCTACCCAGTGCACAAACAGCCTACCTTCATCCCACCCACACTCCAAACAAGGTTTTTTCCCAGTTCAAATACAAAAAGTATAGTCCTGATGTCCAAACACCTATGCATTGTTCAACCCACAAGGATCAATCAAGGGATTCAGAAGAAAGTGCTAAAGACAAGGATGGAGTGTGTCTGCAGACTCACTGCAAATCCACACATCAGTCTGCAGAGTCTGTAATTTTGAGTTTAAACTGAGTGGATACATCACAGCAAGTTGTGGCCTTGCTGGAAAGGCAGTAAAACAAGTGTGTGAACAATAATACAAGAGCTGAGAATATAACAATGGGATGACTCCTGAGAGTCCGTGTTTTGGGGTCTGTACAAGTAGAACATCACAACAAGCTCTGCACTTGTTGGACATATGGCTATACAGCTGGGGTACGTCTACAACACTTCTGAGGTGACTATGGTGACTTATTCAGACAAATTCTGAGTATATGGGGGATCAAAAGATGATATTCCTTCCTTTTGGAAGTACAGTTTTATAGTAGTACCAAAAAGGGAATAGCAAAAATAGTGTGAAACATATGAGAACCAATGGGAGAAACAAAGGATAAACATTAGAAAGTGTCCATATGAAAATGTAAGAAAAAGCGAGCCATTTCCTGTTGGTCCAATGTCCAGACAGTCCAACTCCTATAATCCATAAAAGGAAAGGGGTAGTTAATCCGTGGACAGTCATAATACTCTGGAGTCTATGTGGAGGCTTGCACATGCATGGAGTGCTGAGTTAACTTGTCATCCGGCGGGTCCAAAGTCCGAAAAGTGCGGACCCTATGTATCTGTGTGACACATGATCAAAGGCTACAACTTAAGGAATAATGGTAAAAACAAAGGAGGGAGGTTGTCTTCACCAATGTTGGTATACACTAGGATAGGACTCACTGAGTCCTTCCCCATGTATTGCTCAGGTATATATACTACAATACATGAGGTACTGCACAGTTGTAAATAAAGTTCAAAGTCTGATGTCTAGCATGTGACTGGTCACATGTTGAGTCTAGACACTGGTCAGGTGATGCATCACATGATTGGTCATGTGACTATGAAAAGTCCGAAATGTAAAGTACAGTAAACGGTCACGTGATCAGTCACGTGACTTGGAAAATGAAAAGTAAAACAGAAAAGTAAAGCATAAGTAGGTGCTGGTATGTTAATTGTAACAATCTGCAAATGCAGACTCTATGTATCCACAGGCATGTACTCTATCTGTCCACAAACACAAACTCTGCGGACTGTATGAAATTGCTGACTGAAGTGCAATAGAAGTACTGTGTTCCAAGGCAACTGGGGAATAATTTGACTGAAAAGTGCAGATTGATGGAGTCCAACTTGTGGATTGAATTTCCCATGGGTGCAGACTGCATGAAAGTGCAGATTAACGTGTCCAAACTACTGCATATGTGCTTTGTCCCTGCGTAAGACTGTCTGCCGTGCTTTATGCAAACCCAACAAGTCTAAAGTGCAGATTATGCAATTTGAATAAAGTCAAAATGTGGATTGTGCGGACTGTATAAATTGGCAGTGTGGGTGGAGCAAGCTGTACAACAGATTGAGCATAGAATATGTGGGCTAAAATGTCATATGATGAAGGAGTGGGTTGGATAGGAATGGTATTGGGAGTAGAAAAGTGATGGCAATGCAGACCCATTCACAATGATAACTCTACACTGTGATGTGAATCTGTAAAAAATGTTGATATTTGGAGTATATTGTCGTCGCCATATATCCAGCTGCCACAATATTCATCCCTTAGGGCTATTGCTTCTGCTATCTCAAGTAGCTGGCTATCATCTTCATTGAACCTATAATTATTATCAATACTCAAGTCATCAGCACTGAAGCTATTGTTGTTGGACTGGTTATTTTCCCTCACTATGCTGTAAAAACAATTGTGTTGGATGTAAGCTGCCTTTGTGATGGCACTCTCTGAGGGCTCCCAACCAGTTGGCATTAACCAGGCATATAGGATGGGGCCCACTGTTACAACCAAATTTTTTATACTCTGGTGCACAGTGAAGATAAGCAGAGAAAAGTGAGTGAAGGAGTGGATAAACTCCTTTAGGGTATAACCAAGTTTGTCGTGGGTAAACAACAGAAGAACTCACTGAGGAGTCTCTTTGATCTATAGGGGTTTATATACATCTACAGGCTGTTTTTCTACATGTGTACTATACAGTTGATAAAGTAGTGGCTGATAATATCATAAGGTGCAGCCTGTGTGAACAGCTCCACTACATGAGAGAATTGTATCTAAAAATAACGGAGAAGCATTGCAGGGCAAGAAAGTGCAAATACAAGTGGAGTTTAAAAGTAAAGGAAAGTTCTGCATGGCAAAATAGTACAAAAAAAAGTTCAAGTGGAGACTAAAAGTTGGAAGTCCGAAAATTGTGTATTGTAACACTACCTCCCTCCTAAAGCTTGATTTCCAGGTGAGACCAAGTAATGGAGGTAGTAATTAAATTTTCAGGCATTGGTTGAAAAAGATAATCAAAAAAATTTGAATCCATGCCTCTAAGCCTCCTAGGAACCAAGGGATTCTTCGGATAAAATTGAGAACAACATTGTGGGAGATGTCCAGATGGGCTTCTGGTTCCCATGTCCTGCCCTTGTTTTGATAGCCCTTCCAGAGAATTACGAACTCTAATTTTCAACACTTCAAGTGTGCATCCAGCACATGTTCAACATCAAATTCCTCTTCACCTTCTTGGGTGACTACAACCAGTCCGGGCCAGTCCATGTGCTATCCTGGCAGCAGCCCTTTGTAGGGTTTCACACGGCTAATGTTGACCGTGGGTGTCAAAATTATATTGTGTAAGCAAACTTCAGAGCTTTGCCCAAAGATTTATTCTGTGATTATAACCAGCTTTTTGTGGCTATCATTAATTTTCACATGGTATTTACATTTTACGTCTGTTTGTTATATAAAAAGCTTTGTACCTACATTATTACAGCATATATTATCCAAGAATCCTTCTCCCTTGCTTGTTCTGGTGCCCTGAGGGTCCAAATATCTAATAGTGGGTACTATCCTCATTCATTTTGGGAGTTCCAGCTGCACTGCATTGGGTTTGACTTCCTTTATCCTGTAAGGGCCAGTCAGTGTTCTAGACTTCCAATCTTTAATTTTAAATAGTCAGTATCTAACCAGACCAGGTTGCCAGCCTTGTAGTCAGGGCCTTAGAGCATCTATGCTCTGCCCTGCCCTCCACCTGCTCTGCAGTTTGAAATAGCACTTTGTGTTTCATTTAAAATGGATTTTATGTCTTTGGCCATGTTCCCTGCAGCCCCATTCTTGCTTTTGCCAGGTTCTACACCCATTCTAGGGAGGTACAACCTTGTAACCTCAAATGGTGTCTTTTTTGTAGCCAACAGCTGTTTGATATTGTAAAAGGACTAGGCTATCTTTAACCACTTGGCCCAATTTGTCTGCCTGTCATTAATAAATATCCAGAGATATTGCTTTAACTTCTGGTTGAGTCTCTCTGTTTGTCCATCCGTTTGAGGATGAAACACCATTGATAATTAGGTTTGATGCTTAGCATCCGGCATAATTATTTTGTGAAATTGCTAGCAAATTGGGGTCCCCTATTGGAGATAACCATTTCTGGTAACCTGTGGATAGACCATACAAAATCTTTAAAAAAATATGCCGTATCAGTGGCTGTAATGGTTTTGTTGGTGGGAATAAATACCACTTCTTTGGAGAAGCAATCTACTACCACCATTACTGAATCATACCCATTTGATTTGGGCAGATCTGTTGTGAAGTCAACCAATATGTCCTGCTAGGGTCCAGCTGGTATTGGGTTCAGCATAAGTTTACCCGCTGGCAGTTGATGAGAGTTTTTTGCCATAACACAGTGAAGACAGCATTTTAAGTATTCTTGTATGCCTTTGACCATGCCCGGCCACATGTAGTTTCTGGAGACCAACTCCATTGTCCGTTGCCACCTGGGGTGCTCAGCCACTGGTGTGTTATGGTGTCTATCTATGGCCTTGATCCTTGCGGACTCAGGCACATAGATTTTGTCTTTGTAATAGAAAATCCCATATTCCCATAAATAATGCTCATTGTCATCAAGGTGTGCCTTCTCTTCTGATAAAATATCTTCCTCGAAGACTCCTAGAAGATTTGAATCCTGCCCTATTTGAAGATTGGCAACCATGGATTGATCTATCAGGGTGATACCTTTGGCATGATCCTCTCTTCTAGGCAAAGCATCTGCTTGTTCTGTAGAAGTACCAGGCTTATGAATTAATTTATAATTAAACCTAGACAAGTACATCACATTATGGGCCTGTCTTTGGTTCAAGTCCCGGGCCATTATAAAATACTAAAGCTTGAATGATGGCCAGCATTTTTTCATCATAGATATGATAGTTGCACTCTGTAGGCAACAAATCATGCAATAAATAGGCACAAAGCCTCTAAAGATTTTCAGGGCATTTGATTGATAGAACAGCCCCAGTGGCAAAATAAGAAAAGTTGGTTTCTAGTTGGAACTCTTTGTCTAATTCTGGAAATGCTAATATAGGCACTGTTGTAAACACTTGTTTAAGCTTATCAAAAGCTTCCTGTGCCTTGGCACCCTAATTCCAGACAATATCATTTTTTGTGAGATCGTTCAATGGTCTCATTATTTTTGCAAAGTTTTCAACAAATCTCTGGTGAAAATTGCCTAAGCCAAGGAAAGCCCTAACTCCTTTGACACAAGTAGGTTTAGGCCAATCCAATATAGCTTGAACTTTCTCAGGATCCATCCTGTCCCTATAAGCATCAAAGAACTTCTTCCACAATCCTGTTATACTTAGCCTTATTGTCCGTCTTCATAAATCTTAATAAATTGTCAATGTAAATGACAACACAGTCTTCCATATCCGCAAAAAATTCATTCGTCATGCTCTGAAAGGTTGTTGGTGAATTGGTCAACCCAAAAAACATGACAAAAGGTTCAAAAGATCCTTGGTGGCATGTGAATATGCCCTTCCAAGCATCTTTTTCTTTGATGCATACATTATTGTACCCCCATCTGAGATCCATCTTTGTTAAGATATTAGTGCTAGCTAATTTATCTACTAGCTGACTGATCAAAGGCAGCGGATATGCATTTTTAACCATGTACTCATTTAAGTAACAATAGTCCATAATCATACACTTTCTACCATCCTTTTTAGGAATGAAGAACACCAGAGACGTCATAGGGCTCTTGGAAGGTTTGATGTAACTCTTTCTAACCTGTTTGTCTATAAAGCTAAACCTTTTCTGGGGCAGAGAGGGGAATCATGTGTCCCTTTTGTGGTTTTAAGGTGTCCTTCAAATCTATAGCATGGTCCCAATGTTTAGCCTCTGGAAAGTATTCTTATTTATGTTTAGAAAAGACTTTCCAGAAGTCATGGTACTCTGGAGGTACCAGCCTTTTAATCTCTTCTTCAGGTTTTACCTCATCATTGCCATTGTCAACTTTATCCAAGGATTCAAGTTTGGCATAAATGTAACCAGCATTTATCCTTTCTTCAGTCCTGGTTTGACAGACGTGATTTGGCTTACCCAAGTCATTACACTTCTGAGGGCAATGTGACAATGTGCCAATCCTTGTCTGCCAGTTGATCTCAGGATTGTGTTTAAATAGCCAGGTCCAGCCCAATATTAAATTGATCTTCCCTAGTTGGGTAGTCTCGGTGGTGACTTGTTCCCTGTGTCCTTGGTATTCGACCACAAAAGGACATTTGTGCGTAATGCAGCCACCCACATTTAATGTACCATCAAAATTATAAACAGGAATAGATATATATAATTTTACAAGGGGGAGTCTAATCTGCTCCACTCAGGCCTGGTCTATGAAGATACTGTTAGCACCTGAATCAAGCAGTGCACTTATTGGGTGTACTGAGCCTTGGGCAAGGTCTTCCACACCAACATTTAAACAGATCTCTTTTTGAAATAAATATGTGTGCATCAACACACACCTTGGGATTTTGTTAAAACTGTGGCCAGTCTTGACATTGCAATGGAGATGAGGTGAAAGTGCCTGTCCCTTGGGACGTAATCTAATTGATCACTGCAGCCTTAATACCCTTGGTGTCATATGATCTTGCCCTATTGGCTCCTTTTTTGATCTGCAACATAGCACTTTGTTGATAGTGAGCTCCCACAAGACAATAAATGTGCCAAGTCCACAATGTGGATTATTTCTTCCTCCAATGATGTCTCACTTGTCAGGCATCCCCCAAGGCATAGAACAAGTTTAAGTAGGTCTAAAAAAGTACGCTGCTCTCTGCATTCTCTGTAAAGTAATTGTTAGCGTGAATAGTAAGAATATAAAAATAGTATGTTATACTCAAAAATATAGCTTCCTTTGGGCTTGTATAATATCATATGTTCAATACCACTTTCCATAAGGCCCTGGATATTGAAAAAGCAATGGTCAAACAATATACACATAAGCATGTTTTACTACCATATTTTGTCAGAGAGTTGAGGATTGTGCATGCTGGTGAACATGAGTTCGAGTCAACTTGAGGGTCACCATGAACCGGACACCACTGTCAGTCCTCAACTTGAAAGCAAACTTCTAAATCAAGTTAAACTGTTATAATACACAATTTTTGGACCTTTAACTTTCATTCTCAGTTTTCACACACTGTGCCATGTGGCACTTTCCTTTTGTTCAAACTCCATGTTCTTGCGCTGCACTGCTTCCCTTTATTTTTAGATACAAATATCCCACGTAGTGGAGCTGGTCACACAGGCTGCACTCTATAACATCATCAGCCACTGCTTTCATCAACTGTATAGTACACATGTACAAATAGCTTGTAGTAGTATAAATAGCCCAATAGATTAAGGAGACTCCTCAGCAAGTCCTCCTGTTGTTTACCCACAACTTACTCGGTCCTACCATTAAGGGGTTTATCCACTCCTATTTGCTCACACTCACTTGTCTGAGTTGTGCACCAGAGTATCAAAACTTTGGTTGTTATATAAACTCACCACAGTCATTTTCAAGACTTGGACATTCAAAGGCTAGGTGTGCAGGCTCATTATCATTCATTATGATGCCCCAATAGCATGCATGCATCAAGCTTCCAGTTGGTGTCCACTGGACAAAAACTCAGGATGGCTTGGCATTGGCAATACTACTGACTGAACTTGAAGTTGCCAATGAGATATTTGGTGACCTTGCCACTGGTACTGGCACTTGCACATCAACTTAAACTTGAAGTCACCTGAGGTATATCATGTCATTCCACTTCCTGACACCCAGGCTATTGGTAATTAGACCAGTTACATTCATTGATAGGCTGGCAATCTGAGTGGCATTTTTAAGCTAATATACCTAGTAATCTAGTATTACTACTTCTAGATTTTGTGGCAGTGCATGCAACCTTCAACTTCCCAGTCAGGTCTTCATAGGGTCATGCCAGCTTTCTCCAAGGGTATTCAAATTTCCAGTTGCTATATTAGGCATTTGAGGCAATGCTGATGGATATGGTAAATTTCATCATGATTTGAGTATTAGTATAATCAGCACTGAGTCGGAATTCATATGATTCAACTTACAGATTTTTTACTATTCCCGCAATTAGTAGGCCACAACCTTCCCCAACTTCAAGTTGAAACTCAATTTGAACTTGAACTTTATCAATTGCTGAACAAGCAGCTACTCAGCCAATTGATACTCCTGCCAGTGTAACTCAGACATTACTAATTTGGACACCCTCGGGCTCATACTACTGGTCAGTACTACATCGTATTCAAAGACTCCAGTTCAAGGTCATTTTTACTGACATCAACTCATCTGATTCTCCAATTTCTTTACTAGATTAACTATAATTTGTCAAAGTATCCTATGCCAGTGGATTTCCAAGCTGATTTGGAGGATTCAAGTCTGAATCATCACTCATCTGAGTCAGCAACTGCCAGTGATGTGGCAGGTTTTCTCCAGGTGTGTATATGTGGACAATCTTTCTCCCACCTAGGTCCTTTCAGTAGGCACAAGAAATCATGCTGTACATTTGTATTAAAGATGGTAACTACAATACAGGCATATATATATAGTACCTACTTTAGGGTAGGTGTTTGTGTTGAGCAAACAGAGATGGGTAGTACAGTCAACAAGTAATAGTATGTAGGAGTTCCGTAGGTGGCAGTATGTAGCTACTTGAGAAAAAAAATATAGTCCATGGTGAACACAGTTCGTCACAGTTGATTTGGTTTGAGGGGGTGTGTTGGCATATTGTGTTTATAATACACTCACATACTATCCTTTTATTTCTTCATTCCCATACACCATTCTTTCTTCTCTACACCACCAATTTGAGTTCAGGTGGCAATCAGCTGGAATGAGCCACATGGCCTCACATCCTCATCTGATATGGGTTCCATCAGAGACCCATCTGGACCTCATATGATTAGATTTATCTGTAGTTTATATTGGCTGTATGTGAGATCCACGCCTAAGTCATATCCATGACACAGGCCATGGTTTCTGGACTTCCAAAAAGTCAGAGATCCTCAAGTCCGAACTCCCAAATCTTTGGTACTCTTGGAATTACGCTCCTTGTGCTCTGCTGCTCCGCATAGCCCTGTACCCCACTCCCACATGGTACTCTGGATATCCACTCCCATACTCTTGCCCTGGACTTCTAGTCCGCCATACATTTTCTCTGCATGTTCTCATATTCCTCATGGACTCTGTAGTTTAGACCTTATGGTACACTCCCCTCGCATATGTTTTCCCCTTGCTAGATAATTGTCTGAATGGAACTCCGTACCTACATTACGGGTTACTCCTTACAAACTCTAATCCCTCCAATTGTAAAAACCAAGAGTTTGTTACTCTGGCGCACAACTCAGAAAAAACTATAAAGGTAGTGAAGGGAGGGAGTGGTTACCCTTAGGATAGGACTAAGTTAGTTGTGGGTAAACAACAGGAGGACTCGCTGAGGAGTCTCCTTGATTAATTAGGGTATATATACAACTACAGGTTGTTTGTACATGTGTACTATATAGTTGATGGAGGCAGTGGCTGATGATGTCATGAGGCACAGCCCATGTGACCAGCTCCACTGTATGAGAGACTTGTAGCTAAAATAAAGAAAAAAGGCAGTGTAGTGCGAGAAGGTGGAGTTTGAACAAAATAGAAAGTGCCGCAAGGCACAGTGCGTGAAAACTATAGAAGAAAGTTAAAGAGGAGAATGAAACTTAAAGGACCAAAAATTGTGTATTGTAACACCAATAGTATATAAGCTGTAGCTCCTGTACTCCGTTCCTGCAGTTCGGATATCAACAAGAAAAGTACTGGGCTGAAATGGACAAGAAATTACAAGAGCTCCAAGATAGCATTATTGACCCACTGAAACTGACATTGTATGTTGGCCTTTAGAATATCTAATGTAATAATCATACACCAATATGTGTAACAACCTGGAGTTTGTATACTCTGGCGCACAACTAGAACTAATTATAAAGGTAGTGAGGGGAGTGGTTACCCTTAGGATAGGACCAAGTTAGTTATGGGTAAACAACAGGAGGACTCGCTGAGGAGTCTCCTGGATCTATTGAGGTATATATACTACTACAGGTTGTTTGTACATGTTGTACTATACAGTTGATAAAGCAGTGGCTGATGATGTCAGAGGGTGCAGCCCGTGTGACCAGCTCCACTGCATGAGAGACTTGTAGCTAAAATAGAAGAAAGGCAGCACAGCATGAGGAAGTGGAGTTTGAACAAAAGGGAAAGTGCCACATGGCACGGAGTGTGAAAACTACAGTAAAAGGTTAAAGCGGAGAATGAAAATAAAAGGAAAGTTCTGAAAATGTGTTATTGTAACAATATGATCCTAGCTCGACAAGTCTCACCGTGGCGCTTTCCTGACTACACACAAGAAAGTTATTCCATATTAGTACCAAAACTATTCCCACCTACTGTACATATTCCAGACACTTATGCATCTCAGTCTTTTATCCACAGACTGAGGTAAGAGTTCATACCTATAAACACCCATAGAATAATACTGATATTACCATAGTAGATTCCTTTACTTCCATAGGTACTTATCAACCACTCAGTCTTGTATCCACAGACTGAGTAGATTCCTTTACTTCTATAGTTATTTTAGGTTATGAGCCCCACTAGCTCCAACATGTCATCATCCCAAGAATCCTTGAGAATAAATGTCCCTAAATTAGATGACAAAGGCATGAACTGGTCTTCCTATAAATTGAGACTAAAGTCAATTATAGAGGCAAAAAGGCTGGTTATATTCCTTAAAGGAAAAGCTAAACCACCGAAGCCATTCAGATTGAACTCTAATGAACAACCCATTGAGAAAGATGGATCACTTGCTGATGAGGATGATGTTGAAGATCTAGAAGAGAAAATAGACTTCTTCCAATAGAAAAAAGCCAAAACCCGCCAGCTCATCATCAACTCTGTGTCGGATTCAATGCTGAATAGATTAAAAGCTACTGCCAAAACTGACGAACTCCATATTATGTGGCAAAAACTATGCAAACTATATGAAGGGAAGAGCAACATGATACAACTTGACATGTGGAGAAAAATCATGAGAATGGAAGCCTCTGAGGAAACAGATATCACTGAGCATATCAACAAAATGCTTAGGCTCAGATCTGATCTTGCAGGAATGGGAGGAAGCCTCTGAGGAAACAGATATCACTGAGCATATCAACAAAATGCTTAGGCTCAGATCTGATCTTGCAGGAATGGGAGGCTCTATAGGAGACCCCCAATTTACTGCTATGATCATGTTATCACTGCCTGATAGTTTCTGCCCCATGCTATTAGCTATTATGGCCAGGTCACAACAGTCCAAGATTGCCCTCACTCCCAAGGATATAATAGCACATATCCTGGAAGAAGCAGATCACCGGACATTACACTCCAGTCAACAAGACTCAGGAGCAGCCCTCACTGCGAAAGCTAAAGACAAAAGAAGTCAACAAATGAACACAGGCTCCATAAGCAAATGTGATGCCAAACATTATAAGTGCGGAAAAAGAGGCCATTTTGCCAGCAAACATAGAGATCCCAATAACACCACAGATATATCTAATAACTGTGGAGAAAAGGGAAAAATGATGTTTCTTCCAAACAAACCAGAACATATAGAAATTGCTGGAGGCCCCCCGTTAAAAGCCTTAGGCAGAGGAGATATTATGGTCCAACTACCTAATGGTAGTAAACACTCAACTACTGCCCCAAAAGACGTAATATACGCACCCCAAATATCAAACATACTAGTCTCCACTAGTCAGATTGACAAGGCTGGATATTCTGTCCATATTGAAAGAGGTTCATGTCAAATATTATTGCCAAGCCCCAAGCATCATATAAAAGCCTCAATCCCGAGCAAAAAGGGGCTATATCAAGTCACTGACACAACCCCACTCCTTGATATGTTCAAACATTTCGGCAGCACAGCTATGACAGTAAAACTTGATATTAATCAACACCATAGAATGCTAGGCCACATATCCTACTTGTCTGCAAAGAAACTATTTAATTCGAACATGATTACCGGTATTGATCTTGATCATTTGGTAGAAAAAGAGTTTTGTGATGCATGTGCCAAGGCTATTTCCAATGTAAAACTGTTTCCCACTATATTGTATACCCAAGCCACTTCATATGGCAAATATATCCATTCAGACCTATGGGGACCCGCATCAATACAGGATCCGAAAGGGAAGAAATACATGCTTACTTTCACCGATGACTTCTCACAAGAAGTATATGTCCATTTCCTCTTGAGTAAGGACAAAGTCCTACACAATTATATCCTGTTTGAAACATGGTTAAAAACCCAAAAGGATGGTGCCTCTATCAAGATACTATGTTTAGGTAGAGGGGGGGAATACACCAGCAAAATGTTTGATCAACACTTAAGCCAACAAGGAACTATTTGCAAACACACTGTTCATGATTTGCCATACTTAAACCGCATGCTTATAGAACACGCAAGAGCAATGCTCACATCTTCACGTCTCCCCAAGTACCTGTGGATTGAGGCTGTGAAACACCTAGTATGGCTAAAGAATTGCTCACCGACTCGTGCCCTTGGCAGAAAAACTCCATATGAAATGATAAGAGGTTCTAAATCCGACCTGTTGGATCTACATGAATTTGGATGCAAAGGATATGTCAAGGACCTGTCAGCTTGTAAACTCGACTCCTGTGCCATATTTATGGGATACAATACTGTAAGGTATCAACCTGATTAGTCTATAATTGGGTTTAGATGAACACCATTGAGAAGATCACAGCATAGACCCACAGAGGAGCACTGACAATAGCGACACTTTTTGGGCGCCAATCACAGCAAGGCGAGACACCGCCAAGACAAACAAAGCACTACATTCTCTCCCAGACAAACTCACAGGTCCGTCCAGGGGAGGAGAACATTGTTTGTCCTGGGACAAAGACGGCTCTCCAACAGAGGCCCGCAGGACAATCCGCCATCAACAAACAGTGGATTACCCTGATTATGAAGAAGGATCAAAAGATCCAAATGATGGACAAACAGCCACCTTAGGAAGAGAGGATTTCTCACTCCCTAGGGCAACTGAGCCTCTCATCACAGCCAGACAAGTCCACCATATGATGGACAGACTGGTAAAGCAATAGCTCGACCAGTGGAGGGAACGGCTGCGCTATATAGGGGAAGAAAACCTCCACAGAGCAAAGCACATAGAAAAAGAAATAGCTTTTTTGCATTGAGCAAGAGAAGCTAGATCCTGGGACCCGGTATATAAAACATCATCGGCAAATGATAATTCAGATGGATTGTATGATCAGCATCCAAGTAGGAGATAATGCATACAAAAGCACAGGAAACCCAATGAAAATCTGGAAGCATCCAGAGACACCATCATGGCTCCCCATCATGTAGACAAGGGAAGCACCGAATATAGACAAAGAGCATCTGCCCAGCAAATGTTGAACAATCCACCTAGTGCACCCATGAGAAATACTAGGTTCCATACAACCAAAAAGATTGTACAATATATACGCAAACAAGACCAAGAGGAATATGGACAACCATATTTCCTGGATACTCAAGCACAAGACCCTAACAGGGGTTGGTGAGAGAATAGGAGGGACCATCACTCACAGAGGTATAAGGGAGGAAACAGAGGAAAACTTCTGCCTCCTCCCCCAAGGACCATCACCACCTCCAGGAGGAGATGGTGAAAAAAAACCTGATGATGATGATAACTTGTATCATCAAGACTTGGAACAGACAAGGTGGTCTAGGGCCGTACCAACACAATAAACAGACCAAAGCTACGCCCCAGTAATCAACCCCAGCCGGGCTAACTATAAAAAGCACATCATAAAAGATACTAACAATTCATAGAAGAGTGAGTTGGACAATCCAGAATAGGCTTGGTAGAGCTAAAAGGGATAAAAGTCACATTCCCTGACAAGTACAAGGGCCAGGACAATATTGAGGTGCTCGACACCTGGATTTGGGCAGTACTATGCTGGATGCAAGTTTGCAAGGCAATAGGCCCCGAGCTTGAAAGAGAACAAATAGACCTCCTGGGCACCCGCACAGATAGTCTAGCTGCCCTATGGATTGACGAAGAAGTTGAATCCCCAGAATGCAGGCAACGTAATTGGACATTCCCGGACATTGTCTGTGGACTGTATAAATAATTCATCAGGGAGACAACTGCACAGAAAGCAACAGATGCCTTCCACGCAGTGAAGTACTCTTGCAGTAAGGGTGCATTAGCATTCCTAAACAAGCTGCAGCACCATGCAAATTGCATGGTGCAGTACCCTGATGAATATATGTACAGGCTACAATTTTTTAAGGGATTACCTCTAGACCTTATAGAGGATGTGTTGAAGGCCAAAAGGATAACAGCAGAAATGTCCACCCTCAACAAGATCATTGACGCTGTATGAGAAATGGAGAGCACCCTGCAATTTGTAGACTACTACAAAAGGCAGGTGAGCCCAAACATTTTGTCTCATAACAAATCTGGCAGGCAATCAGCTCACCAGGGGAATGAGAGGAAGCAACATCATACCCAGCATCACCCGAAGAAAACTCTCTTTTGGGTGGTAAATAAGAGAACCCAATGGAAGGAGCAAAGGGGCAGACTCCCAGACAGGACTTGTTGGAGGACCAAAGAACCCAACTGAGGGAAAAATGGTTCTCACAATGTAAGGACATAATGGGATTTCCACCCAGGATGCCCCCATTCAGAGAAGTAAATGACAAAATACCCCTTATTGATCCTGATAAGAAGTATATGATGCACCTACCTAGATGTCCAGACGCTATGAAGTCTTAGCTTATGGAAAAAATAGACAAATACACCACAGCAGGGTGGTGGGAAATGACCGGTATACCACAGGCATCCCCAATGCTAGGTATTCCCAAAAAGAATGGCACACTGAGAACAGTCATAGACTGTAGGAGACAAAATGATAATATCCAGAAGGGTATTACCCCATTCCCTGATCAGGATCAGATTAGAATGGATGTCTCTAGAGCAAAATACTGCTCACAAATCAACATGCCCAATATGTACAAACAAGTATGATTTGAACCGGAAGATGTCTGGAAAACAGCTTTCTCCATGGTATATGGGACCTTCATCAGTCACATATTGCAACAAGGTGATTACAATACCCCTGTAACATTTTAACGCCTAATGACAGTGATATTCCAAAAGTACGTCAGAATATTTCTACACATCCTTCTCGACAACATGTCCATCTACAGCAGAACTGTAGAAAAATACGAACAACACCTAACATTGGTGTTCAAGGAATTAAGAGAAGTACAATCTCTATTCAACAAGCATGGACTGCCTCGGTCATATAAATGACAACAGGGGCCTACATGCTGACACAGACAAAATTTCTAAGATCAGGAACTGAAGGATACCGCACAATTTGCATGATATCCAAAAATTCCTAGGCTTGACAGAATATCTGGCACATTTTATGCCTGATGTGTCAGCCTATACTGGCCCCATTTCAGGAATGATGAGGAACGGACACCCATTCTACTGGAGACCTTATTAAGAACAAAGCTTGAAGGAAGTGTCTAGCCACTTGCTGAGAGCAATCAGGGACTGGAACTAGAGTCCAATGTGAGTAACTATATTATTAGAGAGTATGACAGGTATACAGTACCTAGAGTCCAATGTGAGTAACTAGAGAATAGGAAGCATTGGACTCTGCAGTACTGTCCGAAGTTTTGTAAACAAAGGTAAACAAAGCAGCCACAAAGGCGAAATAATAGAGAACACAATCAATAGTGAATGATAGAAGAATAGATAGAGAAAGGAATGAAAATATATAGGTAGCACAAAGGTGCAGAATCACCAAAACTAACACTCCCCCCTGATGCTGCACCTCCCAAGCATCAGCTCCCCCCTGATCTAATAAGTCCCATCATCTTCCTGAACACTTCCACTTTAGGCTTGGCAAAAGCCTTGGTCAACAAGTCTGCAGGCATTTCAGCAGTGGGAACAAAGGTAGGAGCAATCTGCCCAGAGTCAACAACATCTCTCAACCAATGCCATCGCAGATCAAGGTGTTTCATCCGACCATGGTGCTCAGGGTTCTTGGATACAGAGATGGCAGATTGGTTGTTAATATGAAGGGTGGAAGGAGAGGTGATAGGATATCCCATTTCCTTCAACAAATTTCGCATCCAGCAAATCTCTTTGCCAGCCTCAACAGCAGCAATGTATTCTGCTTCAGTGGTGGACAGAGCAACAATGTTCTGAAGCTTGGAGCTCCAGGAGACAGCACCAGATCCCATCTTGACAATATAGGCACCAGTAGAACGACCAGAGTCCTTGTCACCACTATAATCAGCATCAGAGAAAGTGGTGAAGAGTTCAGTGGAATTGGGATCAGGACCAAGGACAAGGGAATGATCAAGGGTGCCTTGCAAGTAGCGGAACAAGTGCTTGACAGCGCTCCAGTGAGTAAGACCAGGATTAGAGTTATATCTGGCAAGGACTCCAACAGTGTAGACAATGTCAGGATGAGTGGTAGTGGCCAGATACATCAGAGCACCAACAGCAGCAAGGTAGGGAATGTCCTTCATCAAAGCAGCATCACTGGATGTTTTGGGAGACATGTCCTTGGTGAGGCGCAAACCAGGATCCATGGGAGTGGACACAGGCTTGCAGTCCTTCATGCCAAAGCGCTCCAGAATGTCCAGAGTGTACTGATGTTGGGAGAGGGAGATGGTGCAATTACTTAGGTCTCTAGTGATGGAAATGCCAAGTAGGTAAGAAGTAGGGCCAAGATCACAAAGCTTAAAGTGCAGGGAGAGGTCCTTGACAGCTTGGTCAAGTGCAGAAGTAGAAGTGGATGCCAGTGTCATGTCATCAACAAAGACAGGCAGGATAATGCGCACATCAGCTCTGTTAAAGACATAGATGGCAGAGTCTGAATAAGTACGCTTGAATCCGAGATTTTCAAGCACAGTGTGCATCTTCTGGTTCCACATTCTGCCTCCCTACTTTGTCCCATAGATGGCCTTGTCCAACTGGCAAACAAGATTGCGAGGACCCTGATGGAATCCCTCTGGCTGATGCATGTAGACCTTGACATCCATGACTCCATTCAGGAATGCATGGGAAATGTCAATGGAGCGCAAATGGAGGTTGTGGATGGCTGCAATGGCAAGGACAACTCTGATGGACGATATGCGGACAGTAGGTGCAAATATTTTGAGGAAATCAAAGCCAGGGCGCTGGTTATAACCTTTGGCCACATATCTGGCCTTGTAGCACTCAACAGTGCCATCTGAGTTGCGCTTGATCTTGAAGACCCACTTGCCACCAATAACCTTGACTCCAGGAGGTAGTTCCACTAGTGACCAAGTACCATTGCGCTCATGAGCTTGAAGCTCTTCCATGGCTGCCTCTCTCCATTTATCTGCATCAGGACGCTTCATTGCATCTGCAAATGACCTAGACTCAGCAGAGTCTCCAAAGTGTGCCACTTCATCATCAACTGCCTCAGAATCACTGTCATCACTCTCAATGGCAGGAGTAGGTTGTCTGTGTTGAAGCCACCATGGTCTAGGTGGTCTCCTAGCCCTTACAGGGCGTCTTAGTGCAATAGGCAAGTCAGGAGAAGGTGAGCGATGAGGAGGGTGATTTGGAAGCTCAGGAGGTTGATTCACAGGTGGTTTTGCATCAAGGTCCAAATGAGGCCCATTGTCAGGCAATGGCTAAGGCTGCTGAAGTGCAGCTGGTGGGCCCATATCTCCCCCTGGACCTGGTGCAGGGACATCCTCAATCAGGCCCAATGGCATGGATAGCAAAGGTGGAGTGGGAGGTGGAGGCAGGACATTGTCAGAAGACCTCTTCAAGCCAGGGAAGTAGCGCTCATTAAAATCAGCTCTCTCAGAGATAACAGTGCACTTGGTGGTAGGATTGTAGAATTTCCATCTCTTGTATCCCTCAGGGTAACCAATGAACACACATTTCTCCATATGAGAGCCAAAGACGCCTCTTTTGTCCTTTTGCACATGCACATAGGCAGTGCAGCCCCAAATGCGAAGGTGAGACATATCAGGCTTGTGTCCATACCACAACTCAAATGGAGTGGCATGGGCCACTGCATCAGTGGGACACCTGTTCCAGACATGCACCAAAGTGGACAGACATTCACCCCAGAAGCTGTTAGGCAATGCAGACTCTGATAACATGGCAGTGATACGCTCAGTCAGAAGTCTGTTTGCTCGCTCTGCCACACCATTCTGCTGAGGACGATTCCTGGTGGTATGCTGTCTGACAATCCCATGGTCATCTGTGAATTGCTCAAATTCCTTGGACATGTACTCTCCCCCTTTGTCATCGCGCAGAGCCTTGATTTTACGCTCCAATTGAGTCTCAGCATAAGCCTTGAATCTCTTGAAAGCATCAAAGACATCTGACTTGGCCTTGAGAGGCACAACAACATAGAATCGACTGTGATCGTCAATGAAGGTGACCCAGTAGCAATAACCAGAGAATGTGGGGGAAGAGACTTGGTGTACATCAGAATGGATGAGGTCCAAAGGATGAGCAGAGCGAGTATCAGATGAGGGGAATGGATTGGCATGCATCTTGCCAGACAAGCACGGTTCACAGACAGGATCAGGAGCAGCCTTGGATTCCAGTGTAAGCCCAGTGACCAGATCTCTCTGTATCAGTCTCTTAACATCAGCATGATGGTGGTGAGCTAATCCGCGATGCCAGAGCATCAAATCAAGTGGTATAGTCGCAGTAAAATGTCCCACTTCAACACAAGCAGCAGTAGATCCATCAAGGAATGCTGCATTGTTGTCATTGATAGTTGCAGTGAACAAGAGAGTGTTGTCACGCATAAAGGACATGGAATGAGATGAAATAGTGACATTGAAACCACTTTGACGAGTTAAATACAAGACTGAGAGGAGATTATTTCGAAGATCTGGTACATGGAGCACTCTAGAGAATTCCACAGCCCTAGCCACTTTGCCATTCATCACAGGATTAAACACCACAGTACCAACACCAGCTGAATAGACAACAGTGTGATCAGCCAGCTTGATTGGCACACGATATGGGGTATAGTGGTGCATCCAATGACGATGAGGTGTCATATGAGAAGTGGTGCCTGTGTCTGCATTCCAATCAATGTCAGCATCAAGTTGGAGAGGGCAATGAGGATCAGAGGGATGAATGGAACAAAGACTTGCATTCCCAGCTGATTCAGTGACCACAGTAGATGAATTGGCATTGTTGGCCGAAGATTTGGGCTGCTGAGAGGTATTCTGAGAGTTGCTGGAGCCTGCCTGAGCCTTATTACCACGCTTGTAGCGATTCTTAGCACCCTCCACTGCCTGTTGGCGACTAGCAATGTATCTGTGGCATTTGTCTTGGGTATGACCAAGTAAACCACAGAAATCACACTGAACGCGAGTAGAGGTGGTGGATTGGTTGCAATGATGGCAGTTAGGATGGGTGCAGGTGCTATTGGCAGTGGTAGACGAAGAATGCAAGGCAGAATCGACTTCAGCACGACGACGGCGATTGACCTCTTCAGCAAGGAAAGCATCCCTGAGCTGGGTCTTGTCCAAGGTGCCCAGAAGTAGTAGAGATGAAGTGAAGTGGGCATATTGATCAGGAAGCGCCCTAATTATGGCCATGCATGTCAATTCATCGTCCAATTCAGACAATGAGAAGCCAGTAGGACAAAGATTTTGAATCTGATGCATGCCTTCGTCAATTCTGGTCATGAGAGACTGCAGGGGCTCGTCCTCCTTCTTTCTGATAGAGAAGAAGTCATCATAGGCATTAAATCTCGTCCCAGGCTTCTTAGAGACGTGCACAATTGCCAGTTTCTCCCAGATCTTGACAGGATCATCAATGATGCCATCAAGATGGATGCGCTGCTCTTTGGTGACATTGAGGTATAATGCACCAGCAGCCTTTTCAGCTCTCAACTCCCATTTCTCTATTGCTTCAGCGTCAGTCCCAGGACACTTTTCAGCGCCAGAGACGAGCCTCCACAGTCCCTTGGTCATCAACCAAGCTTGCATTTCACCACTCCACTGGGGGTAGTTAGTGCCAGACAAGGCATGGAACTTGGGATCAGAGTCAGACATGATGGGTGTTGTATAAGACAATAGAGCAATGATAAATGATGTAGGAGACGGCTATAGGCGATGGAATAGTGGCAAAGACAATGGGCAACAGTAGGAGGCGAGCAGATAAGATGGTGAGGCGGTAGAGAGAGGATATGGAGAGGGTCAGAAAGCGCAAGGATAGGTCCAAATAGGGTCCAAAAAGCGTCCAAAAGCGATCCAGGAGGGTGCTAAGGCTTCCTAGTGCTGCTACAGGGTTACGCCTGTGTTCCCCTTTCAATTCCACACTGATATTAACAGAGAAATCGCCTCGAGACAGTGTTGGTTAATAGGGCTTGTATATGAGTCAACAAAGTGACTTAAGCTCCCCAAACACCGCAGACTGAGAGAGGCTCTAGGCAACAGCAAACTGAGGCAATGCAGGCGAGCTTCACAGTCTATAGGCTTGTTCTATCTGATAATGGACAGAGTAGAGAAGATTGGAGCTTTATGCACACACCAGATATGCCAAAAAGCGAAAAATAGGGCAAAAAGTCGAAATTGATGCAGAGACAGATAAGATGGATGGATTGCCACCAAATCAGAGGTATAGGGAACGTTTTTATAGAGTAATAGATGGCCCAAATATCACAAGAAGTGAAGCACAGGATGTGGAGATATGCAATAGGAGTCCAATAGGGGTGAAAGTGCCAAAAATGCGAACTTCACAGAGGATGATGGAGTGGATGGATTGCCCCCAAATTGAGGGTGTAAAGTGCAATAGTATAGGGTAGTAGATGGCTCAAATAGGGCCAAGATCCGAGCACAGGATGTGGAGATATGGAATAGGGGGCCAAAAGGTGATCAAATGATGATGAAGGCTCACAGAAAGATCCAGCTCAAATCCAACCGCTCTGACAGGTCTCCTGGGGTTATTTAGGCCGTAGAAGACGATGGTAGAAGTTACAGGACGATCAGATAAGGATTGGGCAAGATATGGTGCAGATAAGACCAAAAAAGCGTCCGAAATGGGGGTAACTTGCAACAAGGAGTTGTTGTTGGAGATCAAGATGAGATCAGAGTAATCTGAGGTGATGGATGAGATAATAAGAGTCCCAGAAGACGATGGTTACGATGGATAAGCAGTAGGATGCTTGGATGGTGAGATATGAGGTCAGGAAGGTGGCTAGAGCACAGGGCTCATAACCTATTAAGAACAAAGCTTGAAGGAAGTGTCTAGCCACTTGCTGAGAGCAATCAGGGACTGGAACTAGAGTCCAATGTGAGTAACTTTATTATTAGAAAGTATGACAGGTATACAGTACCTAGAGTCCAATGTGAGTAACTAGAGAATAGGAAGCATTGGACTCTGCAGTACTGTCCGAAGTTTTGTAAACAAAGGTAAACAAAGCAGCCACAAAGGCGAAATAATAGAGAACACAATCAATAGTGAATGATAGAAGAATAGATAGAGAAAGGAATGAAAATATATAGGTAGCACAAAGATGCAGAATCACCAAAACTAACACCAAGTTCCTCTGGCAAGGTCAAATCACCACTGTACCCAACTTAGCCCTCAAGTTCCAAAGCCTCAACCCTAGCACTGAGTGGCAGGACTTGTTCATTGTCGAGGTCTCCCACTCCCAATCACTTGGGGACGTCACCCAGAAGGTGAAAAAGTACTGGGAGGAGCTCCCCCACCTTGTTGGCATTCTAGTGGTCAAATTCTACGAGTCCCACAAATATGCAAAGCCCCAATATGGGTACGCTGAACCCGTCAACATGTAGTATTGGTACAACTTACAAAAGGATGACAATATCAAATATGGCCCTCTGAGGACAGCTGACGGCGTAACATGGGTGGGTAAATTTGTGGTGGATATGTACCTGTATAAAAAGGACCCAAAGATTATAGGGAAGGAGAGCTATGCACAGCATCTTCCTACGCCCGTAGTACTGGTGTGTCCCTTCTTGATCACAACCTTCTTTGACTAATATAACATACATACAGAGGGTGGTACCTAATATAGATGTGGGCCATCTCTATCCCACTCAAGCCCAGAAAGACAAATTCAACAAAGTTTTCAATTGTGTTATTACCATGATCAATTTTGGAGATGGAGAAGATTATGAGGAGTGTGCCCCAGACTGTCGCTAATCTAGAAGCTGAAAGTGCAGCAGCTCAGATGGCAGTGCTAGAGGTTGCTACCCAGGAGTCGTCCTCTTCAGAGTGGTACTGATTCACGCACCCCCACCACTACTCTACCTACTCCCCATTTGCACCCCCAAGTATTGCCTAAAGAGATATCTCCCATTGATCTCTCAGCCTTTGATATCCAGCTGGACTTTGATGATTTTCTTCAGGCTTTTCAAGGATCTGTAGTTGATTTGGCACATAGACGTTTTCAGGATTATTATAATGCCCCCCGAAGTTGTGTTAAGGCAGCTAGGAGAAGGAGTCCTTTTCACTCTGAAGAAAAAGTGGGTCGGCTTGTTTGACAGAAATTGGGTGTAGGTAGCTCCAGCAATAATGTCAGAAGGAGGAAGTGAAAAATGGATACGGACAACATTATATATATTACTTCTCTTGTTCTTGTACTCTGCACTTGTAAACAATATGTTACTTAGACATGTACAACTTCTCTTTGTATTAGAACAAGCAAATTCTATATGTTACTACTACATATTTCTAATTTGGGATATTGCCAGTGTAGATTGAGGTGTTGTGTCTTGACAGCATATTTACAAACAGGTCCTAGATAATCAAAAGTATCAATTTCATATTAACTAGTGTTATTATATCATAAACTGACTGGATGTGTATGGTGTAGTTTAGGTTCAAGGAGAAAATGGCACATGTACCAAGTATGGTTGATCACACATGTCCTGGATGTGGAAAGCTTTTGAAAACACCACAAGGTGTCATGGCTCACCTATTAATGTCAGCAATGTGTGCTTAATATAAGAAAAGAAAGAGAAGAGAACTTGAGGCAGACAACCTAGGCCCTGAACAAGTAGTATTTGATGAAGTCAACTTGGATGAATATGTTTACGACCAAGAAAACTATGACTCAGATGGGTCAGAAGATATATTTCTCAACAGCTTACAAGAACCATTCAACAATTTCCTGAATGATCCTGCAATGCAAGGCAACACCCAGGATAACTTGAACCCTGACCCAGAGATGCAGGCTGGCAGTCCCAACTCCCTGCACTTGAATCCGGATGATGATGATGATGATGATGATGAAAGAGTAGTGGAACAAAATGAGAATGCTGGCAAGGTTATAAGGGTGGATTTGAATGCTCATAATGAATGGAGGGAGATTTTTCACCAGTTTCATCAAAATGACAATGAGATGGACGTTGATCTTTCAGATAATAGATGGGCTCCATTTTCCACAAAATTAGACTGGAAATTTCTGCACTATGTTGACACTATTTGCTGGTTTGGGGCTACAAATAACTATAACACAGAAATGTTTGAACATTTTCACATAGACATGGCCAAGAATGCATGGAGAGCATCAAATCATAGAAATGAGCGTGCACAAATGACCACCTAGCCAACAAGACAAGAAAAAACTGCGTGGTTTGAATGCTAGCAATTGTCTTTACAAAATAGACCAGTTTTACGTCAGCAAGATATTCTCCAGAATCCATACGTGATATCAAGGAGTTTCTGAATTGCCTAATGCATGGTCAGCCAGGTTATATGTCCAGAAATTAAGTCAATATTGAAAATCTCCCATTTGATTCACTTGACATATTCACTAGTTTCAAACTCACTCCAATTCACCTTGGAGATGATGCTAGTGCAAGTGTAAAGTACAAAGTCATCAAAGCAAGACCTAGGTCCAAAGGAATTGCTCCACAGTTTGATAATGTTGTTGTATTAGACTCATTAGAAGCAGAGTCAACAGGTGTTGCTAGTAATATTCTTCCCTAATTTCATGATCAGTTTCAAGTTGTGAATTAATGTTTCATGATAGAGGTACACGTGTTGGAAGAGTTAAAGTAATATTTAAGCTCCCTGCCATTTTTCACAGTGGTTCTGTTGGTATACCAAAATATTGGCCCAAAATTCCATTGGCATACATTGAATAGTACACCAAGTTGAAGAGTAGTGCAGATCCAGCACACATGATGTATGTGGTTACAAAACCTACATTTAGAGCTGATGGTACTCCATAGTACCATTGAGCAGTATACAACAAGGCTGCCACTTGTTGCCTTTGTTTGGAAAAGATCAAGTGCCTGCTCACTGGGGTGCAGAAAATGCTTTGGATGGTTGTGATAAATTTCTATTAAATAATTGGGCTAGTTTGTATGCATACCAAACTATTTGGTGAATATTAATTCTATCATTATTAGTATCAGAAAAAGGTTCTCATAGACATACATAAATGAGCTGGTATAGCTGGTATAGCTGATATAGTAACTATAAGGCTTCACATAGAGATATATTGGGTATAATAGGAATTTAATAGCTATCATAGAAGCTATAGAAACATACCCAGCTATATAGCAAAATGGTTTTTCCTGATGTCATTTATATTTCCCAGGGTAGGGATGGTAAAGTTTGGTTTGGTTCTATTCTCAGACACTTTTATCTGAACCCCAAACAGAACTTGCATTGAAATTGGTTGAACTGGACCAAACTTGGACCAAACCAACCAAATCAATTAAATCCCCTGCACTTGCCATATATAGGGACAGATTAGGATGCCAAAGTTTGGTTCAGCTGAGACAGGGGGTCCTAGGTGTCCAGACCACTTGAGAGAGGGCCAGATGATGTGTTAACGTGTCATCTGGGTTCTCCCTCAGGTAGTATGGTTGTAAGCAGGATGGCGGCATAACAACAGTGGTGGTGGTTGGGAGGAGGCAGCAGCTGCTGCTGCTGTGGTAGTGATGCAACAAGGCAGTAGTGATGGTGGTAGTGGAGAGGAGGTGGTGGTGATGGGTGGAGTCAAGGTTTGTTGTTTCAAACAGGTTCAAACCCAGTTCAACTAAAGGGAAGTGCCACATGGCACAATTGTCCAAAAGAGAGAAAAAGGTTGAAGAGGAGACTGAAAGTTAGGAGCCCAAAAATTGTGTATCGTAACATTAGGGGCCATACTGCTATGGCCTTGATATGTTCAGTGGTAGGAATGTTGATTTACGACCTTCATACAATCCTATTTGCTTCTAATGTAACCACTGCAATACAAAATACCTTGGAATCTGCCACAACTACCTCTGTTATTGAGACAACCAGAACTGTGAACACAGTTTATTCATTTATTCATTTAACATATCTACAATTTTTCTCATGGATATATTTGGCTATGCACCCAGTGATATCAGTGTAAGAATAACAATGAATAGAAAACCAGTAGCATACCCTCAGTTGTAGCCAGACCAGCTGAGGGGAAAAGTAGAACAAGAACAAATATGTATGAAGAAAGTAGAAATGGGTCACGTGTAAGTTTGAATATATCATTGTATCGCAAACCCTATGGTTTCTTTCCCAACAACTTCATCCCATATTCTTGCAATGATAATGTTTAGAAATAATACAGGAATGCCAACAATAGAGAGTTAGAGTATTGTTTCTAAGTATAGTACACACTGTGAATACTTCCTTCAAATGCAATTGAAGTGGAAACAATGAGACAAAAACACAAGTTAAAATATTTCTGAAGTCCAATATACTGATTAAGAAAATTCTGGTGCATGGAAATGTGCCACAACGTTGCTGAGCGAAGTCATATTCTAAAGTAGCTGTTCTTTCTACTCACACAATTTATCCCTTACACCACATGGGCTATAAGTATCAAGTCTTTACATATTGTGTAGCACATATGTAACATAAAGAGAGCACATTTGTATACTATAAGTACAAAGCATGGAGTTTCGATCAGAACTTGGAAGACAACACATGTAGTACATGGATAATAAACACAAGGAACGGTGGAACAGATGGGAGAGGAGAGGGTGAAATTCACTTGTTGCCTCTTACCGCATCCTTTACCTTCTTGAGGAGACTGGTCTTTCTTCCTAGGCCAGTGGGAGACCCAGGTGAGCTCGAAACGCCGTCGAAAAATCCGTCTATCTCGTTCTCGCTTGATCGTACGCAAGAGTCAGCGTCAATGTGCGGTGTTTCAGGAAGTTGCTTCTCTTTACGGGGTCCATCAATGTAAACATACACATCTGAACTGTCGGACGTTGGCGAAGAGTTGTCCTGAGGATGTGTACGGCTTCCAGTCACACCTACACCGGTGAATCGTCCAAGAAAAGAGTTATGCGTTCGATGGGTTGGACGACCGTGAAGTACAGTTGACGAGTTCTCAACAGATAATGGTCCAGTTGCCTCTTCATACCCAATTGGGACATTTGGAGCATCGCGCATCTTACGTATACGATGCATAAGCGACGTATTGCGCTTTGGTGCGCCGGAAGTGTGGGCTACGACTGGGGAATAAGAAATGCCGTCTTTATCTGCATGGCCACTTTCCGGAACGATAATGGGTTGGGGGGGTGGAAGGGGAGATCGCCTGGAAGGGTAATGAGGCTCACGGTCGGTAGGGTCGCGGGTCTTAGCCTTCACATCATCATCAAGGTACTCCCTATAAACCTCATGAATATCTCGATTTTCCATCTGACGTTTGCTGGTAGTATGACTCCGAGAACCATGCCCTTCATATCCAAGGACATTCGAGTTTGAGGGGTTATCGCCATCGTACCTAACAGAACCACCACCAGCAAAAAACTCCTGATAAGGTTCTGGCTCATGGGTACCCCAGGCCTCGGCAATTGCATCCACCCTTCTCTTAGAAGAATCATAAGAAGAAGAGATGGTAGCTTTATATATATCAGGAGATAGGTGCAAAGACCTGTTGGGCTCAGTGGGCTCTTCTGTTGGAGTTGAACTCCAAGCAAGCATTGGTGCTTTGGTTCTATGCCGATTTCGAGATGGAGCACAAGCATCAAAAGGACCATCGTGATGAAACACTGGATAAAATAACTGGACATTAGATAGATATGTTTGATACATGCAGCTAAGTAGACATACTGGGACCAACGCTTGTAAAATCGAGCCTGTCTATAACATCTGCATGCATAGAACCCTTTTTTGTGCGTGTCTTCACAGTTTTGGCCTTCTCCAATGCATTAGCAGCTTGGAGAACAGAGTCTTGGGACTGCGACCGACGCCCTGCTGGGGGAGAGCGATTATGTGCTCCGGATGCTGGACTAGATGAAGAAGATGAACGATTATCGAAAAGAGATGGATAAAGAACGTACGGGACAGTAGATTGACTCCTGCCTAGTCTCGTGCGAGGAGAATGGTCGGGATTGCGGACTTGTACAGTGTCTCTAACAGCTTCGATCATTTTATCGCGATGAGGTTTTATCGGAGTAAACATGTTTCGCGAAGACAATTTTGAGGGAGAGATGGGTGGAAGGCGAGGTGCTGGTTTCGATGAATGTATTGGATTAGAGAAAGGGTCTGAGGTGGATTTGTGTCTCTGACAGTGTTTATTGGAAGAAACTGGGGAGTGCTTTGATGGAAGAAACTTGGCCTGCGTTACGGACATGACTAAAAGTCTGAGGATATGTTCTTCCCACGCCAAGGATGAGGCCTTGCTATTTAGTGGGCCGGCACCACGGTTCCAGAAACAGCATAATTTCAGCCACCTGGCTGGGATACTTCAAATATTATAAATATATACAGTGTAACGCCGGTCCTTGACACACAAGATGTAAGTGTGTGGACAAAAGTAATACCACTTTGATTGCTGTACTTCAAGTAAGCTAGGCTTTGAGATCAGACTGAAATACATTACATTATGGACTAGAAATAACAAGTTATGGATCCATAAGCCTCATCAGGATCAGGATGCAAAGAAATGTGAAAGTATCATTGTCACTGCAAACAAGTCCTTGACACAATGTGACGGACACAATAAATTCCTTTTTTGGTCATGTGACAAACACAACCACTTCCGTCGTCTTGAGCTTTGCTGTACTAGCAATCTTCCGAGTCACTGCTATCACTGTCACTGTCTCATTGTGCTGGAATGCTCTCTATTTGCTGCTGCACAATATCCTTCCTCCATGGCCTTGTGGGCTTCTCTGGCATGTATATTCTTGGTAAGCCCTCTTCAGTCAACTTCTTGCACTCTGACTCCCATCTTGTCATAGCATCAGTGTGTTTCGCAAGTTGTCTCTGCCACTCCCTCTCCATGGCTCCCTTCTCCAATTGTCGGGCTTCTTTCTTGGCTCTCCTGGTTTCCCTTGCAGTCTTTTTATCCCTCTTTCATTGTTCTGTCTGCTCAACTTCAAGAATAAATTCATCACTAGTCAAATGTCGGCCCTTGCCCTCATGAAACAGCTTGGTGTGTTCATTTTCCTTCCAATTCTCTTTTGCATAAAGGGCCTGACCTTGTTTCATTGTGAAAATATCTTGGATTACGAGCTGAGCATGGGCTCCCTTGATGATTGCATCCCGGCCTTGTACATGTTGCTTAGGAAGCATTAGACTGTCCTGAAGTTCTGAGGCATATAATTGCAGGTCATTGTGCAACATCTCAGATACAGAGACTGTAGGAGCTACGAGGGACCACTTGGGAATTGGTATATCTGGTGGGCCTTTGAGAACAGGCTTTGTAATCAGACTGAAAGATTTAACTAGAGCCTTCAACACAAGAAAGCTCCCAGATGCTGCTTTTGCCAGGCTGGATCAATGCTATCATCAAGTGGTGCATTTGGGTGATGTCGGGTGGGAGTCTGTGGATTTTTAAAGGATATGATAGGCCTGTGAGTGCTTGGTGAGGTTTCTAATGATGTTGGCTGATGATATTGGTACACTGCCATGATGGCCCATACAGGACTTGCTTGTTGCATAGGGAATGATCCTTTCACAGATGTGGCTTCGCTTGGCTTCATCTGTGAAGTAGATATGATATTCCGGTTGAATGGAAAGATGTCAGTAGCTGAAAATGAGGAGCGGACAACCTCCAGAGTGAAAGCATGTAAGAAAGCTCTGCCAAGCACTCCTGTGAAGTCGGCAGTGGTAACTTTATGCTTGTCTTGCTTCTCAAAAATTTTTACCTCATCTTTCCAGGCAGTCTTGTAGATGGCGAAGCAGATAACATCCCCTGTAGAGCATGGGTTGTGTGAGGCAAGTAGGCAAGTATTTCAATCTTATTTTCTTGGGCACAACGAAGCAGTGCTGATGTGTGATGAAAGGAGTGTCCGTCAAGGAAGAGTACCCAAGTCTGGCCATTTGCTTTTTTTCTTGTTTTTATGTTAAAGTCTTGGATCCAATACAGTCCAAGCTTGTCATCAGTCCAGCCATTTAATGATGCAGCAATCCTAGTGTTGGTGAGTTGATGTGGCTAGTTTCTGGCATATTTGGCTTACAATCCATTTGCTATATTATTATTCCCCCACTTTTTCATAATATTCTTGCCCTTGAAAATGAGTGTGGGCTGCACTGTTGTGCCATCCGCACACACAGTTATAATTGCAGTGACATTCCCATGATCTCCACTGCCCTGCTGAAGTTGCCGCTTTGCTTCCTTCATCTCAACTAATTGGCAAGTGCCATGATCAGATGGCACATTGCCTGTTTCATCCATACCATAGATGTTTTTGGGGTTGATCTCCTCTCCATCTGACTGGAGGACTAGGCAAGCCTCCACTAGGTCAAACCAACACTCAACATTGGGTGGGTTGAGGCCATTGGCTCTCATTGAGTCGAGTGGTTGGGACCAGTGAGTTTATACTTGTGTTTGATGGTGTGTAAGAAATCTTGATGCCCAGTTCTCCCCGACTAGTTCATAGTCATCTCTATATTTGGACTTCAAAATCATGTTGGCCTCCTGGTATAGTTCTCCCAGAGTCAGTGGGAATCCTCGAATAGCAGACTCAAGAAGGTAATTCACAAGAACATCCTCCTCTGCTAAGGTCAGCTTTTGCTTGGTAATATTACAGTCAGACATAGCTGTTCCTCCGTTGTAAAGTCTTGATAGAGTCCTCCATCCTACTCCACTTTGCTTTGCAATTGGCCAAATACCACAACCCTCTCTATTTGGTTTCATCTTCTTGAGATAATATGTATGAAGAGCTTGTGCCATTTTCAAATCACTTTCTTTATGTTTGGTTTTTTTCTTTGATGCAATAGACTTTGCGTAGTTGACCATTTGAGCTTGAATGGGCTCTATGTTTAGATAAACGGAGACAGTGTGATTTTAGAAGCACAGACACAGTGCATGAAATAATCCAGATACATTAAATTCTCATGGTATTTGAGTCTTGTCATGCTCAAACAGCTGACTGCACTGGCAAGTATTTTCATGTGCTGCCTATGTTACAACACCACCTTCAGTGGGCCAGAAGTCTACTCTAGAATAAATATACCCCCATATATTGTTGCTGTCATCTTTGTCGCTAAAAAATACTTCATACAGTTTAATCAGATCATCTAGAGCTCTATTGCTTGGGAAATAAAAATTTACATACTGACCTACATGCTACAAGATGCTTGAAATCCTACAGGTAGGATAATGCAAGTTAAATCACACTGTGTCAAGGAACCATGATGTGTTAAGGACCGGTGTTACTCTGTACTTTGTGATAAATTAACTAAAATTTTACCAATATTTTGAGAAATAGCTGGGATGGTTCATGTCTGACACATTGCTAGTTCTTTGAAAAGTCAGCAGCTTAGCCAATACAAACCTAGTTTATAAAGAACCAGCAACATGTCAGCCTCAAACTGGGCAAGAACCATCCCAGCTATTTCTCAAAACATTGGTAAAATTTTAGTTAATCTATCACAAAGTATATATTTATAATATTTGAAGTATTCCAGTCAGGCCGTCAAGGTGGCTGAAGTTATGCTGTTTGTGTACAAATCATACCTCTCCCGGCTTGGCTAAAACCCTTTCATGCCCGTGGTGCCGGCCCATGAAGAGAATTGGTGTTATTTACAGTAATGTGTGATATTACTCAAAAAGTGGGGGAATTACAAATGCTTACTGTACGAGGATTTAACACAAATGACAACAGATGTCATTGCTTCTCACCACTTAGTAAAACATCCATTGTTTATGATGTTCAATTAACTGAGATCCGGGCAAATGAATGAATGGATTATAGCAGTCCATGTGAGCGCAATGATGCAAAACAACAGGCAATCTGGGTTATGACATGCTACAATTCACGGCAACAACTCCAAGTGTACTCACTGTGTATTATACTATCACAACACACAATAGGATCTACACCCATGTATAGTGATTCTGGACCTGGGCATGCAACTGATCAGTACACTTTCCAAGTATGCCTTGGTAGCTTAGTTGGTAAAACACCAGACCATGAAAGCTGGAGTCCCAGGTCCAGGCCCTAGCCAATGCATGTTTTTCCATACTATAAACAAATGTCTTAATTTGTCATGTATTACCTTTAATTAATGTCGGAGATTTGTATTCTTGGTTGCAGCTGGGTGTGGCTGCAGTGGTATTGCAGACCAGTTATGATAGGAATGCAACCAGTGTAGATTAGCTAAGATTACATAATAATGTTGCAAATGTTATTGCAAGGCATCACTAATACCATCCATCAATGCTTTCTATGCCTTGCGAGGACCTTTCCCAGCCCTCTGTACATACTGTACCGCCCATCTTCACTGTACATTCCATTCTTTGAGGCGGAATAACATCTGTATCAAAACTTACTATGCCTAAAAACACCAACAAAAAGACCTGCCCAACCTGCAATAATCTGTTCAAGTCTTGAGGACTGGTGACCTATATGAAGACCTGTCAGGTCCAGGTTGCTGCTATGAAGGACAACCATGAATCAAGGAAATGGCTCCATGGCAAGAAAAAACAAAGTGAGTCACTATACTAGAGAATAATAACAGACTAATTAATGTGATTAATACACAGTGGTTTAATCAAGAAAAGAAGCTTGCATCAGCTGCTCATAATCAAGATTGACATTATGTGTATATTTTGGATTCCTTGAGTACTGATTATGTGGCTGTATTGAAGCTGGGCCTTCATTATGGCTGGTTCAAGAGGATGAAGAAACTACTGCTAATAATGATGTGCCTTCAAATGTTTTTGGTATGTATATATGATTATTTATTTTATCACTCTTCTGATTATTGTTATGTTTCAGCATCCTCCTCACAAGTTGGTACCAAGTCAGATGCAATAAAACAGCTAGAAATGAATGATATAAAAGTAGAATATGATCCAAGCAGTGGCAGAGCTGTAAGCATCAACCGCTTTCTGAGTTCACATGTGCATCATCTAAGAAGAACCACATCATTAACTCAAAGCCTTGGTCTCCTTTTTGTTCACATACTGACTTTGAATTTGCAGAGGTTGCCCTTGAGGCTGCGCTGAACAAGGATCAGATAACAAGACTAATACATTGTTACAATACACAATTTTTGGGCTTACAACTTTCTTTCTCCACTTTAACTTTCATTATCATTGTCAGACATTTGTGCCATGTGGCAATTTCATTTTATTTCAAACTCCACTTATACTTTTACAATCTTGCGCTACACTACTTCTCCTTTATTTTAGATACAAACTCTCTCATGTGGTGGAGCTGGTCACATAGGCTGCACCCTATGACATCATCAGCCACCACTTCCATCAACTGTATAGTACACATGTACAAATAGTCTGTAGTTGTATAAATACCCCAAGAGATAAAGGAGACTTCTCAGCTAGTCCTCCTATTGTTTACCCACAACTAACTCGGTCCTATCTAAGGGAGTTTATCCACTCCTCCATCAACCCTCTTTTCTAGTTGTTGTGTGCACCAGAGTATTGAAACTTTGGTTGTTACATAAATCTGATTCAGTGGTGTGGGAAGAAGCCACATTCACATTGAAAGTCACACCGAGTTATGTGAAGCATAGAAAGCTGCTGCCCATGGTCTCACACTGGTTGCACTTTTATGTAGTTTTGGTATTACCCTGCTAACATACATTTAGTTTAGTTTTCTAAAGAAGAAATTTCAGTCCCTTTCCAAAATGAAGAGCATCAATTTGATGTCCATTTTTGGCCACTGTCACTGTGGGGATCAACTTATATGAGCCCAACTTATATGCTGAAAATATTCAATTGTAGCTTTTGTCAGCCAATCAGAACACAGATATCCAATATCTTCAGCATATAAGCTAGGCTCATATAAGTCAATCCTTACAGCGTGTGGGACTGAGCATTGGATCTATTAAATGATCCAGAGCTGGCACCACATTTTGTCTTTGATGCTGAAAGGCTTTCAAATATAAGTGTTAGTCTTTTGTACAATTTTTTGATGAGCCATAGATGGTAAAGCATTTTTGGGATGTTCATATATGTAAAAAATGTATGTGTGGTAGGTAGTATTACAATGCATATATTTATGATTTTAGTTGAAGCTCCCTGAAGGTGCAAAGCCATCTTGTTTCATTTGGTATGTATGGACAAGACAAAGTTGTCTTCATTTGGTTCTGCAAAAGGTTATCCGGTTGTTGCATTGGCAGATAAATTCTGATATTCAAGATCAGCCATATGATTACTGATGATATTGGTAGGTGCTGGAAGATGAGACTCATAAAGGCAAAACAACATTTGCCAACTTCAAGAATATTGTCTGGCATAAGGCATTTTTGAAGATTCTGGAGTCTATTGAACCTCTCTCAAAGACAGGATACTGGCATAAGGACATTATTGATCATATTCAGTGATATCTTTTCCCTATATGTTGATTTTGTCAGTTGATTACAAGGAACAGTCAGTTGTATATCAATTATTTGATATGTATTTAATTTATATTTATACAATTACAGATATGCAATGGCCTCAACACAAGGGAGAAAGTCCAAATTTATATGCCCAGTTTGTCTGGTTCCAGAAACAAAACTATCTGACCAGAGTAAAAAGTATGGACCAGTGTCAAATCTGAGGCTACAGTAAAAAATGCAAATTTGCAGCCAATGGAAGCAGAAAAAGAAGAGATTTTGAAAAGCCAGGGGCTTTGGCCTGTTAATGTGAGTTTTTAACTGGTCAGACTGATACTATCATACTCATAATTTGGAAGAATATATTTAGCACGGCAGACAATGTTCGCAACTGCTACTACTCAGGCTTTAAATTTGGTTCACACATTATCTTGACAGATTACTGAGTATCAGTTTCTCAAAGTTAACTATGAATCTTTGGTCAACTGGCAACAATACATGGACTAATTGTGATGCAGTCTGAAGTTATCATTGGTTTCAGAAATGACTGTCCCACTCCACTTCTTGTATTGCCCTCGATATTCTGGGTGCAGACCCTAACTTGAACCCCAAATCTCTGAGTTTCCTTTCTCTTGGCAAAGGGTCTAGACAGCACAACATGGGTAAAGTATATGGGCTCTATGAATGCGCTGGACATGTTGTTCCCTGCCTTGTCATTGTTAAAGTTGGCAAGCCAACTGAGTGTGCACGTCCAGGCAATTGTGGTAAGTGTGAGTTGCAGATAGTGATGACGCATTTCCTCAACAAGGTGGGTGACTATTCTTTGCCATCTTTGCATTGGAAACTAAATATTGTCGGTCAGGTCTATTTCAACTCACCCATGAACCCGATGGAACTGGAGATGTATCACCAGATCAAAAATGCCATTGGAGTGAACCCTACTTTCTATGAGTCTCTTTTCACTGTCAATGCCAATACCGCGGTGGAACTTCTTTCCGTCAACTGTTTGATTTCTACATCAGTATCAGTGCTGAATATGTGTTATATCCAAATTCACAAAGTTTTGCAGGATGATTCACAACAAGAAGGTTCTTGGTATTTGTGGAAAGACAGAGCTTACTAACGCCAAGAAGTCTATCATCACTATGATGCAGGTTAATGTTTGATATTCTCTATAAGTTATTAGTCTGATGCATTTTGTAGGTGTTACAATACACAATTTTTGGACTTTTAACTTTCATTCAAAATTCCTCTATAAACTTCATTCTCATTTCTCACACACTTGTGCCATTCAGCACTTTTTTTTTGTTCAGACTTTCGCTTTCTCACGCTGTGCTGCTTCTTCTTATTTTTAGATACAAATCTCTCACATAAGAGAGCTGGTCACATGGACTGCACCCTATGACATCATCAGCCACCACTTTCATCAACTGTATAGTACACATGTACAAATTATGTTGATACTTTACATATGAAGAACTTGTTGCTTTTGGGAGAAAATTGTTATCTCATTACGCTGTTGCTCAAGCATTACCCATTGCCTAAGGCACAGATGATCCGCAATGCACATGCGTACACTGTAGCTCCCAGTGATTGGAAGACCTTGCTTTCCCAGCATGATTGATGGATCAACTATACAGTTCACAACCTTGGAGAACTGATATTCTTGGTGGATTCTATTTATTTTTTTGCCTTTCATCATTATGGTGGATTTGTTCTCAACTTTGACCCAGTCTGTTACGGTTGCATATGTGAGTCTCACTTCACATATTCCCTGGTCAAATAATTATCTCTTGTCATTCTAGATTGTTTAACTCATTATAAATGGCGCTATGTAAGGTTTATAAGTGTTGGTCTTTGTTCTGCATCACAAATGGGACATGGTCAAATGGATGGTTTTATACATCTTGGCCATTCCAGTTTTGTGCTTCACCCTCCGGCTTTATTTGTTCTAGAAGATGGACAACTTCTTATGGGGTGCTACCTGTGTGGTGTTGGGTGAGTCTGGTAAAAAGATAATCATACATGTATATTTATATTTTGTCAAAATCTTGCACTGTATGCTGACCAAATACGCAGGGTGAAGGCAAATTTGACCCACATCTCATTTTCTTGAAGACCTGAAGTTATTATATGTGTGTTCTGATGTTGGCCCTGGTCATGTAATCTTATTAAATTGTTGCATAAGAAAATGAACTCTGGGATAAGGAGTTGTATCACAGCATTGGTTTGTGGGAGCCTCCAACAAAATTACAGAATAATGGATATGCCAAGTCACGCACTGCTTCCTTGTATGGCCACAAGGCTCCCTACAATCCACAAAGCTACTCACTGATGCCTTTATATTGACAATTTAGGGGAATGATGCCCCTACCTGGGTATTAATCTGGCCGCAGTACAGCTCTCAATGTCTCAACAACCAATGAGTGGTGTTGATATGCTATACTCTGCTATCAAGACCTGTGGCTGACTACTTGATATGTCAATAACAACAATGCATAGCCCTGAAAATATGGATATGGGTTATAGTGACCAATGGACGCTGATCTGGATCACACATATAAGAACTTATTTGCGCTGCTGACTTCCCAATGCTGTTGTTTGATAGTTGAGCATCATGTCAGGCATCACTTTACATGTTATGAAGATAATATTGGTGGCAAACACACTAATTACCATACACAGTATTTTGCTGCCTAACTGGACCTCAATGATGCTATAGGCCATGCCCAAAATCACCGCATCCAGTGATTAAAATCAGCTAAGTACAACAGTGGTCCTCACACCACAAGCACAAAGTCACCGAAGCAAATTGCACTTTATCTCCTACTATGGGGTGAGGCAGCCCAAGTTTGCTTTGTCCCTGAATGCCTACACTTTATCTAGTAATATCTTCACGTAAAAGCAAAACACGTTGTCCAATTCTTTGCATGGTGCGTAGACAACATGTTGGTAAATTTTTGCTTTCTATCCCCCACTACCTTGTCCAGCATCTACAACATGGCTCAAGGCTCTTCATCTGATTCAGAAAATATGGAGTCAGATTAAGTGTTGTCAAGCAAGTCTGATAGTGGCAATGAAAATAGAACATCTCTCACCAAACCATTTGTGAGGGATAATTTGTTTTTTACAGAGTACAAGGAGGTAAGTGAATATTGAAATTCTAGAGCTAGTAGATTTTGACCTTCAAGCTTGTACTATATTGACTGTGACAGGCTGTAAAAGCAATGCAACTTCAGATGGCCAACCTTTATAATAAAAACAGGGAATTGCAGAGGGCCAATGCAACAATGAAGTGAAATCAACTAGAACATTGAACCAACACAGTGCCAAAGGAGATCTCAACTCACAACATAAAAATAGCCAGGGAGGCCAAAATGTATGGAATCATGGTCAACATGCATGTGAATACCTTGTTTTTCAGAAAGCAGCAGCAAGATGATCCACACCCTGATTCAGCGGAGCACTATGCATCCACTTGCGGAGGAACAGGCACAAATTATTGAAATATATGAGTTCATTCCCAAGCATCTTTATTGCTTGATAAAGGACAGTCATCACTTTGGAAACATAGTACATCTATGCACCAGTATTAATGCATGACTGTTTTTGTCTCTAATAGAAGGATCTATTAGTCCTTGAAGAAGCTTGGTAATGGTCACTCAGATATTTCAAATACGGACAACAGTGCCAGAATTGAAAGTATTGCTGGGTATAAACAATAACAGGAAGGATGATAAATACCCCACGTTCCCACCAGTACTCTTCCTGAACTTCAAGATTGATATAAAATATGTCTTCAAAAACTTAATTGTTGCAAAAGTAGGACATAAAAGTAACTTTAATACCACATGCTCACATTGTTTCTGCAATACATCAAGTTCTGTGTGGGGTGCCGTTGTTATATATACCTTATTACTATCCAGTCAGATCATTTATTGTCATTTTCATTCTGTGCTACAGGCCGTGTTTTTGGCTTCACCTGATGATGAATTCCCACATGATGGGAAGGGTGCGGTATCCCACATCTAGTATTTTAATATATTCCATGCCTACAAACAAATCCTTGCAATGAAAGGTGGCACTAGATATATCAAGGAAACATACCAGATGATCAATGCTTACATTTCCTCCTCGAGCAAGGTACTGGCTATAGTCCAAAAAGTGCATGGGGACTATACAAACAAAATTGAGCTGGCCTTGGCAGTATTAGATGTCCAAAGTGACAACAATTCTGAAATTGGCAAGAATAACGAAGTATCACATCCAGCTCAGCCAGTTGACCATGCACCAGTTTCCAGTATTGTCCTGTCAAATTTGGGTTCCCACACAATCAATAGCACCATATCCTTAAATCCAGATGCTGTGTCAACACCAATAAGATACAATCTTGGGGCACTGGAGCACAACTTCAAAGGCTACAACTCAAAGGAATAATGGTACAACCTACCACATCAGGAAAAACACTCTGATAGTACTATAGTTGCAAATATAGCTGCCATAGTGATCATAGCTGCAATATAAACCCCAACGTCTATTCAGGAATAATGTTCTCTTATAGTACTCTTATAGTTGGCTATAGCCCCTTATAGCACTTATAGCATATAGCTGACTATATGAGCTATGAGAGAGTTTGTGGCTGGTTTAAAAAAATAATCACACACAAGGTTTGAACTCTCAACCTGTTGGTCTACTTGTGTGCTGACCAATCAATCTACAGCCATATACCACACATTTATCCACTACACCATAAAGGCTTACAAAATATACTATACATGTGTAATATATTGACCTTTCATGGACTTGTCATTATTTTTGCACATTGTCACAACTTATACTTGGATAAAGGTATAAATATGAACTATGGTCTTAACAGCTATATAGGATATTAGAGCTATAAGCCATTATAATGCCTTGGCTGGCTATATAATATTATACTGATGCTATATGTGCTCAAACTTATAGTACTATGAGAGCTATAGTAGCATTTTTAGTAATGCCTCTGCTATATTGCCAAGGTGATTTTCCTGATGCCTATAGTACTATAAGAGCTATAGTAGCACCTATAGTAATAAGTTTATTTTCTTCAATCATGTTGATTACTGATGACTGAAATATTTTTCACTCAGGAGTGCATGGGAGAGATTTGAGAAGAGCAAAAGCCATGAGTTTGGTATCAACTCCTAGTTTCATTCCGGAGAGGTGTGAATCAATTGTCCGGATTTTTGCAATGTGGTCCTGGATAGGTGATGTCCCATCCCAGGACAATTTGGTGAGTTGCTGGAATGAATAGAAGGCCGAGGCAATGTTGGACGTTTGATGGAGTGAGACAAGTTTATCAAATAACTCCTTGGAGCTGGTGAGGTCTCCAGTGCTCATTAAGAGGGCATCAGAGATGTGGTTCTGGATGATTCCATGTGCCTTCTCATCCTTAAGTATCCAGGTGATCTCAGGATTCTCTGAGGAGGTAGGGTTTCCTGGTGAGGGCTTAAGCTCCTCTCCAGTAACAACCCGGAGAACTTTTTCCCGACATAGCTTTGAGATGATCCGGAGTTTCCATATCTGAAAATTGTTGGGTCCAGTGAGAACTGGACATGCAGATGTATCGCATGCTGTGGTCATGGTTCTGAGGTTGCCGTTTCAAATAAGAATTATTTCCTGCGTACCTTTTGCGCACCAGCGCTCATAACCTAATAAACCTAAGTGAAACTCAGCCGCTGCCCAAGAGGCTATAGAAACAACTATATTATTTACCTAAGTGAAACTACAATAGATGTTAGTTTAAGGTGATCTCTAATAAATGTAATGTAACATACCTCAGCCGCTGCCCGAGAGGCTATAGAAACGACTGAGGTATTCCTATACTAAACCCCCTACTACTTATAGTCGGAGGTGCTACTCGCTACAGTATAATGACTCCTAGGAGAACAATGGTTACTCCATGGAGAACAATGGTTACTCCATGGAGAACAATGGTTACTCCATGGAGAACAATGGTTACTCCATGGAGAACAATGGCTGCTTCGGCAGAGACCGGGTTTATCCGGTTTTGTCAACAAACTCAATGTCATCACCTGCCTGGATGCCTGTGCCATCTATGCAGCTAGGATTGGACTAGATCTAAGGGTCCAGTGTCATTTTTGAGCTAATCCCCATTTATTTCTAAGACATATCCCCTAATGTTCTTTTTAGGACAGGAATTCACTCAGATAGTACAATACAAGTACTACGGCAAAGTATCAAACGAACGAGAGAATAACAGCTACAAGCAAGGTTTGAGTCCGCACCATGCGACGACCCCTACTATTAACTACTCTTGTTCCCCTTGTACTGTCTTTCAAAGTTATCACCTTTCCCACCTTCCTTGTGTGTAACACATATATCTCCGATCATCATTTCCTTCCCCGCAACTGCCTTCAGCATATCCCATACCGTTAGAAGCCCGACGGATACAGCAGTCAGAGCCTCCATCTCGACACCAGTCTTCCCCTCACAGGATACTGTGGCATCACATTTGATACTGTAACTGACATTATCCACAACTTGATGACGTTGTGGTAGCAACCCATCCCTATTGTGAGATTCTACGGCTAGCGTGACGGAGATGTGCGACAAAGATAGAGGATGGCAAAGCGGGATCAGGTCGGCCGTTCGCTTGCATCCCATCATTGCAGCCAACTGCGCTACGGTAAGAACATCCCCTTTCGACCGGGCCTTGACCATTGTTGACTCGTATCCAACTGAAATGTTTGAGTCACTACCATTTGGATTGCTTGGCGACACAAGATCATAAGCGGTCTTAGGAATGTAAATACGACCAGTGGCCGCGGCTATGCGCTTTGAAGGCTGTTTATCCCCCACATCCACCATGCAAGGCCGGCCGGTAACGTCGATATGGGTCAAGGGGGATATCGGGTCACTGGCAACAGAAGAATTCATTCGACAATGAATATGATAGGATGACGTAACGCTTGAAAGAGAAAAATAGGGTAACATATGTTTTTTTCGTAGTGAAGACAAAGTTGGAAGTTTGCGCTTATCGGAGATGACACCTAAAAGCAAGTAGAGCATCCATTGAGTACCGAATGGTATAACGGAAGTTGTTTACTAGAGCTACACATGTTAGAAAAGGAGAATGGACTCAACCTCCAATGAGAGTCATCGGTCGATTTGTGACAACATCAATATCCTCCATCCCAGCATGTTTCTCCTTCTTGCCTCGGACTGCGCTACTAATGAGCTGGAGTAACTCAGTATCACTTGCTCCTCCTCGCATTTCATCTCGAAGAGATATTTCTTTTGCATCGAATAAACACACCTATAGCCAGTACCTATCAACTTATTTTCGAGGAGCTATGGAACATATAAAAACGCTACCTTTATTTGACCGTCCGCAGTTAAACGGAGACGGTTGCAAGAAGCACAGAAGTGGTCCGACATGCTACTGATGAACCCGATACTGCCACGATAGCCTGGAATTTTCCATGAGCGAGCGGTATCATTAATTTTACCAGGGGCTCGAGCAATGTCTGGATAACGATTTGCAATATTGGCTAGCAATTCTGACGATGGTACCATCTTTGCCTTATCCCATTTATTACCTAATAGACAATTGGCATTGAACCCCGAAAAATCAGATCTACCACTCACCTGTAAAAGGCATAAATTCGATGAAACGAACCGAAAGATTGTGGCCTTTGGTCATTTCCACGAAGTCAACCACTTCATGATCATTCAGACCTTTCATGACAACTACATTTAACTTTACAGATACTAGATCGGGGGATAATAGGGCGGCTTCAAGAGAGCGAAGGACAGCTTCATGTCCGCGGCGTCGAGTCATGATTTCAAACTTGAAAGGATCCATAGTATCCAAGCTTAGGGATAGATTAGGTAAAGACCAATTTCAATACGACAGCAAATACCTCAGATTGATATGTGTAAGTCCATTCGCAACGAACTCGGGCAGACGCCGGTGGAGTATGAGACCGTTAGTGGTCATCCCTATCGATTTCAGACCATGTACACGCAGCTCATCTAGACGACCTACAGTTCATGTCAGCACGTTACTCGAAGCCAAATGGAACTAACTATTCACCTATAATTTCAATGATACCTTTTCTAATTGTCGGTTCTCCGCCAGTCAAACGAATCTTCGTTACACCACCCTTAACGAATAAAGTTGCTAGTCGAATGACTTCGCTGTCCGTCAGTAGGTGCTGTGGTGGCGATAGCTCGACACCTTCATTGGGCATGCAATAAAAGCCTGAGACCAAGATAAGACCCAAGGGAGAAATGGGGAATGATATAACTAACAACGTAAATTGCATCTCTCTGTGAGTGATATTCGCAAATAATCATGTCGGCGATGGAAGGAATCAATTAGGGAAGGAGAAATTGGCGTTCGGGAATCGATTTGTGAGATTTTGAGCTGAAGGATAAATCATTTTTTGGTTTGAAAGCGAACGGAAGAAGAGAAAGATAAGGAAAATTACCTGAGCTCTGGCGGTCGTGTCCAATACAGTTTGTTCCGAGTAGTGTTTCGCACGAAGCGAATGTCGAATGCCCCGCACAACGCCCTGGACCGAGTGTAGCCCATCCTTATAGTTCATTAGGGAACTTGTTGCAAAACTGAACGCTATTCACCCAAGTGCCCATCAGCGAATACAACTGATCGTGGGATGTCCTTATATATTGTGTAAGTCCGATTTATAATTCCGGGATTCTGCATGCCCAAATACGGTCTTGAAATCCGATGGATAACCGGTTAAACTTCACAAAAGGTACAAAATATTGTAAGACTGGATAAACACATTGTACCCTGATTATAGTCTCCCTTGCTGACCTTATTCAATATAGTGATGACAGTCGATCATATCTTGTAAATACCCTGATTACAGACATTACATAATGTATGCTAGGCTCGTCCCCAACCTGCTCGGCTAGCTCGCACTTATCATATTTGCCGATATGAATTTGCGAGCTTGCGAGCAGGCTGGGACCACTCGTCGCCATTTTGTGAGGGAGGGAGAATTCCCCACCAAAGATGAAGTGGGGACTTCATTGTGGGGACTCAAAAGTAGTCAAAAAAAGGTCAATAAGTTGATATACAAAAAACCATTTCTGTAACTAGTAGAATATTTGATGTTAATAGATTATTTTCGAATTTTTTTGAGTCTAGTTCGTCGTCACTGTCAACGACGGTGAGCATGAAAAAAGGTCAAAAAGTTGATATACAAAAAACCAATTCTGTAATTAGTAGAATATTTTATGTTAATAGATTTTTTTGATTTTTTGAGTCGAGTTCATAGTCGCTGTCGACGACGGCGAGCACAAACATTGTTCTCCAAGTTGACATATGAAAAAAGGCTTTTATGATTAGCTGGCCGTTTTTCTGTGACGTTTGCGTAACGCTAACGCCCCACTGAGTATCGAACCTTTGAAAGAACTGGTGTAAGTCGTGGTTGTTTCAAGGCTACCTGTCTCTATCGATTACAGTGCTATTTATCACTACTACGTGGACAGGTTGGGGCAAACAAATAACGGCTATGAAAGGTCCATATGGAACGAAATGTTAAACGAATGTTAAACGAGCGTAGGGGTTGGAATCCGCATGGAAGGAGCGTGCGTGGACAGCGAGAGACCTGTGGGGCAATCGGCAGGAATCATATTCGGGAATAGTCGGCGCGTTACATTTTCATATGTAGACTTTTTTCACAAATTTTCAAAACTAAGTTGGTCACTGTCGGATACGACGAACAAACCAATTTTTTTACACTGTATTTAGTTCCCATGTATCTACCACAGTATTCTAGTACATTAAATGCCATCTGCTTGGTACTTGTAAGTGCTCTTGCCGTTCTCTGAGAAACTACTACTTGGACCATGTACAGGCTGGTAACGGAGAGGAGGAGTTGCCAGGTGATGAGGCAGAAACTGAGAAGTGTACGGTAGCTGGTTTTGATACATAAAAGCTGTCAACAAATGGGAAAGTTGCGACGGTCAAACCGCATGGTGGGATGGCGACATTTGTCAATACAGAGATGCAGCTGTTGTGAGAGCCGGTGGGCAAATGCGTGATGGATGACGAGAGGTGCGGGGAGGATCCATCCAAACCGGAGCTTGATGCACCTGTTGACGCATACTATGGCTCACATTGAACTGAAGGATTTGAGGAGCAGATGACATTGGAAGGTGGGTAGGGAATGGATCATATGGATGGGCACTGTGAGGAGGGTGGTTTTGGGACAGAACTATGACCATTGTCAGCCCATGAGTTGGCAGTTGTAGTAACTGTGGTGGGGCTGAAGAGATGAATGTTTTTGGTATGTCCAAGGGTGTGGTCATACTCAGAGGAATCTCAAAATCCAGGTCCTTGAAGGAGTTCATAGGATGTTGCATGATTCTGACCACTTAAACTACCGAGGGACGGTCATTACCCACATTGACAAAAAGATAACTTGCTGGATTCATATTGAGCTTTTAGATTATGTTGTCACATACACAAGTAGTCAGTGTTAATAAAACTATGTGAAACTCAGCCGCTGCCCAAGAGGCTATAGAAACAACTATATTATTTATATATGTGAAACTACAATGGATGTTAGTTTAAGGTGATCTCTAATAAATGTAATGTAATATACCTCAGCCACTGCCCAAGAGGCTATATAAATGACTGAGGTATTTCTATACTAAACCCCCCACTACTTATAGTTGGAGGTGCTACTCGCTATAGTATAATGACTCCTAGGAGAGCAATGGCTGCTTCAGCAGAGACCGGGTTTATCCAGTTTTGTCAAGTGTTGTGCTCACGGCTATCATGGGCACATGCCTAGGCAGGAAATGCCTTATAATACCTAAACAGCCATATTTCTTGCAAAATGAAGCACCCCAGAGTGATACACAGTGAGCTTTGTCCACAAAGACGTTCAAGCATTGTGATCCAAATTTAGGCTTGCATAGTGACAAATTATGACATTTGTTTATAGTATGAGAAAACATGCATTGGCCAGGGCTTGAACCTGGGACTCCAGCTTTCATGGTCTGGTGCTTTACCAACTAAGCTACCAAGGCGTACTTGGAAAGCATACTGATTGGTTGCATGCCCAGAAGGTCCAGAATCACTGTACACGGGTGCGGATCCCATTGAGTTGTGATACATAGTACATTGCTCATGAAACACCTAGATTGTATCATTTTGGGCGATACAATCATGACCTGCCAAGTCCCGTTTACTATGTCCTGTGGCCAATGTAAGCCAATAATGTAACAGGAAAATTCCATTGCTACTGACATTCATGACCTGACATGAGCATCCACCCCCCACACTGTGGATTGCTGTTGCCTGTAAGGCAAACTCATCCTTGAAGGTGGCCACCTGTCAGAAATAAGACCTAAAAAACACAACTTTGGCAATGCAAAGGCACTCACATGCTCTTCCCAGAACCAGTGGCTGCATGTAAGACTACATCAGTGCCTAATGCCAGGGTATTCATGTACTTGAGTTGAAAATCATGGGCTCCATTCGACCATGTCTTGAAATGCTTGTGAATCAGCTCTGGGAGAGAACACAGGTCCTCTTTTATCTTGTCTACTCTAGCCTCCAGAGTCACATTACCACGCATGCGAGAATTTGAGACATTCTTTGACGGCTTTTTCTGATGCGGTGTGCCTTTAGGTAGTCGTGACCAAGGCTTGATAGAATGAGAAAGCTGGTGGTCCATAAATCAGATATATTCTGTAATTTAATTAGTGAAATTATATGTAGGCTTAAAGGATGAGCAGATAGGATGGAAAAAAAAACATAACTCACCTCAATGTGCACAGGTAAGCATAGAAAACAAGTCAAGTCCAGTCCTTAAAGCGGTGGCAGAGAAGTACAAAATTTTGTCAGCCACATCATCCACTCCAATTACTCACTTTGGCTCACTCACTTTTGCTACACCGCTTGAAGAGATACACTGTTCAAAACCAAACATAAGTATTGACTGAACATGCCGCTGCTAGTATCAGACTCACCAAAAACCAAGCTGACAAAACCGGATAAACCCGGTCTCTGCCGAAGCAGCCATTGTTCTCCATGGAGTAACCATTGTTCTCCTAGGAGTCATTATACTGTAGCGAGTAGCACCTCCGACTATAAGTAGTAGGGGGTTTAGTATAGGAATACCTCAGTCGTTTCTATAGCCTCTCGGGCAGCGGCTGAGGTATGTTACATTACATTTATTAGAGATCACCTTAAACTAACATCTATTGTAGTTTCACTTAGGTAAATAATATAGTTGTTTCTATAGCCTCTTGGGCAGCGGCTGAGTTTCACTTAGGTTTATTAGGTTATGAGCGCTGGTGCGCAAAAGGTACGCAGGAAATAATTCTTATTTGAAACGGCAACCTCAGAACCATGACCACAGCATGCGATACATCTGCATGTCCAGTTCTCACTGGACCCAACAATTTTCAGATATGGAAACTCCGGATCATCTCAAAGCTATGTCGGGAAAAAGTTCTCCGGGTTGTTACTGGAGAGGAGCTTAAGCCCTCACCAGGAAACCCTACCTCCTCAGAGAATCCTGAGATCACCTGGATACTTAAGGATGAGAAGGCACATGGAATCATCCAGAACCACATCTCTGATGCCCTCTTAATGAGCACTGGAGACCTCACCAGCTCCAAGGAGTTATTTGATAAACTTGTCTCACTCCATCAAACGTCCAACATTGCCTCGGCCTTCTATTCATTCCAGCAACTCACCAAATTGTCCTGGGATGGGACATCACCTATCCAGGACCACATTGCAAAAATCCGGACAATTGATTCACACCTCTCCGGAATGAAACTAGGAGTTGATACCAAACTCATGGCTTTTGCTCTTCTCAAATCTCTCCCATGCACTCCTGAGTGAAAAATATTTCAGTCATCAGTAATCAACATGATTGAAGAAAATAAACTTACCTTTGATGCAGTTGAGATCCGGATCACTGCAGAAGTTGCACGACAGTCAGGGAAGGCCCTGGAGGTTCCGAATCAGCACTCAAATCCGAGGAGAAATGGTGTAACTTCCACAAAGCCAAATCACACAACACCTCGGAGTGTTAAACACTTCAGTCAGCTGAAAAAGGTCAAAGGAAGAAGGGAAAGGAAAATACAGCGGAGCAATCATCCAGATCTGACTCCGAGGAGGAACAAAGTCATATTGCATTGGATCATGTGCATATTTCCAAGCCCCTTGCTAAACACATTTAAGCTTACCTTGTGTTAGAACCCGATAAGACCAAAACAACAATTATTATTGACTCCGGAGCAACATCCCATATGGTCCCTCACCACTCCTGGTTTGAGCCAGGAACATACCATGTTCTGCATCCTCCAAGGACAATCAGTTTTGGGGATGAATCCTCTGTAAATGCCATTGGCATTGGAACAGTAATCCTACAAGCAACTGTTGGCAAAAAGGACTACAATATTGTACTGTCAAATGTCTTAGTTGTGCCAAACTTCACTTTAGCACTCGTTTCTGCCCACAAATTGTCCAAAACGGGGTTAGCATCACTTTTTCCAGCAGGGTCAAACACTTGTGAAGTTCGGCAAAAGGAGGAACTTATCCTCACTGCGTTACACAAGCGAGGACTTTATCACATCCAAGCAAAACCCGAAATCAACCCGGAGTCAGCTTTTGCAGCAGTAGATGTAAATTTATTGCACAGGAAAATGGGATACATTGGAATGGACCACTTGCAACAAATGGTTACAAAAGGACAGCTCCAGGACATAGACACCCTTACCGGAACCCCGGAGTTTTGTGAACCTTGCACTTTAGGAAAGATGAAGAAATTACCTTTCAAGTCCACTGGAGGAAACTGAGCCAAGTGCCCCATACAAATTGTGCACACAGATGTTGGAGGACCAATCAAACCAACTTCCAGGGAGGGTTTTTGGTACTGGATTATCATTGTAGATGATTTTTCCAAATTTCCATGGATATATTTCCTAAAACATAAAAGCGAGGCACTGGAACGATACAAGCAATGGAAAGAAGATGTCCAAACATTCTTCCGGACTCATTTGGGAGAAGAAAACTTCACTCCACTGTACGCAGAATTCCTCCAGAGCAATGGGGGAGGAGAATATAATGGCAATGCATTCAAAAATCAACTCCGAGGAGATGGTGTCATCCAAGAAACTACAGGTGCAGATACTCCAGAACAAAATGCAATGAATCCGGAAAGGTACAAAAGGATGACACTGCTCCCTGGAACACAGACACTAGCACAGATCAGTGGGAGGGACTCATTCCAGGGAATGCTCACTATCCAGACCAAAAAACATTGGAGGAGGATGATCCTGACCCTCGGATCCGAGATCCAAATGAATTGCAAATGGAACCACATCTCCAAGGAGATGTTCCAAGAGCAGTGGGGCAATACCTCCGTGGAGACGTTCCAAGAGCAGTTGGAGCACCTGATAAGCTAAGACACCCTCCACAACAGTCTCTACAACCAAGACCTGAACACTGGCTATCTTCAGAACGGAAACCCAAAGTAGAGTCACAGTCAGTGGGAGGACAGCCCCTCAACATACAGCTAGCTGATGTGGAAAAAGTCCGAATACAGCTAGACAGCCTGTCCATTGGATCAGCTTTTGGAAGGCATACAACACCTCTGAGGAGTCATCCAACACCTCCAGGGGGTTACCCAATGCCTCCGAGGAGTGGTTTAACACCCTCAGGAGTGAGTGGGGCAACACACACACAAATGTGTCTACTCCCTAGAGTACCTGCACAAGTTCCTAAAAGAGCAGTCATGCCTGCTGAAGTCCTAGGAGTATGCAGAAGCAGTCGCCAGACCTGTCCTGCAGACAAAAACCGAGATTATCAAAGGACTCTAGATGAGGAACAGTCTCAAAAAGAGCAGCATGACAACTCCATGGAGAAACTTAACACTCCTAAGGTCCATGGAGAAACATCTGATACAGAGGAGACATTCTTTGCTGGAATAGCAAGTACTGGTTCATCTAACACAGACCTTCCAAGGACACTAAAGGAAGCCTTATCACGTCCGGATGGAGAATTATGGAAGTCTGCCTTGGAGGAGGAACTCCTAAGTCTCAATACTAATGCAGTATATGATACTATTCCGCTTCCGAAGGGAGTAAAACCCATTACATCAAAGCCTGTGTTCCGGATCAAGTTTGATCAAAACGGAAACTTTGAGAGATACAAACTCTGGATTGTTGCACGAGGTTTTACTCAAAGGGAGGGGATTGATTACCAGGAGGTTTTTGCTCTGGTTGCAAACTTAGAGTCAATCTGAATTATTCTAGCCCTGGCAGCAAAGTACGACCTAGAACTTGATCAAATGGATGTATCCATAGCTTATCTCAATGGAGAACTTGAAGAAGAACTGTACATGCTTCCTCCAGGGGGTGTCCCTATCCAACCTGGATACTGCTGGAGATTGAAGAAATCCATCTACGGGTTAAAACAAGCTGGTCGTACATGGAACAAAACTTTTGATCGCAAGCTCCAGGAGCTCGGTTTCACAAGGCTAAATGCAGAAACATGTCTCTATGTATTCCGGGACAACAAACAAATATGCTTTGTTGTTGTCTATGTAGATCACCTCCTCCTAGGAGCTTCATCCCGGAAATTCATGGATATCACAAAAGCCAAACTCGAATCCATATTCAAAATGCGGGACCTTGGAGAAGCAAAATACATCCTCGGAATAGAAATCCAACATGATTGTTCAAACAAAACAATATCCCTATTGCAACGCCAATACATTGACACAGTCCTGGAGCGTACTGGAATGAAGAACTGCAAACCAGTATGGACACCAATGGCCCATGGATCAAAACTCCTTGCAAATGCTCCAGGGGAAGATATTGTGCAACACGAGATGCATATTGAAGGGTGTCAAGTGTCATACCTCTCAATTGTAGGCTCCCTCATGTATGCCATGCTCAAAACCCGCCCAGACATTGCCTACATTGTTGGAATATAAGCAGGCATAGCTCAGCTCCAAGGAGCCATCACTGGGAAGCTGCAAAATGTGTCCTCCGATATCTGAAAGCAACCAGGGACATGGAACTACGATATGATGGCACAGATGTCTCCATGGACATGGATTTCTATGGATATTCAGATGCAGATTGGTCTGGAGACCCAGACATGTCTCGATCAACATCAGGGTTTGTCTTTATCACTATCCGAGGAACAATCTCCTGAACAAGCAAAAAACAAAGCATGGTCGCTTTATCCTCCATGGAGTCAGAGTACATTGGATTGAGCAATGCTGGACAACACCTTGCATGGCTTCGGACATTTTTTGAAGAAATTGGACATGCTCAAAATGGATCTACAACATTACACTGTGACAATCAAGCAGCTATTATTCTTACACGAGATCCACAGTTCCGTGCTCGCACAAAACACATTCAACGGAAATATCATTTTATCCAAGATGACTTAGTATCAAAGGGAGAGGCAGTATAGTAATCAGATACATTCCTACAGGAGATATGGTTGCAGACATTCTCACTAAACCCCTCACTCATGAAAAACACTGGAAATTCTCTAAAGCTAGGGACTACGGTTGCACTCGAGTGGGAGTGACAAAACCGGATAAACCCGGTCTCTGCCGAAGCAGCCATTGTTCTCCATGGAGCATAGCCACCACTCCATGGAGTAACCATTGTTCTCCTAGGAGCACAATTGTACTCCTAGGAGTCATTATACTGTAGCGAGTAGCACCTCCCACCATAAGTAGTAGGGGGTTTAGTATAGAAATACCTCAGTCATTTATATAGCCTCTTGGGCAGCGGCTGAGGTATGTTACATTACATTTATTAGAGATCACCTTAAACTAACATCTATTGTGGTTTCACTTAGGTAAATAATAAAGTTGTTTCTATAGCCTCTTGGGCAGCGGCTGAGTTTCACTTAGTTTCACTATTTGTTGGGTGCATTTCAGAAATCCTCAGCAAGAACATGGCCTAGCATTTCTGCGCACTTTTAAAACATGGTCCAGATCAAGTTAGGGATTGCTGGGTGGGTGAAGAAGGCAACAATGTTCCCCTGGGTGTCCATTTTGTGAAGGAACACTGTTGTCTTCTTGTCAACAATGTGTTTGATTGCTGAGGACTTGAAAATCTTCAGATCCAAACCGCTATCTAAAGGGGGACGAAGTCTGAAGTTGATCTCAACAGTTATTGAAGCAAAAGGAAGCATTTTGCTTCCACAGATAGCGCAATTTGGTGACCATGGAAACCACATGTTCAGTAGACTCTCTCGGGATTGAAATTGTCCCTCCTACAAATGCCAGGTCAGTAGTATTTGATAGTGGCAAATAATGACTTATGAATGCCATGTATGGTTGCTATTTCACCTAGGATTTTCTTGGTGGCTGCTATTTTCTCTGCTGAAGAGGGCATAGCATGTTCAGTGAGGATGATGAAGTGCTTCTTCAGTGTGCTCCGGTAAGTGCTCCACTATTGTCCCCTTGCTGGGAAGAACCTCCATATTTCTGCAATTTTGATTCGCTGTTGTAGCCGCCACATTTGCAGCTGCAGGAGGTGTCAGTGCAGAGGGAAATTAATTTCACTTTGGCAGGTGTAGGCATAGGAGGCAAACATGCAAGAGGATTTGTTGTGCAATGTGCTTTGTTGACTGTTTTTGTCGGAACAACTGGCTAGAATGGTAGTTAGAATTTTGTAGACTACTTTTAATGAAAAAGGAACCCAGATGACTGTTGCATTTGATCATATCATTGTGGGAGGGAACTTCACCTGACAATACATATGCGCTTCCTCCTGAGACTGGAGGCTGACCGGTTATCGGGACAGTATAGGTAAATGAGATGGGCAATTGATCAGGGGGAACAGGCATCAATGCGCAGATGGCGGCAGATCAATGCAGATGCAGGTGAAACAAGCCCCAGATGTTTAGTAGATGACTGCAAAGGTGAATCAGGGAAGAATTATTACAATTGATATACCAGTACCTACTTACGCTTCACTTTTTTGTACTTGTACTTTTCATTTTCCAAGTCACATGACCAGTCATGTCACCATTTACTTTACTTTACATTTTCGGACTTTTCATAGTCACATGACCAGTCATGTGACACATCACCTGACCAGTGTCTAGACTCATCATGTGACAGGTCACATGCTAGACATCGGACTTTGAACTTTATTTACAATTGTACAGTACCTCATGTATTTTAGTATATATACAAGAGCAATACATGGGGAAGGACTCAGCAAGTCCTCCTGTTGTCTAGCACAACTAACTCACTGCAGCCTAAGGGGTAACCACTCCCCATCATCTTCTTTATAGTGTGTTCCTGTGTGCGCTGGAGTAAATAACTCTTGGTTGTTACAGGGATCATGCAATTGTTGATATTCCCGAGCATAGACAGTCTAGTCTTGCTATACAAAGGCTGACTGAGGCCTCTGTTGTCCAATCTGCTGGGGAAAGGCTGACTGAGTGGATCTGAACTTACAACAGTGTATCAATATCTTCGCTCAAGATGGGGTTAGGATGATACCAGGGAGGCAGATAGGGCCTATCTGTGGCACTAGCAGGAGACCATCAGTATTCATGCTGGATCCTTTCTTTGGCTTGGGTGGCTATTATTGATAAAAGCTGTTAGTATTTTCTCATGGTAAGGCCAATATTTACCTTTTTTTTTTGATTTTTTTTTTGCAAAGTTCTGTCACCTTCTCTAGAGCTTAAGAGCTTCCACAACCGTGACCCCTACCTCTATCACAGGCACCCTAAACCTGGATGATTCTGTAGTATATACAGTGACTCCAAAAACTGTTGCAATGTTTGGCATAAACGTGGTGTGCAAAGTGCACCGCCAACAGGCGTAGGAACTTTGTTCAGCTTTGGTGGGGTTGACAAAAGTACTTGATCTTGGCTACAAAATGGCAAAATGGTTCCTAGGTCATGTGATTTGGCCCAGCGGCTGTGAAGATATATCTGTTTCAAAAAAAAAATACCATTGCAACGGTTTTTCCACTTTTGAGTTGGAAGCAGAGCTCACAATGATATGATAGAATATCTGGCTTTTTTTGGTCCCACAAACAAAAACACATATATAGACATTGTTTCTAAGTTTAAAAAAGTTCACACACTTCTTTATTCTCAACCACCATCATCATAAAATCCCTACTCAAAGAACCGGATTTTTAACCTCCTTGATGCAGGTCAAACTACTCACTTTATTACCTCTACCACTGGTGTCTATGTCTTTACCATCTCTAGACTTTGCTCCAAGGAGCGTTCTGAGCTCCAGAAGTCTGTTGGAGGTCGTCCATCTAAGCTTTCTCCTGCCAATGTCTGCCATGCTATGCATCTCATCTCCACTCGCAAGGCAGAAAATGCTGTCCAGATCACCAAAGCTCTTACCAATATCATCAACCAACCTCTCTCCCCAAACACTGTCTACCAGCACTTGAAAAAGACTGGCATGAAGGCTGTGGCCAAGCGGAAACACCCTCTTCTCTCTGCCAAGCATTGTAAGGCTAGGTTGGAATTTGCTCATGCTCACAAGGACTGGACTGTGGAGGATTGGAAGAAGGGTGTATATTCTGAAGAGACCAAAATCAGTTGCCTGGGGTCAGATGGACACAAGTAGGTGTTTAAAAAGCCAGATGAGGGGCTCAGTGATAGATTAGTACAGGGAACTGTTAAGTTTGGAGGATGTTCCATGATGATTTGGGGCTGTATGGCTTGGGAGGGAGTTGGTTATACTGCTAGAATTGATGATAGGATGGATGAAGACCTTTACCTTCAGATTTTGAAGGATGAGCTGCTGAACACCCTGCAGGATTATGGTCTCAATCCTCACATCATCTTTCAGCAAAACAATAACCCCAAGCATACCTGCAAAAAGGTCAAGGAGTGTGGCCTGCACAGTCTCCTGATCTTAATCATATTGAACATGGTGACAAAACTGGATAAACCCGGTCTCTGCTAAAGCAGCCATTGTTCTCCATGGAGCATAATAGCTGCTTCATGGAGTTATTATACTGTAGCAAGTAGCACCTCCGACTATAAGTAGTAGGGGGTTTAGTATAGAAATACCTCAGTCATTTTTATAGCCTCTTAGGCAGCGGCTGAGGTATGTTACATTACATTTATTAGAGATCACCTTAAACTAACATCCATTGTAGTTTCACATAGGTAAATAATATAGTCATTTCTATAGCCTCTTAGGTAGCGGCTGAGTTTCACTTAGATTTGTTATATGGGTGGGGTTATCTCAGGAGGAGGCTTGCAGAGTATGAATACCCTCTTAATAGGATGAAGGAGTTGTGGGAGAGGATTCAAGTGCAGTGGGAGAAGATAGCAGTTGCAGAGTGTTACAACTTAATTGAAAACATGCCTAGAGGAGCTGTATTCACAACTAAGAATATCATTGCCCTCTGGGGCAGACCTGGACCTGGTTTTACCTAATGTATCAAGGTTGTGCATTTTGGCTTTTATACTTTTTTTCCCCACACAGTATAGAGTATACTCAGTGTAGAGTTACCATAGAGGCTGGCATTGTAATCCCTTTATTTCCCAGCTTATAGACCCAGTTCTACAACAACTTGAGCAATGATATTCAACAGTCCACAGGGTCTGCAGGGTTTGCACCTTTTGGTCTTTGGACATATTAAACTAACGACCTAAATCAGCATTCCACACACATGCATTCCTCTACATAGACTCCAAAGTATTATGATTTCCCACAGATCAACTACACTTTCCTTTTAGGATCATAGGAGTTGTCCCTCATGGCATGGGACTGTTACAATACACAATTTTTGGAACTTTAAATTTCATTCTCCACTTTAACTTTCTTTCATAGTTTTCACACACTGTGCCATGTGGCACTTCTATTTTGTTCAAACTCCACTTTCTTGTGCTGTGCTGCTTTCCTTTATTCTTAGCTACAAGTCTCTCACACAGTGGAGCTGGTCACACGGGCTGCATCCTATGACATCATCAGCCACTGCCTGAATCAAACTGTATAGTACACATATACAAATAGTCTATAGTAGTATAAATACCCCAATAGATCAAGGAGACTCCTCAGCAAGTTCTCCTGTTGTTTACCCACAACAAACTTGGTCCTGCCATAAGGGAGATTATCCTCTCCTCCACTCACCACTCTCTGCCTGTCTTGTTGTGCACCAGAGTATACAAACTTTGGTTGTAACATTAGGATTCACTCTTATTACTCTATCACACTTTGTGCAAACCCAGACAACAGGGTTAAGTGGAAGTCTTTTGAACAGTAAGACTTGGGCGCCAGTCAGGTATTGAGCTTTTGCTAGCTAGTGGAAACCAAGTGTGTGCCCCAATCCTGCAGGCGAGCTCCTCAGGATAAGGTGCTAGAGAGAATCAAACCAAACCATACATGCCCCCCAGTGTTAAGGGGAGTACCTTAGCTCAACAATAGTGTGGAATTATTGTTGATTAGATTGACATACAAACTTCTTCTTTGCTTTCCTCTGACCAGGCTGGGCACTTGCCTCCGCCAGTCTGGAGAAGGGTTGACTGTAAGGGTGGCACCCTTCCTAGTTCTTACCTAATACTTACAGCCACATTTCCGCTTTTCTAGCATTATGTAATAACCTTATCTAGACAATCATCTAAAATCACTACCACTATGTTGCATACCTTGTACTAGCTATTACAGCAATAAAGCAAGGTCTTGTGCACTTGTGGTTTGATTTGAGGTGAAACCTTTACATTGACAGCTTAACAAGCAGACCACCCCCTGACAACTGTTCGGACCAGGGTTTCTTACATTACTTTTTATATATGTTTTCATATACTATAGTGTGGGTAGTTGGAGATTGAGATCCAATATCCAGCTGGGAAGAGGTTTATTTGCAGATAGCAAGCGGGGACCCCCAGTTACATTTTTTACATTTACCAAGAGAATAAGTCAACATATTGTCACAACCCACCTAACCCGACATGAACACTCAGTTGCACAACATGCGTGCACAGATTATGGTGTTGACCATGCAGCTCGCCAAGATTCAGGCAAACCCCCTAAAGTGGTTGAGCAGAAATTCAACCAAAAGTCGAAATTGTTGCTGACCCTGGTGCTTTTGAAGAAGAACAGGCTCAATTTGCTGAATAGTGGATTAAGCTCCAAATTTGGATCAAAGCAAACTGGGACATATTTGCTGATGATTTTGAAATAGTGACAGCAGTGCTGTAAAGACTCAAAGGACCTGTGGCAGGTTGATACGCCCAAGTAAGACTCCAGGAGTGCTACACAGCTGGTCACTGGCCTACCTGGGACAAGTTAAAAGTTGAAATTGAAAAATATTTTAAGCCACAAGCTGAGCATGACTGGGCACACCAGAAAATCTGTACTGCCAAGCAAGGAAACATGAGGACAGATGACTTTGTTACTCGGTTCCTGGCTCTCTTGATCCAAGGGGGTCTTGGAAATGAACACGCAGTGGAACTGTTGGAGCGCAATTTGTCACCAGCCATTGCACAACAGCTCTACATACAGGATATGCACAGCAAAAACTTCACAACAGCTGCTGAGGAGGTTCAAAAAATTGGTAGGGCCAATGCCATGCAATTTGGTGGCGGGACCACCACCAAAAACAACTATTCCCAGAGGCACCCTGGGTCATCAAAACAAACTCAAAATCACTCTCACAGTTTCAAGCCTTTTGGGCTGCCACCAGGGCAGGGAGCCCTTATGGATATTGGCGCTGTCCAAGGTGGACAGATGCACTGATTCAAGGGGAACTGCTACAATTGTGGCCAAGAGGGACATATGTCCCAGGACTGTAAAAGTGGGGTGCAGGCTACCCAACAAAAGAATAACCAAGGGTGCCAGGTGCATCAATTAGAAACAGAAAAACCAGATGATCAGCTCAATACTCTGGCTGTGTTCTTATGACAAAATCCAGGCTTTTTTGTATGATCAACAGGTCAGTGAAATGAAGGCCCAGGGAAAAGAATTTGGAGCTTAGGTTACTTGGGTGCCTTCACTCCTATGAACAATGAAGTAAATCACAACAAGGTGGCCCCTACTCTAGGGTGTTGCATGAGCAATAAAGAAAAGGGGGTGGCTCTCCAATTTGTAAATAGATTTCTGCATGTATTATCAGAAGTATGTACTTGTATTCAAAAATGCGATTGTAATATTTATGATACTACTGCTGCACCAGTGTCTCCCCAGGAGTATAGCAAATACTAAAGTAGAAAAACATGTTTCTTTTGATGATTCTTTTTCTTCTTTGGAGCCACCTTCTACCAAAATCCCAAGGCATGTGTTGATGCACACATATTTATTCCAAAGAGAAATCTGTTTAGATGTTGGTGTGGAAGGCCTTGCCTGGGGCATTGTGCACCCAATCAGTGCACTGCTTGATTCAGGTGCTAACAATATCTTTATAGATTAGGTTTGGGCGGAGCAAGTCAGACTCCCCCTTGTATAATTAGATATGTCTATTCCCATCTATAATATTGACGGTACGCTTAACATGGGTGGCTACACTACACACAAATATTCTTTTGTTGTTGAGTACCAAGACCACAGAGAATGAGTCACTGCTGAAGCTACCCAACTAGGGAAGATTAATTTAATCTTAGGTTGGACTTTCCTTGGCTTAGGCAATTTCTACCGAAGGTTTGTTGAAAACTTCGCAAAGATAACAAGACTGTTAAATGATCTCACTAAAAAGGATATTGTTTGGCACTGGGGCGCCAAAAAACAAGAAGCTTTTGATAACTCAAATAGGCATTTACAACAGTGTCTATATTAGCATTTCCAGAATTAAACAAAGCTTTCTGGCTAGAAACCAACTTTTCTGATTTTGCTACTGGGGCTGTTCCGTCAATTACATGCCCCGACAATCTTTGGAGGCCTTATGCCTATTTATTGCATAGTTTGTCACCTACAGAGTGCAATTATCACATTTACAATAAAGAGATGCTGGCCATCATTAGAGCTTTAAAGCACTGACAGGACAATAGGCCCGCTATGCAGTATACTTGTCTAGGTTTAATTATAAATTAATTTATAAGCCGGGAACTTTTATGAGAAAAGCGGATGCTTTATCTAGAAGAGAGGATCATGCCAACGGCATCAAAAATGATAAAAAAGGTGTTACCCTGATAGATCAATCCAGGGTTTCCAATTTATGAGTTGGGTAGGATTTTAATATTCTAGAAGTCTTCAAGAAGGACATCTCATCAAAAGAGAAGGTGCACCTTGATGACAATAAACATCATTTATGGGAAGATAAGCTCTTGCATTATAAAGACAAAATCTATGTGCCTGAATCTGAATCTGCAAGGATCGAGGCTATAGATAAACATCACAACAGTCCAGTGGCTGGGCACCTGTGAGGCAACATTAAACTATAACAAAAACAACACCTGTCTCTGACTGCACTTGCAGGGAGTAAGAGGTACAATGAGTTTGAGGTCAACAGATGCTAGAGATTATAGCAAGTAGAGGACTGAGAGTAAACTCAGGGGTTTCTGATGAGGAGTAGAGCGGGTTATTCAAGTAATAAAAAGCTAAAGAACAATACATGAGTATGTAGGGTTTTTATAGCTAATTGTTTATCTCTCAGACCAGAAATAAAATAAAAGGAAATGTGGTCTGAGGATGAAACTATCCAATAAGAAAAAGAACAACTGTCATACGACTTCAGGGATTAATTAGCAGGTGAGAGAATGTACTAATAATAGGTAGTGTCACGCATGTTCAGGAACCGTATCCTCATGATGAGGTATGATCCTGACTAAAGAATTTATTAATATTTCCAGGCACTGATGGGACTTGGTGTTGGCATATCATGGACACTACTATAGATTTGCCATTCTTTCATTCGTTTTCATTCAACTATTCCGACATTTTGATATATTACATAAGTTTCCTAATTAGGATACAGAAAAGTGCACTCATCCTACCTTAGACACCTCAGTCATTTACCAGAAAGACTGAGGTATAGTAACATCATTATTACAGTTAAACACATACTTACACATTCCTTTAGAGTCTTTTCATTTACAGGTACATTTGAATAATATATCAGTCATTTACCAGAATAGACTGAGAGTCTTTTCATTTACAGTTCTTGTCATCACATCAGGTTATGAGCCCTGGTGACATGTCTTTCACCAGCAATGCTTTGAGTGCTACTTTTCAAGTACCTAAACTAGCAAAGGATGGTTTGCACTGGATTACATACAAGACAAGAGTCACTACTGCTGTCGGAGCAAAAGGACTGTCTAGATTTCTACTAGGATCTGCCAGGAAGCCACCTGTCAAAAATTACAAGTACGACTCGGCAGGTGTAGCTAAACTGGATAATGGAACAGTAATAACTGAAAAGCAAATAGATGATTATGAGGCTAAAGTGGACAAATATGCCCAAAAGGAGTGCCCCGTCACACAACAACTATACTCAACCATACATGACGAGACCTTAATCCAGATACAGGACAGGAGCTCGGCAGCTGCAATATGGGACACTCTGACCAAAATGCACGAAGGCAAGTCAGAAATGATGCAAGTGGATATCCAATGAAGGCTGCAGGACCTTAGATGTCCTGAAAGCGGCAACATCAGGAGCTACTTGGGGGATATGCTAAGGCCAAAAGAAGAATTAGCTGGCATGGGTGCTTTGATAGATGAAAAGGACTTTTCAGCAATGATACTATCTCCGCTACCAATTTTGTACCGCCCTCTACTATCATCAATCACTGCTGCAGCTCTCATCTCGAAACACCCACTATCTTCGGCAGACTTGATCATTCACATTACCGAAGAGGCAGATCATAGAAATATAGCCTCAAAATCCAAAGGGGAATCTGCTATGGCTGTTAAATCATATTCAAAAATGACGAGGCAAGAGAGACACAAACACTTCAAGTGTTCGAACCCCAAATGCCCCACCAAAACAGGCCATATAGTTGAATACTGTTATGCACCAGGTGGTGGAAAGGAGGGCCAACGTCCTCAAAGCCGAAAACCTACCAATAAAGCACCGGATACAAATCCTCCTATCCCAGCCGCAAATGTCGCTACCACACAAAGTGTGACAAATGACAAAGTATATGCATATGTTGCAACAGCCTCTAGAGCATCCTCATCAAATCCCTCGTACAATGCCCTTGTAGACTGTGGAGCCAGCAATCACTACTGTCCAGACAAGCACCTATTCGAAAGCATCAACCACATCAATCCTATTCCAATCCCGTTAGCAGATGGCTGAACTATGTATGCCAGTGGAAAAGGCACTGTTATGATCAATCTACCAAACGGGACAAGCCATTCTCGTGTGCAATTGCAAGAAACACTTTATTGCCCAAATATGGCACAAACACTCATCTCAGCCAGTTGTATGGATAGTGCCGGATATGCTATACACATCGAGAATGGTGCATGCATGATAAAATCGCCACTGCCACAACGGAAAGTCATTGCTATAATACCACAATCTGAAGGACTGTATCAGCTCTCCAAAACAGAAAAATCTGGAACACACTAAGCAAACATAGTGATTCAAAAGCTAAATGTAAACAAACTCCACAGAAAGATGGGTCATATCAGACACAAAGCAGCCGAACACTTGATAAAATCAGGAATGTCCAAGGGAATTGAAATTGACCCATCAGTTGCTGTCAAATTCTGCGAGCCTTGTATCAGAGCTAAAGCCCATAGAAAACCATTTCCCAAAACCAGCTACACTCGTGCTACTCTGTATGGAGAACACCTGCATTTGGACCTGTGGGGACCTGCCTTTGTCGAAGACATACAAGGAAAGAAATACATGTTAATAATCACGGATGATCATTCCCATGAATCCCATGTATACTTATTGGCACGCAAGGACAAAGTCCTTGCCTTGTACCAGCATTTTGAAGTGTGGCTAAGTACCCAAAAGAATGGTACTAAGGTCAAACACCTACGATCTGACAGAGGCGGTGAATACACCAGCATAGAATTTGATCAGCACCTGAAACAGCAAGGGACAACCCGCGAACTCACAGTACATGATTTGCCGCAGCAGAACGGTACTGCCAAAAGGCTAAATTGAAGCCTACTGGGACTTGCTCATGCTATGTTGATAGTGTCGGGTCTGCCAAAAATGCTATGGGGAGAAGCGGTAAAACATGCTGTATGGATAAAGAATTGATCACCTACAACCTTGAAAGGGAAAAGGCCATATGAAATGGCCACTGGCGACAAGCCCATCCTGAATGATACGCAGGAGTTCGGATCTACAGCTTATGTGAAAGCCATTGATGTGGGAAAACTCAAACCGCAGGCTAAAATAGGTAAATGGGTGGGATTCAACAATGAGTCAAAAGGTTATAGGATATATCGGCGAGAAAAATGCACCATAACCGTCAAACACAACATTGTTTTCAATCCAAACGAGCAACTTGAGCCGCTGCCACAAAACGACCCGCTCCTGCTTGATGCAGTCAACAAACTGGACCAAAACCACCTGCAAACAAATAGATTAGCAAACTAGGAACACAAGCACAATGCACCTATGTTTTTGGCACCAATGCCAGCCCAAAACGAACCAGCGCCAAACGAGCCAAACGAACCTCATTCGGTCAAACAAGAACCAATCTATCCCATTATCAAGGTCCAGGAGCGTCCGCGTCGTGGTCAACCAAAGCCACCAGGCTTCTATTAGAATCTGCACAAAAATGGGAACACAAATCTCGCATGGTTGTCAGATACAGACAAAATCGAGGACACAACTCACCTGTACACTATGGCAGTGGCTAACACAACTGCTGAGTTGTCCGAAAACAACTCGCCCTCTATCACCAAGGCGCTAAACGGACCGCATAGGACGCAGTGGTTAACTGCAATAGCAGATGAAATAAACCAAATTGAGAAACTGCATACCTGGGATCTAGTGCAGCCGCCTCCAAATGCAAATGTCATCCGCTCACACTATGTGACGAGGATAAAACGAGGACCAAACCGCAAAATACTAAAATTCAAAGTAAGATTAGTCGCAAATGGTAGCACCAAAATATATGGGTTAGACTACACAGAGACTTACTCTGCCGTCTCACGATTAACGACACATCGTCTTGTGCTTGCTCATGCAGCTGCTCTTGACTGGGAAGTCCACCAAATAGATATCAAGTCAGCCTACCTCAATGCAGACATCACAGAAGACATATATATGCAACCACCGACAGGCTACCTGAATGCAAACCAAAAAGGTTTAGTCTGTAAACTAAAGAAAGGCCTCTATGGCTTGAAACAGTCTGGAAAGTAATGGTATGAAAGGCTCACCACAACATTCAAGAGACTCGGCTTCAAAAAGTCTGAGTACAACCATGCACTATTCCTGCAATATGAGGATGCTGGTGGAATTGTTGTTTCTGTCTCTATTGATGACATGGCAATCACGGGAAGTTCAAAAAATTTAAGAGGGGAATAAAAGATGAGTATGAGATAACGAACATTGGAGAAATAAACTGGTTGCTTGGCATCGAGATCAAACGAGATCGACAAAACCACACAGTCTCACTTGGTCAACAAGTCTACATCAACACCATCCTAAAAAGATTCAATCTAGAAGATGTCAAACCGATCTCTACCCCCATAGAACCTGGTTTTCTATTCAACACATCCCAATCATCTTCAACACCAACCAAAATAGATGAGATGAAAAACATAACCTACAGAGAAGCCATTGGCTCTCTGAAGTATCTATCCCTTGCAACCAGACCTGACATCTCCTTTGCTATCTCATCCCTATCATGTTTTCTCCAAAATCCAGGACATACACACTGGGAAGCAGCCAAACAAGTGTTCAGATACCTTAAGGCAACAAGGAACTGTTGGAATAGTCAAGGTCAAAGCCTGTTAGCCTTGTTAGACAACACATGTCAAGAGTTGACATTAGTACAAGGGCTGATAGCTCAGTTGGTTAGAGCACCGCCATATATAGGCAGAGGTCCTGGGTTCAATCCCCAGCTGGTCCACTTTGCTTTTATGCACTCCCTGTGGTCAGGTGGCTATGTGAGGTCACATGGCTAAATCCAATAGGAACCACCGCTTACTAATTGGTCAGAGTCAAGAAGGACTGATCGGTTTCTCGGACACTGACTATGCTTCACATGCCCATCAACACTCTCTATCTGGCTACGTTTTCCGCATAAACGGTGGTGCCGTGTCCTGGAATAGCAAAACCCAACCAATAGTCACTCTATCAAGAACAGAAGCCGAATACGTTGCGCTGACACATGCAACCAAAGAGACAATCTGGCTCACAAATACATGGGCCGAAATCACCAATAAATCACTGCAACCACCAGTCCCTCTGCACAGCGACAACCATGGTGCTATAGAGCTGACAAAGAACAATGTGTACCACTCGAGGACCAAACACATTGACATCCGCTTCCATTTTTTTCAACAAACTGTAGAAAACAAAGCAATTCAAATATTCTACTGTCCTACTGAAGAAATGCCTTCAAATTGCCTTACAAAACCACTGGCTCGACCCAAGCTAGAATATTTTGTTAAGATGATGGGATTGAGTTTGGTTTGAGGGGGTGTGTTGGCATATCATGGACACTACTATAGATTTGCCATTCTTTCATTCGTTTTCATTCAACTATTCCGACATTTTAATACATTACATAAGTTTCCTAATTAGGATACAGAAAAGCGCACTCATCCTACCTTAGACACCTCAGTCATCTACCAGAAAGACTGAGGTATAGTAACATCATTATTACAATTAAACACATACTTACACATTCCTTTAGAGTCTTTTCATTTACAGTTTTTGTCATCACATAACTTGGAGCTGGTTGGCAAGATCTCAGCTACTAGTCCTTACCCATTGTGCTGGCTGGCTGGGAGTACTACCCAGTCTCTGATCTGCAATATGAAGTGGTAGCAATGGTTAAGAAAGCCTGTTAGGGCTATGAGAAGCAAAATGGCAAAGGATACCTCTAGCCCTAGAGCCAGAGGTGTAATGGGGAAAGTGTCTGAGAACCAAGACATGGAACAAAAAGATAAGAACACGTAAATGGTCCTTAAAGCACCCTGAATAGCAACAAACAGTGGAGCTGATCTCCACATATTACATGTGGCCTGGCATGGTCAAAGACGTACAGGAATACGTAAAGTCCTGTCTGAGATGTGCCATGGCAAAGAACTTGCATCAACTGCCAGCCGGTAAACTTATGCCAAATCTGATACCCACTGGTCCCTGGCAGGATATATTGGTTGATTTCACAATGGATCTACCCAAGTCGAATGATTCAGTAATGGTGGTAGTAGATCGCTTCTCCAAAGAAGCGGTATTTATTCCCAAGAATAAAACTATCACAGCCGCTGGTATAGCAGACTTATTTAAAGATTTTGTATGGTCCACCCACAGGTTTCCAGAAACAGTTATCTCCGATAAGGGACCCCAATTTGCTAACAAATTTACAAAAAAAAACTATGCCGGATGCTGGGCACAAACCCAAGTTATCAGCAGTGTTCTATCCGCAGACTGATGGACAAACGGAGAGGCTCAACCAGGAGTTGAAACAATACCTCCATATATTTATGAATGACAGACAGATGGATTGGGCCAAGTGGCTAACGATAGCCGAATTCTCATATAACATCAAACAGTTGTTGGCTACAGGGAAAGCATCATTCGAGGTTACAAGGTTGTACCTCCCCAAAATGGGTGTGGAAACTGGCAAAAGCAAGAAAAAGGCTGCTGGGAGCATGGTCAAGGACATGAAGTCTGTCTTAGACAAAATGCACAAGGCCCTATTTAAAACTGCAGAGCAGATGAAAGACAGGGCAGACTGACTACAAGGTCAGCAACTTGGTTTGGTTGGATACCAACCACATAAAATTAAAAGGTTGGCAGTCTAAAACACTGACTGGAAACTAGATTGGCCCTTACCGGATTAAGGAAGTCAAACCCAATGCTGTGAAGATGGAACTCCCAAAATGAATTAGGATGGCTCCAATTTAGTCACATACAAATCTCAAGATGCTGTAGCTGTTGGGGAGCAAAAGGCCTACCTAGGCATTTGTCTGGCACGGCTAAACCGCCTACCATTCTTGAATACACAAGGGATTCTAATGGGATTGTGACCAAGACCAACGGCACTACTCTAAAAGAGGAGGATATAGAAGATTACAAGCAAAAACTAGATGAATTTACCATGAAAGAATGTCTGGTGATTCAACAACTATTTGCCACAATACATGATGATACCCTTATCCAAATATTGGACAAGAGCTCGGCTGCCAAAATCTGGAAAGCCATATCTAATATGCATGATGGATGGACTGAAATCATGCAAATTGATGTCCTCCGGTGTTTGCAGAACTTGAGGTGCTCCGAATCTGGAAATGTTCGAGCACACATTCAAGACATGCTAAAGTTTAAAGAATAATTAGCTGGAATGGGTTCAGCGGTGGACAAAAAGGACTTCCCTGCTATGATCCCATCATCTCTTCCAGAATCATACTGACTTCTTATCACATCCATCCTAATCATAGCTTGCATCTCAAAAAACCAGCTGTCATCATCCAACATCATAGCCCATGTAACTGATAAAGCCGAAAATTGTAATCTATCCACACAAACTCAAAATGAGTCAGCCATGGCAGCTAAGGCTACTGCCCAAGAGAAAAGGGCCAAACAGCATTGCAAATACAAGTGTACAAATCCTAACTGTACATCAAAGGCTGGTCATACCACAGAGCAATCTTATACACGTGGTGGAGGCAAAGAAGGCCAATGGCCTAAATCTAAGGGTAAACAAAAGGAATCTCAGCCAAAGCCACAAACAACTGCACTATCTGGTTGTAGTAATGAATACACTAGAAATAATAAGAAGATACTCAGTCAATTGTATAATGACTGACGAAAAACTAAAATGAGGATAGAAATGAAGTGTTGTGAGATTTTCTAAGTCCAAAAACAAAATAGGAAGGTATTTCCCACATGTCAAGAAAACACACCACCAGTGCAAAAGTATCAAGTATGTAGTTTGTGCTCATTGTCGTTTTACCAGGTCCAACACACTAACACCTACAAATCCAGTAGCAACCAATATAGTCACCAATGCTGCTGAATCAAATAGTGACAAAATCTATGCCTTTACAGTCAGCACACAAAATGTAGACTAAGCCCATAGAGCATCTAACCATGCAGTCCAGGACACAATAATGGATTGTGGGGCTACAGATCATTTCTGCCCTGATCAATCAAAATTCCAATCTTACTCTATTATTGATCCTGTTCCAATCAACACTGCAAATGGAAACACCATGTATGCCTACAGAAAAGGAAATATTATAGTAAACATGCCAAATGGCAAGAAGAACTCACACATTATACTAAAGAACACTTTACACTGTCCGAACATGGCCTTTACACTGATTTCAGCAAGTAAAATGGACAAGGCTGGCTATTTGTTGCTTACACAAGGAGGCATCTGCAAAATTCACACTCCTGGTCCTATTTGTTATGTCATAGCCCAAATCCCAGAGACCAAAGGGCTGTATCACATACCATCAGCTAATAGCACTATGAATCAAAAGGCCTCCCTCACAACAACTCTCACTATCAACGAGTTACATCATCAAATGGGACACATATCACATAACTCCCTAAAACACCTTATAAATTCTGGCTCAGCTGAAGGCATAAACCTTGACACATCTGAAAAAGCAGTCTTCTGCAAACCATGCATATGTGCTAAGGCTACCCACAGACCACTTCCTAAAGTTATTCATACCTGAGCTATAACGTGAAAGACTTCACTCAGACATTTGGGGCCCAGCTGCAGTTCAAGATATCAAGGGAAAATATTACATGTTAACATTTACTGATAATTATGCCAGAAAAACCCACCTTTGCTTGTTTGCAACAAAGGATGAGGTCATCTCCATGTACAATAAGTTCAAAGCCTAGCTGAATGTTCAAAAAAACCAAGCTAAGATCAGAACCTTGAGATTCAATTGAGGCGGAGAATAAGCCAACACAGATTTTGACAAACATCTACAAAAACAAGGGACAGTCAGAGAGTTAACAAGCCATGACTCACCTCAGCAAAATGGCGTATCCGAATGATTAAACCACATACTTATCAAATCAGCCCAAGCAATGCTATTAGGTGTGAGTCTACCTAAAACTTTATGGGGAGAAGTGATAAGGCATGTAGTATGGATCAAAAATAGGGCACCTACAAAGGCCATACCCGGTAAAACACCCTATGAGATGGTCCATGGATTAAAGCCTGACCTTCGAGACATCTTTGGATGCACTGCCTACATGAAGGTTATTGGTGCGGGAAAACTCAAACTGCATGCCAGAGCTGGTAAATGGGTCAGATTTAATAGTGAGTCCAAAGCTCACAGGGTCTATTGGCCCGAGTGACATACCATTTTGGTAGAATGTGATGTCACATTCAACCCAGACAAGCAACTTGGCCCTGCTAGCCACTTCAACAATTATTCAATCTTCAATGATTGATCCGATGGACCTGGGGCCATAATAGACCCATCAACCACACACAAGAACAATGTGTTCAAAGACTTACCAGATCCTCTCAATCACATCTATCAATGTTGCCCTGAACCTCATTGATTCAATCAAGTTGCCATCCATCCTAGTCTGACTGTCAACGACCCTCCAAACCATCCTATCAACCAAATCCAGGACATAAAGACCTCCCCTGAGCCTTGCAAACAACCCAGACATGCAAGGCTCTGCACAAAGGACACAATGTTGCATCAACCGCACTGATCCCATCAGATGAGTTAGACAACAAAAACGACAACAATGGCGCTTACTCAAGCACCTGTCTCTTAGCCACAGACCCAGACACTCAGCTCAACAGTGACACACCAACCATGGATGAAGCATTACAAGAGTTCCATAGAGACAAATGGCTAGATGCCACTAATGAGGAACTAAAACAAATAGAGAACCTATGCACCTGGCATCTTGTCAAATCACTGCCAAACGCCAACATTATAAGATGTCATTATGTGTCCAGAATAAAATGGTGTCCTGAGGGTGAGATCCTAAAGTGTCATGCACAGGGGGAAAATATCAAATTTTCCTTGAAAAAAATGCTGATAAAATTGTATCTAAAGACAAAGTAAACACCCTTTTTTTCTCCAGATAAAATGGTAATAAAACTCAAAACTATTACTTGAATTTCTCCTTCTTATCATAGGATGTAGCCACAAAAAAACATTGGACCTTGAATTATCATTTTTCTCACATTAAAATGTTATATGTATTGTCAAATTATTTCAATTGCTCAAAAGTTTTTATTGAAATCTTTTCACAATCAAGTAGGTGACTAAATGACAATTCAACTCATAATTTATCTCAGCATAACGATGTAGATCTTCTCCTTCTTTCTCTACAATTTTTATCTACTCCAAATTCAGAAATTTTCTTCAAAGAAAATGTAAATAAAATATTGACTAGAATGAAAATGTAAGCAGACAAAATAGGTTAAATGTAGAACTGATTATTTTGTGATGTTGTGCTGTGAAAAATATACATTCTACTAGGCCAATTTTTTGAATTTTATTAACCCAAGGATCTAGCAATCATTGAATTAACATTCAAAATTTACTTCCTTTTTTCTTTCTTTTTAAACATATTTTGCTTCAACTTTTCCCTTCAGTTCAACAGCTGAACCAAACACATAGATACATGTTTCCACTTTGTATGAGAAGCCATTGAACACACCAAGATCAACCTACTATATTGTTCTTCAAATAACATGCCAGCTGATTGTCTCACCAAACCTCTCTCTCGTTCGAAACTAGAATATTTTGTCAAGCTCATGGGCCAATTTTGGTTTGAGGGGGTGTGTTAGTATTATACATTCACATTTCTCATGTCTTTCTTTTTATACCAAAAACTTGTAGATTTCCATTCTAGAGCCTCAGTCTTTTACACACAGACTGAGCATTTAACATTATTCTTATAGAGTTCATACCAATTATCACTTACAACAAGAAGCTGGTAGAGATTGAAGCTGAACCAAAAATGTGGTAAGATTTGATTGCATAATAATGCTTTATAACATATGGTACAGTCATGTGACCATATATGTATAAATTTTATGTTGTTGCCAATACATTACATGGCAAATTGTTCTAATGTTCCACCAACCACCTAACATTGTTTTTTAGCCTGTATGTGGTTCCTTGGTGTTTGCCCCAGCAAGGTAGGATCTGTAGGAGTTTATTGCTGATGAGAAAAGATGTATGTGTAACAGATGGCATCATTGCTATGACAGGAATTGGTGTTAGTTTTGGTGATTCTGCACCTTAGTGCTTTTTACTTATTTTCATTCCTTTCCCTATCTATTCCTATATCATTTGATATTGGTTGTGTTTTCTATTATTCTGCCTCTGCAGCTCCTTTGTTTACCTTTGTTTATAAAACATCAGACAGTACTGCAGAGTTCAAGGCTTTCTATGTTCTAGTGACGCAGGTTGAACTCTAGGTACTGAATACCTGTTATACTCTCTAATTATAAAGTTACTCACATTGGACTCTAGTTTCCAGTCCCTAATTGCTCTAAGCAAGTGGCTAGACACTTTGTTCTTAACATTTTGTCTAGAGGTGTTAGAACTGTGACCTTTGGAGTAATTGAAGGGCAGAGGATGGAGGTGGGTTGGGGAGCGGGATGAAGTACAAGGTTGGGAGTTAACTTAGTTTGTGCGCTAGGCCCTTCCGCAGACCTTGATCCCTAACTTCACAGTGTGAATGGGTGAGAGTGGAGGATGAACCGTGGAGAGGAGTAATGGTCCTTTGGAGAAGGACCAGAAGAATTAGAAGAAGACTTGGATACAAGGTGGAGGAACTAGTGGATATTTGAACTGCAGGAACAGAGTACAGGAGCTACAGCTTATATACTATTAGAGGGTTTGGAGTTTGTAAGGAGTAAGGAGTAATATAGGTACAGAGCCCCATGCAGACAATTATCTAGCAAGGGGAAATCATATGTGAAGGGAGTGTACCATAATGTCTAAACTACAGAGTCCATGAAGAATGAGAGAATATGCAGAAAAAATATATGGTGGACTAGAAGTCTGGGGCAAAAAAGTCAGAGTGGATACCCAGAGTACCATGTGGGGGTAAGGTACAGGTAATGAGTCAAAATATCATCATAGTAAGTCATTGTATACCATCTATTTTCTTGCTATCATCTGTGTAAATAGAATGATTTTTTTGGAAAAGCTTGAGCAACTAGGCGTTAATATTTACTCAATAGTAATGGTCAATCTGATGCATGAAAGTGAGTTGGGAGAGTAGAAGTCTGTTTTTATTCACCTTTTACAAATCTTAGATAGTACTAAAGGGTTGGATATGTTGGGTGCTCAGTAAATTATTATTTTGGATGCTATAACCAATGTCCTGCCTTATTGATTATGTTGCTAGGTATTGTGAGGTGCCAACTTTTGGAAAAGGCTACAGAAACTGCAATGCAAATAAAGGGGGTGTGTATTTCAAATCTGGGCAAGGGAATGGTGTATTTGTTGGTGTATGGATTTGTATCTTGGGATTCTGTAAAAAAAGAATGCCTTCGCAGAATCAAGTCCTTATCAGAAAGTGCAACAATGTGAGGTAGCTGAGAAACTGGTGCAAACTTCTGACTAAATGCCTGGAAACTTGAGGTACTCACTGGGGAAAAAATCCCACGTTTTATATTAAGACATTGGGAAAGCACTTGAAAAACAGAGACTTTATTTCTTAGCATGTTTCTCTATATAACAATGGAGATATTTTGCTCACATATTTTCTTATGAAATATTAGGGAAAACATTCAAAATATATTGTCACAAAATACTTTTCCACTCAGTGCAGACACAGTACTAATCACCAATGTTTTGCAACAATACAGTTTGTATATTTTCCCCAAATTTCTATTTTTCAAGTGTTTTTCAAATATTTTATTATAAAACATACAATTTTGCCCCTAGTGACTGTTGAGGCAGAGTGGGGAAGATGACAATGAAAACTCTATGACTCTTTTTTCCTTTTTGATAGAACTAGGTATACAGTGACTCCAAAAACCCTTTTCATGCTGACTCTAAATGTTACACCACACAATTTTTGGACCTTTAACTTTCATTCTCCACTTTAAACTTTTAGTCTCAGTGTTCACATGCTATGCCATGCGGCACTTTCCTTTTTGTTCAAACTTTACTTTCTTGCGCCGCACTACTTTTATTTATTTTTGGATACAAGTCTCTCACCCAGTGGAGCTAGTCACATGGGCTGCACCCTATGACATCATCAGCCACTGCTTTCATCAACTGTCTAGTATACAAGTACAAATACTCTGTATTAGTATATAAACCTCAATAGATCCAGGAGACTACTCAGCGAGTCCTCCTGTTATTTTACCCGCAACTAACTCAGTCCTACCACTAAGGGGTTTATCCACTCCTATTCCCTCACATTTGCCTATCTGAGTTATGCACCAGAGTATCAAAACTTTGGTTGTTACACTAAATGTTGTACATGATGTTTACCATCAAATAGCTTGCAAATTGCACTTAGCTTGGATGAAGTTATAAATAATACATACTCTTGGCTATGCAATTAACATCTAGGTCATGTGTTTTCATTCATATGCTATGGGAATATGGTGAATTTAAAACAACAAGACCATGGAAAGGGTTTTTTCACTTTTGACCTGATGACTAGAATTTTAGTTAAAACAATGAATATTTGCCAGGATGTGTTAGTATAAACAAAGATATATATATATATAGTATTTCTGAGCCCAAAAATGTTCACACACTTCTTGATTTTTAACCACCATCATGGTCAGATCCCTGCCCCTCAAAATAACACTTGGAAAGGGGTTGGATTTGCTACCAAGGTTGATGGTAGGATGGATAGGGACCTTTACCTTCAGATTTTGAAGGATGAGTTCTAGCAAGCCTTGGGGTATTATAGTCTCAACCTTCCTAACATCATCTTTAAATAAGACAATGACCCCAAGCACATTGTATCACACAACTTTTGGACTTTCACCTTTCATTCTCCCCTTCAACTTTCATCATAATTTTCAGACACTTGTGCCATGCAGCACTTTGCTTTTGTTTTCAAACTCCTATTGTACTTTCACTTTTTTGTGCCACACAGCACCTGCATGTTGTATTTTTATTGACAACTCTCTCACATAGTGGAGCTGATCACAAGGGCTGCACCCTATAACATCATCAGCCACCACATTTATCAACTTCATAGTATATATGTACAAACAACCTGCAGTAGTATATATACCCCAATAGATCAAGGAGACTCTTTAGTGAGTCCTCCTGTTGTCTACCAACAACTCGGTCCTACCCTAAAGGAGTTTATCCACCCCTTCCCTCACCTATATCTGCTTATCGGAGTTATGTGCCAGAGTATTTAAGTCTTGATTGTTACAGCCATAGGATCACCTCTGAATCCAGTTTCTTTTTCAGAGAAGAGATTTAAAATTGCAGGGCATTTGCATGGAGTACAACACAGTCTCAGTTGTCTCCCACTCCACATTTATGTTGCATTTATTGAAGGAGGAGACAATATGAGGGAAGCCGGAATCTACCACTACCTCTGTCAGTTGAGAACATGCTGCCCTGCAATGTCTTTGATTTTTGTCCTGCTGCTCTTTCAATGCCACTGATTGTCCTAAACTTCTTTGAGAATGTGAAGATGCCCCCAATTGGCATGACAACGGTCTTTTTTTAATTCTTCAAAAATGAAGCCAAGTAAGTGTTACAATACACAATTTTTGGACATTCAATTTTCTTTCTCCTCTTTAACTTTCTTTCATAGTTTTCACACAATTGTGCCATGCAGCACTTTTCTTTTGTTCAAACTTTCTCTGTCTTTCCTTATTTTTAGATACAAATTTCTCATGCAGTGGAGCTGGACATGGGCTGCACTCTTTGATATCATCAGCCACTGCTTTATCAAATTTATAGTAAAACATGTACAAACAAACCTGTAGTAGTATAATAACCCCAATAGATCCAGGAGACTCCTCAGCAAGTCCTCCTGTTGTTTACCCACAACAAACTTGGTCCTACATTAAGGGAGAATATCCTCTCCTCCACTCACCCCTCTTTGCCTATTCTTGTTGTGTGCCAGAGTATACAAACTTTAGTTGTTACAGTAAGTGGGAACAGGTGGAGTCAAAAGCCTAGTAAGCAGGTGTCAAAGCACAATAGTCTTCACTGGTATCTTGCCACACAAATACCATGCGCAGTAGCAATCACCATTAAGTCTGCAGCTGTTGAGTGTTTGTTGATAGTTATAAACTGGGAGATACTGAGAAACTGAACAACTACAAGTTGTCCATTTGGCCAAAGTTAATAAGGATAAATACTTCTATTGGTGTAAACATTACAAAACTTGAATGTCTATCAAAAATGGTAAGTGATGACATACAAAGCAAAAGACTTAGGATCTTCCATAACATCACTCTTGACACCAGGCAGAGAGTAATGTCTGCAAAAAACAGGAAAAAATTGAGGGAAAATGCATTGAGCAATGTAGCCAAGTCAAAAAAGAGGTAGAAACTCTCACTAACAGCTGCAGAGTGTGCAACAGTGGAATGGGAGGGGATAGAGGGTGTAAAGTGGAATGAGAGCCTGAGTTAGGAGGAACAGACAACAATACAACCTGCAAAACTGGATGGCTAATGCACTGAGATAGATTATCAGCAAAAAGAGGAAGCTCTGTCTGACTTGGCAAGTGGCTGGGTGAAGACAAGGGTGACTGTAGTCTGGAGACATTTGATAGAGGGCATCATATCGTGTCACACCTGTTACTGCCGAGTTGCCAATGCCATGTAAGTAGATTAAAAAAGCACTGTTATCCTATCTCTTACCTCAACACCAATCTGGCCATGGATGAGATGAACATGGACGGAGAATTTGATGATCAAGCCAATCCTATCATTGTTCATATATACTGGCATGGTAGAATAGAAACCCCTACTTATGTCTCAACTGACAGTGAATATGAAGATATTCATCCCACACTGATACAAAACCAGTACACAACGCGTCTCAAGAACAAATTTACTGGCAATCCTGCTTTCAAGGTTTGAGCTGTCCTGGCTTATATAAATTCCTTAGGGCTCAACCTGCACATATTCCTCAATTTCTTAAGCTGGGGCAATCATGAATGCACACTTGATGCCAAGATTTCTTACAAGCACACTGCATTAATAGTCAGTGATGAACTTCCAAATATCATCAGGTGCTGGCACGAAACACCCTGACCCAAGGACACCCACCATGTACGTGTGAGTGGCTCCAGGACAGTCCTGCAAGACTTTGCGTTTGACTATGTTAGCAATGGATTAGATGAAAAGCTGAGAGGCATAGAGGATTTAGCCAGATGTTCACCGGAAGACGTCTCTGAGGAGGGACTTACTGGTATTTTGATTGAAGACCTTATCTTAAAGCTCCAAAGTGCAGGGTTTGGAGGTACTCCATATCTTTGGAAGTTTATATGACACATGACTATCACCAAGTCCCAAGAAAAGCAAAATGTCAAACCAAATAGTGATCTGGTGAGTTGTGCTTCTGCATTGCATTCAAAGCATTGTTGTCTTATTAACCTTAGGTCATCATTTCCATTATCTTTCAAATCCTGTACTTGCGCTCTCACCAATCACAACCGCTGGGCCAAATTACTCATTGTATTCCTCCATTTTCAAGGCATTTCAGCCAAAAGCTTGGACCTACTCCGTAGTCTGTGTGTCACAATGAGCCACAAATAGTCTGTTTGTGCTTTCACTGCTATATTGTTGAATCAGATGGATAAGGTACAAGAGCTTGTGAGGAAGATGCCTTTCATCATTTCATATGACAATCTTAACATCTTGTTTTGTGTCTACTCCCAAAGGATTGATAACCAGAACCACTTTGATAGTGGGACTGCTGCTACGGTTTTTTTCCAGCCCAACGCACCTCCCATTAGGCCTCTGTGCAATTGCACACTGCAAGAATACAGGGCAGCAAGACATAAGACTCCATTGAATGTTGAGGAAATATACACCAACTCCAACTCTATAAACAACACAATGACCATTTTTGGCACACCACCTCCAGTATGTCAGCTTCCAACTGGACCGGCTTTTATTACAGAACAGTATATGCTTGGTACTGTTTATATAGAGGAGGCCAGTTATGATGGCAACAACAAGCTTCTGGTAGAATGGCTTAAACAGCTTGGCTTACATTGGGATGAGCAGCAGCAGAAGACAGGACTAGAGAGAGTCATACCATGGGTTGGCAATCAGCTAATTGTTGAATGCCTGCAGGCCCTCTATTAATTCTGCACACATGACCACAACTCCTTTGACCAAATGTATTAGATCATCCCAATCCTTGGGTGGATTTATCTACAAATGGCCTTCGCCAACTTGTTACACAAGCAATATCTAGGCACAACCACAGGCCAAGGACTTATGCACGTCTTTACCTTGCTTGAAAGAAAAGGCCTTCAGACTTTGTGATGGAGTGTTGCTGGTTGATGAATACCACCAGGAACCTGTTAATTGTATCTGTTACAAAGCAATACTCAGTCTCTTGTATGAGGACTTTATATTCAGCTATTACCTGTTACAAGGTGATACTAGGTAGTAGCTTCAGCAAATATAGGAATATGTATGTATGTCTAAACTTACCTCAGTCTTTTGTACGTGGACTGAGGTATCCAGAAAGCGTGAATCAAGAATTTCTATAGTAGTTTGATGTCCGATAGGAAAATGGCTCTCAGCCACCACTTCCAGTGGTGGTAGAGAGCAATAGTGCATGAGGCTCAAACCTTATTAACTTGGATAGATATGCGACAACAGAACCCACACACATTCCTACCTATCAACAAGGGCCAGGAGTACAACATCAAGGCATCCAAAGTGAGCAAATAAAACTACCTCCCTTATGTTTCTAATTGCAAGGCAGGTGACATTTGCTACTCACAGAGTCCATAGGATATTATTGCTCATGAAGCAACACACTCCAGCTCTCCCAACCATGCAAGCCATTTGCAAACATCTTGAAAAACAAATCCAGCCGCTACATTAGGGTATTTTTCACACCAAGCTCAGCAAAGAGAAGGATCTCAAGCGGCTGTCCAGCGCTTACACCACCTCTCAAATTCCCATTGAAAAGGAGGGACACAACATAAAAACAAGCACAGACAAAATTCAAGACTTTGTTACAAATAGCGCCCTCAACCTTCTTACTAACAAAACAATCTGCAAATGGTGGAACAATTGGGACTATATACGAGCTACAGAGGAAACATGGTAGATAAATGTACCTACCAAATGTGTGATTGTAAGGCAATGAACACCAGTTTTTACATACCAGAGTTTTGCATGTTTGAGGTCCAAAGCAAGAACTTGTCTAAGTGTTAAATCCTTGTAATGCTCCTCCGAGGGAGGATTGAGTTCAGTAATACCATCAGTAGAATACAGAAAAGTTAAGAGTAAGACCTAGAGGAATAGGGTGTGTTGGTGGGAGCTCAGTAACAGCGACATTGAGGAGACTAAGATATATTAATTCTACCAACAACCAAGATATAGTAGCTACATTCAAACACATCCAGCACACTCACAAGCATTTTTGCTTCCAGTTCCAGTGTCGTCCAAAAGTTGGCAATTGATCCTGTGAAGTGTGAGTGGGCAGCAAACTTGTAGGACAAAGTGGTGTGAATAGAGAGGGATCAGCAATGGGAGTGCATGTGGTTGGAGTGGCTTTCCAGTTGGTATAGGAGTGCGGCACAGTGTGAGGCGAGGCTTCAAGCTGCATAGTTAACTCTAGCTTAAGCTGGAACCTGCAGATGCTATAAGAAATGATACAATGTACACATAAAGGAACAACCCACTGAGAAAGGCCAGGTAATAGCACATTCTCCTTCTGACTAGTGCGAGGTGTTTGTGTCTCTACTTTTTTTCACCTGGCCCTCCTCATTTGTGTGGGGCTTTTGGACTGCATCAGTAGCCTGCCTTTCCGCTTGCCTTTTTCCCACCATAGCAGCCTTACACTGCTCCATATATTTTTCATCCACACCCACCATCGACTCAACTATCTCCTCTCTATATCAATCCAGAAACAGCCATGCAGATGGCAGCTCAGCATGCATCTCCTCAACACTTTTCCACCGGCAGTTTGATGTGATTGTGTTAGGATACAACAACCATAGATAGAACTTCACCAGATTCCTGATTCCTTGATTACAAATCTGCACAGCCACTCACACAGAAACGCAATATCAGGTATGTCTGATCCCTGTGCATGTGTTAACAACACTGCCCTTGCTTATTGCTGAATCACAACTGCTGACAAAAAACTCCCCAATGAAGGAACCACTGCAAATTAGTTTGATGTGAGACAAAGTCATATAGTAAGAAATCAAAGGTAGCGTACCTGTTCTTCTTCTAAAGCTTTCAGTGGTAACATAACAACAGTTAGGCAGTTTTTATGAATGAAAGATGGGATAATGAAAGGCAGTGACTTGCCTGCACCTGTGCCCACAATCACAGTACAATCCAGGCCTAGGCAGAAAGCCTCAGAGGCGTCCAACTACTATGTATAAGGAACTTGGGAGCTGCATCATTGAAAGACTTTGTCCACCATGTTTACATTTTATATAACTTTCAAATACTATAGTGTGGGTAGTCAGGGATTGAGACCTGTTACTCAGTTGGGAAGAGGTAGATCTGCAGATAACAAGCGGGGACCCCTAGTTACGTGTTTTTTATGTTTATAAAGAGAACAAGTCAACATGTTGTTGCAAAGCAGCCAACCCAACGTCAACTCGCTATTGCACAATATGCGTGCACAGATTTTGGAGTTGACCTCACAGCTTGCCGAGATTCAGACAAACCCCCCTGAAGCAGTTGAGCAGAAATTCAACAATAAAGTGGAGATTGTTGTAGACTCCAACACTTTTGAAGGAGATTGGGCTTGATTTGCCGAATGGTGGATCAAGCTCCAAATTTGGATCAAGGCAAACTGGTACATGTTTGTTGATAATATTGAAATAGCAACAGTTGTGCTGTCAAGACTCAAAGAACCTGTGGTGGGTTGATACGCTCAAGTACAACTACAGGAGTGCTATACGGCCAATCACTGGCCTACCTGGGACGATCTCAAGGGGGAGATCAAAAGATTTATCTTAAACCCCAAGCTGAGTGTGACTGGGTGCGTTAGCAAATCTGTTCCTTCAAACAAGGAAATAGGAGGACAGATGATTATGTAACCCAGTTCCTGGCCCTCTCCATCTAAGGGGGTGTAGGTAATGAACATGCAGTAGAGCTGCTAGAACGCAATGTGAACCCCTGCATTGCAGATCAGCTTTATCTGCAGGATATGGGAAACAAGAACCTCTTGCAAGTGGCAGAAGAGGTTTGCAAAGTAGGTAGGGCCATTGAGCTCTACCAAATGCAATTTGGTTGCGGGTCCACCACCAAAAACAACTATTCCCAGAGGCGCCCTGGGTCATCAAACCAGAATAATCATCGTCCTCACGGGTTCAAGCTGTTTGGGCTGCAGCCAGGACAGGGTGCTCTTATGGATATCGGTGTGGTCCAAGGCGGAGAGATGCGCAGATTCAAGGGCAACTGTTACAACTATGGCCAAGAGAGACACATGTCCCGAGACTGTAGAAGTGTAATGCAGGTCGCCCAACAAAAAAATAACCAAGGGCGTCAGATGTGCCAATTAGAATAAAAATATAGAAACTACTAAGTTAGAAAAATATGTTTCTCTTGATATTTTTTCTTCTTTTTCTCCGGAGCCACTTTCCAACCAAATCCCAAGGTGTGTGTTGATGTGCATATATTTATTCCAAAGAGAGATCTGTTTAGATGTTGGAGTGGAAGACCTTGCCCGGGGCATAGTGCACCCAACCAGTGCGCTGCTTGGTTCAGGCACTAATAGCATCTTCATAGATCAGGTCTGGCGGAGCAAATTGGACTCCCCCTTGTAAAATTAAATGTATCTATCCCGTATATAAAATTAAATGTATCTATTCCCATATATAAAATTGATGGTACACTTAACGTGCGTGGCTGCATTATGCACAAATGTTCTTTTGTTGTCGAGTACCAAGGACACAGAGAATGGGTCACCGCTGAAGCTACCCAACTAGGGAAGATTAATTTAATCTTAGGCTGGACCTGGCTATTTAAACACAATCCTGAGATCAACTGGCAGACAGGGGTTATCACTTTATCATGTTGCCCTTAGGAGTGTGATGACTTGGGGTATTTATACTACTACAGGTTATTTTTACGTATTGTACTATGCAGCTGATAAGGCAGTAGCTGATGATGTCATAAGGCGCAGCCTGTGTGGCCAGCTCCACTGCGTGAGAGAATTGTAGCTAACAATAAGAAAAAACAGCGTGGTGAGAGAAAGTGAAAGCCTGAACAAAAGGAAAGTGCTGCGTGGCACAAGTGCGTGCAAACTCTTGAGAAAGAAAGTTAGAACGGAGAAAGAAAATTGTAAGTCCAAAAATTGTGTATTGTAACACTAATGATGACCAGCATCTTTTTGTCATAAATTTGATAGTTGCACTCTGGTGGCGACAAACTATGTGATAAATAGACACAAGGCCTCCAAAGGTCATCACGGCATTTAACTGATAGAACAGCCCCAGTAGCAAAATCAGAAGAGCCGGTTTCTAGCTGGAACTCTTTGTCTAATTCTGGAAATGCTAATATGGGCGCTGCTGTAAATGCCTGTTTAAGCTTATCAAAAGCTTCTTGTTCCCTGGCACCCCAATGTCAAACAAGGTCATTTTGTGTGAGATTGTTCAATGGTCATATTATCTTTGCAAAGTTTTCAACAATTCTTTGGTAGAAGTTGCCTAAGCCTAGAAAGGCCCTAACTCCTTTGACACAAGAAGGTACTGGCCAATCCAAAATAGCTTGAACTTTCTCATTGTCCATCCTGATTCTGTTTTGGTCTATTATCATAATGGAGAACTCTACTTTTTCACTTTAAAATTACATTTTTTGGGTTTGATGAATAGGTCCTGTTCCTGTAAGCATCAAAGGAATTCTTGCACAATCCTATCATGCTCAGCCTCATTGTCCAACTTTATAAATATTAATAAATTGTCAATGTAAATGACAACACAATTTTCCATATCTGCAAAGATCCCATTCATCATGCTCTGGAAGGTTGCTGGTGAATTGGTCAACCCAAAGAATATAACAAGGAGTCCAAAGGACCCTTGGTGGCATGTGAATGTTGCCTTCCAAGCATCTTCTTCTTTGATGCATACACTATTGTACCCCCATCTGAGATGCATCTTTGTTAAGATCTTGGCACCAGCCAACTTGTCTACTAGCTGACTGATCAAAAGTAGTGGATACACATTTTTAACCATGTACTCATTTAGGTAATGATAGTCCATTTTCATATGCTTTTTGTTATCCTTTTTAGGGATAAAGAACACCAGGGATGTCATAGGGCTCTTGAAAGGTCTAATGTAACCTTTCCTTAACTTTTTGTCTATGAAACTAAAAACTCCATCTCTTTCTGGAGCAGAGAGGGGAATTATGTGTCCTTTTTGTGGTTTGAAGGTGTCCTTCAAGTTTATCAAAAGGTCCCAAAGCTTAGCCTCTGGGAGCATTCTGATTTATCTTTTGAAAAGACTTTCCAGAAGTCATGGTATTCTGGAGGTACCAGCCTCTTAATCTCTTCCTCGGGTTTGACCTTATCATTGTTATTGTCAACCTTATCTAAAGATCTGAGTTTGGCATAAACATATGTTAGTTTTGGTGATTCTGCACCTTTGTGCTATCTACACATCTTTATCTATTCCTCTACCATCCAGTATTGATTGTGTTCTCTATGATCCTGCCTCTGTGGCTGCTTTGTTCACCTTTGTTTACAAAACTTTGGACAGTACTGCAGAGTCCAATGTCTTCTATTCTCTAGTTAATCACATTAGACTCTATTTTCCAATCCTTGATTGCTCTCAGCAAGTGGCTAGACAGTTCCTTTAAGTCTTGTTCTTAATAATATGACCAGCACTTATCCTTTCATCACGCTCAGTTTGACGGACATGATTTGGTTTACCTAAGTCATTACACTCCTGAGGGCAATGAGACAATGTGACAACACCTATCTGCCAGTTGATCTCAGGATTGTGTTTAAATAGCCAGGTCCAGCCTAAGATGAATTAAAACTTCCCTAGTTGGGTAGCTTCAGTGGTGACTCATTCCCTGTGTCCTTGGTACTTAATGACAAAAGAACATTTGTGCATAATGCAGCCACCCGCATTAAGTGTACCATCAACATTATAGACGGGAATAGACATATCTAATTTTACAAAGGGGAGTCCATTCAGCTCCTCCCAGAGCTGATCTATAAAGATACCATTAGCACCTGAATCCAGTAGTGCACTTGTTGGGTGTACTGTGCCTTGGGCCAAGTCTTCAACACCAAGGTCTAAACAGATATTTTTTTGGAATAAATGTGTGCACATCAACACATGCTTTCGGCTTTCAGTAGAAAGTGGCCCCGGAGAAGAAGAAGAAGAAGAAATATTGGAAGAAACATGTTTTTCTATTTTGGGATTTTCTATATTTTTATTTTTATTTTTACCAGAATCAAGCACCCTAGTATTTGTCTCACAAGGGCCATACTCCTGGGGAGACGCTAGGCACACCAATTAAAAACAAAAAATTAGACAATTAGCTCAATATTCTGGCCGGTTCAACTATTTTGGATTGGCCAGCACCTTTTTGTGTCAAAGGAGTTAGGGCCTTTCTAGGCTTAGGCAACTTCTACCAAAGAATTGTTGAAAACTTTGCAAAGATAATATGACCATTGAACAATCTCACACAAAATGACCTTGTTTGACATTGGGGTGCCAGGGAACAAGAAGCTTTTGATAAGCTTAAACAGGCATTTACAGCAGCGCCCATATTAGCATTTCCAGAATTAGACAAAGAGTTCCAGCTAGAAACCGGCTCTTCTGATTTTGCTACTGGGGCTGTTCTATCAGTTAAATGCCGTGATGACCTTTGGAGGCCTTGTGCCTATTTATCACATAGTTTGTCGCCACCAGAGTGCAACTATCAAATTTATGACAAAAAAATGCTGTCTATCATTTGAGCTTCAGAGCACTGGCAGCACTACTTCAAAGGTGCTAGACACTAATTTGATATCTGGACTGATCATAAAAATCTGGAGTATTTGATGAGGGCTCAGGACTTGAAACAAAGAAAGGCCCGCTATGCGGTATACTTGTGTAGGTTTAATTATAAATTAATTCATAAACCTGATACTTCTATGGGAAAAGCGGATGCTTTGTCTAGAAGAGAGGATCATGAAAAAGTGGTAGTAGTAGTATGTGCTGATGGGGAGTGGCATTATGATAGTCTAAAAATGAGAGAGAAAAGGGTGGAAAATGAGGAAATTATGTATGAATGGTCTGAAGGATGAAGGATAATATGGTATCATTAGTAGGTATGTATGTGGTAAATATACAGAGGTCCAGGGGTGTGGGAAATAAATGCAGGTTCACTGTAGCAAAGTGGGTCTGGGTCCTATTTTTGCATAGGTGGCTGTGTGGTGGTTGTAGTGGGGTGACATGTTTGGGTGCACTCAACCCCTCTGCTTGCTTGCCTTCTGCCTCCTTCCCCTTTTGTTGTTTATCCACTTTTGCAGGGTATATGTGATGGGTGGTGGTTGGAGGCAGTGGCGGCGGAAGTGGTGGGACTTGTGACAAGGTCCTTGCCCCGTTGCACTGGCTTTTTGCTCTCTCTTCCTTGTTCCTCTCTCCTTTTGCCCCTTCACCTAGTGTTTCCTCCTATTGTCATTGTGTGTCTGCATTTGCAGTGTGTACATGGGGGGTTATTGTTGCACGCAGTGGTGGTGATAGTGGTAGGAAGATAGAGTGGGGTAGGGCCATGACATCAGTGTTGACATCTTGCTAGCCCTCCGTCTTGCATTTGCATTAGCGGTGTGGGCATGGAATGTAGTGTTGCTGCGCTGGTGTGAGATGTGGGTGGGTGATGGGGCTGAGGTGGTCGTTGATGGTGTCAAGAGCAAGGCCTTCCTGCTCTTGCTCTTGTCTTGTCTCATTCTCTCAAATGCCAGCATGATGCCTTGCCTTTATTCTTTGCTTCTGATATTGCAGATCCACAGTGCCCTTGTATAAGTAATACTAAAGAATCATGTATTTATAATATGACCTTATTTGATATCTGTAAATTTGGGTTTTCTGTAGCATTTGCCATTTGTTATTCTTCAGCCCAACAAAATACCTGTCAAATGTGATGCTCCTCACCCATGCCCTCAATATGCACCTTGGCTGTACAAAAAGCTGTGCTGGGTACCACAAGGGTAAATTGATCCCAACCCAGCAGGATGGCAACTTGGAGAAGCAAGGATTACTATGGGGATGTGGATATGGATAATAATTTCCCAGTTGCCTCTGGACCACAGGATATTAGGTTCTTTCTATTTGCATCAGAAACAAACTGGCGACTTGACTATTTGGCAATCCAAGGTAGAATAGGTCACAAATCTTCTGACCATTTCTTAGCTATTCTAGGTGTATGTCTTTATTCTATTCACTTGCTTGATCTCCTTAAAGCAGCCATTGTTCCCCCACCCCATTGTACTCCAAACTCTAATCATTCTGAAGGTCACGGTTCTGACAACTACATAGCAAAAGAGTTTTTCCTGATGGGTATACTGGGTCTTCTTCAAAGTGGAGTGATACATACTCCATAAAGTTTCAAAACTTGGTCTGGTCCCCATTGAACATGGGAGGGTTTTCTAGGGCACTCCTAATCCTTCCTCTCTATTGTCTCTCTAAACTAGTGTGGCAACACCAACAAGATACAATCTTAGGGCACTGGAGCACAGCAACAACAACAATTCAATGGTAGGAAAGGAAGTGTACAACTCATTAAGAGAAGGAGGTTGTCTTCACTAATGCTGGTATACATTAGGAGAGGACTTGCTGAGTCCTTCCCCATGTATTGCTCAGATATATATACTACAATACATGAGGTATTGTACAGTCGTAAATAAAGGTTAAAGTCTTGATGTCCACCTTATCTGCTAAGTCCTGGCACTTGTTTTTTCAGAGTTGTAGGTGGACCTTGATGCAGGGATCAGGAGCCTGCATTCTGTTTGACAACACATTCAAAGCTGCAGGTAAGGCCACAGTGGCTGACAAGCAAAAGGTGAGGACAAGATTTATAAAGGGAGGAAACCCACCACAATAAATGAGGACAATGGAATATTGTGCCAGGTAAGTGTTAGTTTGATGATACCAGTCCTTTTGCTAATGTGCGACTGAGTAAAAACTTTGCCAAACTCAAGCAAATGCCAAAATAGAGGAACTACTTGATGGTTTGAAGTGTTTCTACCAAGAATTGAATCAACCTTTTCTGACAATAATTATAGTTGGCAACTATTGTCATGTATATAGTGCAGTCAAGAAAATCAACACCAGACACGCAAGTTTGCCAGGACATATTTCACTTCATTATAAGGTGAGCACAACTCAGCTTTAAATCAGTTTGTACCGGCTCACACTCACATTTTCTGTAGATATCTTGCTGCTATCATCAATAGGACCAAGGATTCTCAGTGCTTGGCTGTGGCTCACAGTGTTAGTGAAGCCATTCTGATTTTGCCAAATATTAATCAAAGGATGAGCAAGAGGTCCGTATTCAATCACTGTTTGTAATAATACCCAAAGTTTGTTGACTCTGATGTACACAGTAACTCAGGGGAGTGGTGATGATAGGGAATATAGAGTTGGTAGACTCAAGGTAGTAGGAACAAGTTTGTTATTATTATACAACAGAAGGACTCACTGAGGAGCCTCTATTTATTGAAAGGGTATATATACCTAAATACATATGGTACTGTACAGTTAACATAAATAAAGGTAAATAATTTATAGTATTCCATTGTATTCTATATGATATTATCATTGGATTTAGCCATGTGACCTCACATAGGCACCTGATCACAGGGAGTGCATAAAAGCAAAGTGGACCAGCCGGGGATTGAACCCAGGACCTCTGCTTATATATGGTGGTGCTCTGACTAACTGAGCTACCAGCCCTTGTAATAATTTCAACTTATAATGTATGTCATCTAACAAGGCTAACAGGCTTTGACCTTCACTATTCCAACAGTTATAGCATATGACTGGTCATGTGGTGAGTCTAGACACCGGTTAGTTTTAATATCTAGAGATAAAAGAACCTCAGTTAATGATGAGCCAGCATTATTGATCTTTTGTAAGTACCTAGGGACAAAAGAACTACATACCTACCAGGTATAGATCATAATTTGATTCCCATTTTTCCTGTTCCTACAAGATTCATGTACAAACCCAAAAGATCCAAAGAGTGTACAACATGTGCTAATGCATCGAGAACTTATTAAAAACAAAGCTTAAAGGAAGTGTCTAGCCACTTTCTGAGAGCAATTAGGGACTAGAAACTAGAGTCTGATGTAAGTAACTTTATTATTAGAGAGTATGAGAGGTATACAGTACTGAGAGTCCAATGTAAGTAAGTCTTTGAAAAGTAGTAAGGGCTGTGGGGAATGATAAATCATTCAAAACCACATCACAATATATACTCATGGAAGACCTGTTGATATGCCATACAACTGTTTATCCAAGATGAAGGTGCTCTGAGTCATAAATGGTGAATTCCTACTGGTGCCGATGCACTGGGTCAGGGCAAGGTTCAAATTAGCTGGTGGTTATCTTCTCAAAAATGCAGGTTGGTCAGCCGGATGCACGCCATAATTTGGAAGAACACTTACATTGTACACTGTGACAGTGTAACTCTACATCTCCTGCATTCAAGTTAATCTGTTTTCAACCTGCATTAGATTCTACTAGCATGTGCCAGCTTTGTTCAGTTGTATTAGATACATCAGGAAAAAGCCTTTTGCTATATAGCAGAGGGGTTTATATATACGTGCAAATAATGACTATTATAGCACCTATAGCACTTATAGCACTATAAGAGCAACTATAGTATGATTATAGTGACTATAGTATTATATGAGCAATAAGAGCAATGGGAGCAACAAAAGCAATAATAGTATTATAGACGCAAAATTTAAAATGCTATACATCAGAAAAAACACTTTGGCTATATAGCAGAGGCAATACTATCTATGCTATTATAGCTCTTATAGTACTATAGCATCAGAAAAAACACTTTGGTAATATAGCAGAGGCTATTTATACTATTAATACTATTATAGCTCTAATAGTACTATATAGCAGAGACATTACTATAAATACTACTATAGCTCTCATAGTACTATAAGTTTGAGCACACATAGCACTAGTATAATGTTATATAGCTAGCTAAGGCATTATAATAGCTCTTATAGCTCTAATAGCCTATATAGCTGTTAATACCATAGTACATATTTATAGCAATGCTGTATCCAAGTATATATTATGACAATGTGTAAAAAAAAATGACGAGTCCATAGAAGGTCAATATATTACACATGTATAGTATATTTTGTAAGCCTTTATGGTGTAGTAGATAAATATGTGGTATGTGGCTGTAGATTTATTGGTCAGCAAAAAAGCGGACCAACAGGTTGAGAGTTCAAACCTTGTGTGTGTGATTATTTTTTTAAATCAGCCACAAACTCTATCATAGCTTATATAGTTAGCCATATGCTATAAGTGCTATAAGTGCCCAGAACCAGAAAAGTCTGAGTCCAGATCAGAAAGTTTCTGGGTTATGCCTGGTGAATCTCTTGTAGTAGTAAACTTGGAAGGACTGCCAGTGGTAGTCCAAAGAATTCAGCATCCTTTCATCAAACAACAGAACTTAGTGCACCAACCATTTGCGCATTCTGCCTTGGAACAGACATGCACAATGTCCGCAAATGTAACAAAACCACCTGCTGGGATGGTTCACCAGCACATTGCTCCAGAGGAGAAAAAGGTCTTCTCCAAGGACCAACCGGACACATCATATGCATCAACTGGCAACATCCAGTCAGATTCAAAATTACCAATCACAATTGGCGTCATGAATGCTCGGCTCCAAATATCATGGAGCTCACTAATGCCCTTGCCAACAGAAAAACAAAGGCGCTAACACCATATAAACCAGATACATGGTGTACCATCCTAAACGACACAGGACCCCACCAAAGCACACCCAAGACGGCCTACATTGGTGGATACAACAACTTGCCAACAAAATGCATTGCCATTGGCATCACCATCAGAAACTGCTGGCACACTTGGCAACTCAATCCATGATGGCAATCAGACAGTTGAAACATTGGAAGGGCCGAAGCCATCACTTTTGAACTTCTCATTATATTTCTCCTACCAACAATCCCTCAAAGAGCACATATCTGCATCAAAGGTGACAACATTGGCATTATACAAGGATGGTGGAAGGGATCAAACCACAGTACTTCCATCAATAACATACTTTGCCACATACATATCCTCGCCACATCCCACCAATGCACTATACACACAACACATGTCCTTTACAAAAACAATGCAGCCGATCCCCCATCAAAAGGCATTTTTGCCTCCCCCAACCTCTCGCTTCCCCCCATCCACATCCCGACTCCAATCAATTGACTTGTTCAAGACTATCCTGGATTCCTTCAAAGAGGCCCTCCCCTTTGATGTCTCTCCTTTAACCCTTTGTTCCCTCCCACCTTCTAACATAACCACCACACTCTCCTCAAAAATGACTTCAACACCACACCTCATCCGCCCACCCGCTCTGAACAGACCACCACAACTACTTCTCATCACCCGACAACCCACATCAACCCCAAGCAACCTACCTACAAACAACGACTCCTTTGATTCCAAACCCACCATACTCCATCCACCTTGCCCAGCCTGAGATTGACTCCGACTATAGCGACCGACACGATCATGTTCAATCAATTTGAACACCCCCTCAGGCCTATCCAACTCTGACCTCAATCAAACTGAAGCTGTCTTGCATAGCGCCTGGGCGGCATCAATGCAAGAAACATATGGCTCAGGACTCCTTATTTTTTACACTTTTTGTGACATGAGGAACATACCCAAAAATGAATACACCCCAGCTTATCCACAGCTCATGTTGGCTTTGATTTCTAGCATGGCTGGAGTATATATTCAAACAAAACCATAAACAATTATGTAGCAGGAATTTGAGCCTGGCACATACTGCATAGACTGCCATGGTTCATTAACAAACACAAGCCCGCTTCACTAATGGCAGCAGCCCTTGCCCTTAAACCACCCACCACCAAATGGCCATCTTGCCAACTGTTCACTATCAAAACCATCACCACCACCAGACAACAATAAGACATGTCTGTGCCTCTAAGCATAGTTGTCTATGCATGTTTGACTACCACCGTCTTCACAGCGGTGCGACTAGGGGAATTCATTGTCCCCAATCTCCAGTCCTTCAACTCACAAATGCACCCTACTCGAGCTGGTGTATGCATAGACACCAACAAAAATGGTCTAGAGTCCACAGTGTTTAAAATACCACAAACAAAATCTTCACCCATTGGCAAAGAAGTATCTTGGTCCACACAAAGTGGCCCCGCTGATCCCGCAGCGGCTTAGAGTCTACATATCCAAGACAACAAACCCCCACCAGACGCTCACATCTTCTCTTATCAACAATCAAAAGGTCAAACTTCTGGCTTTCATCCCCTCACTCGCTCCACATTCATAACCACCATCAACAAGGCCATGTGTGCAGTGGGTATTGAACCACTACCTGGCCATGGCATCTGCATAGGGGCCACACTGGAATACCTGCTACATGGTGTTCCCTTTGCAGTTATGAGGGTCAAACACCACTGGGCCAGCGATACATTCACAGCATATTTACGGAAGCATGCACAAATACTAGTGCCTTACATGCAAGCGACACCTGAAACACACAGCCCTCATCAGACATACGGTGGACCTTCCACCAATAAGATAATGAATTAGTAAGTCATCAAAATCATTACATATTCTCCTAGCCCCAGGGAATGTTACAATTGATGTGACCATTTACTTTATTTTACATTTTCAACTTTTCATAGTCACATGACCAAGTGATGTGACACAACACCTGACCAGTGTCTAGACTTGGCATGTGACCGGTCACATGCTAGACATTGGACTTTAAACTCTATTTACAACTGTACAGTACCTCATGTATTTTAGTATATATACAGGAGCAATACATGGGGAAGGACTCAGCGAGTCCTCCTGTTGTCTACCAACAACTAACTTGTTGAATCCTAATGGGTAACCACTTCCACCTCTTCCTCTTCTTTTGAGTGTTGTTTTCATTGTGCTCCAGTGCCCCAAGACTGTGTCTTGTTGGTGTTGTCACAGGGAAACCATCTTTGCTGCTTGTGTTGACATCTTCCTCCTACCATGAGAGGGTTCACAGCTCACTTTCTTTTCCCCAGATTCACGGTTCTGGGGGCTGTAGCCCTCACCCATAATACAGTAATACCACACACATAACATAATATAGCTTACAACTTCTACATTACATATTTGTCTCACATTTTGGTCAATCTTTGTTAGCGCATATCAAAGATCTCTCATCTTCCCTTCTCACAGCAAGCATAACCAACTTTTGTCACACCCAAAATCAATGAAAAAGTCTGAAAGTAGTTAAAATGTTTAATTGCATTTTGGACCTACAAGACTTTATCAGAATAATGTATTTTTGTTAACATATTTCTACGTATCCACACAAAAATATAGTATTTATGGGGTGTCAACAAAAAGACATCATTTTGTAGGTCCAAAATGCAATCAAATATTTCAGCTACTTTCAGACTTTTCCATCAATTATGAGTATGACAAAAGTTGGTTATGCTTGCTGTGTCTACTATGTGTAATGTTCTGTGTGACTGTTACATCTTTTTTCATATAACAATGCCTGGCCCTCCCTCCATTCATCCAAGAGATGACCAGGAGGTGGTAGAGCTATTATATGGTAGAGCTATTATATCAGACTCCTGTCAGTAGTTGAAGCAATGAACAAAATATACCCCCCCCATATGACAAAATTGTCTCGACTGATGCCTGGACGCAGGCATGAATCAGTTTTAAGCGTTGACCAAGACAGATTGGTTAAACAAGCGGAACATCTACTCACTGAAGAACAACTTCTTGCCATCCTCAAAAGGCGGTGTGATCAGACTGAATTAGACCCTGAGGATGGCTCTGATTGGGACAAATGGCCTTCAAGTGCAAAGGAAAAGAAACCAAAATTCTGGCTGAATCTGGGATTGACATTGCAGAACAACGGTCAGCACTGAATACGTGGAAGAAAGCACAATAATGGGCTCACCAAGATAATCACAGACCGTCTGCTAGGAAAACAAATGTCAGAACAACCAATAATATAAGAGTACCCAGGGATGAAGATATAGCAGAATCCTATGATACTCAAGTGAAAGGAAAACGTTGGCAGCTTAAAAAGCTGAACATTCAATTGAAAAAAGAGAAAAGCAATATGGACAAGTAAGACTATCTGTACCTATATTGGAAAACCACAACCCCATGGAATCAATGATCAACAAAATGATCCATCCTCAGAAAGGACTTGCAAAGCCAAGGATGCCTCACACATTGAACCCTATTAATCAAATCCCTGCTGGAAGCTACATTGGAAGATCATTACACTGACTCCAGAAACAAACAGGCCCCTCAGATTCTGATGACCCGTCAAGTGGATCAGACTCAAGCTCAAGTTCTGAGTTGAGCGGCTGGCACTCAAAAAACAGGTTCTCAGACTTATCATTAGGAGTTAAAAATAGGAAGTGCCAGCGAACACATAAAAAAAAACCCAAGAGGCAGATCTTGAAACCCACAGAGCCCTCTCCATATGACGGACATCCTGACTCAAGAGAATTCCATTGGTTTGTGACTGCTGCAACTGCATATGTTAAAGAAGGCCAAGTACCCCGGGCTAATAGAGTCTACCGTCTTTCTGTGTTCCTAAAAAGCAAAGTGTTTGAGTTTTATGTGCAAGAAGTGGCTGATAATCCGTTCAAATGGGACTTTCAGAGATTTTTGGTGGGGATGTTTAATCACTGCTTCCCTGTAAACTTTAGATTACAACGACTCCAAGAACCCTTTCCATGTTGACTCTGGGTGTCATACATGAAGTGTACCATCAAATAGTTTGAGAATTGCACTTAGCTTTGGTGGTGTTATAAATAGTACATACTCTTGGCTATAAAATTGCCCCATATGTCACGTGATTTGGTTCACACACTATAGAGATATGGCTGATTTAAAACAGAAACACCATGGAAAGGGTTTTTTCACTTTTGAATTAATGACTAGAACCTTAGTTAAAACATTGAATATTTGCCATTATGTGTCGGTACAAACAAAGATATATATACAAATAGTATGTCTGAGCTTAAAATAGTTCACACACTTCTGATTCTCAACCACCATCATGGTCAAATCTCTCCCTTTTACTTAAAAAAGCTCTATCATTTTATTGCTTGATGCTGGCTACTCTGGTGAAGCCATTGCCAAGCAGACTGGTGTTATCCTGTTTACTATATCCAAACTTCACTCCAAAGAGTGTTCTACCCTGCCTAAAGCTATTAGAGGTCATCCTTCCAAGCTTTCACCTACCAATATCTGACATGCTCAACATTTTATTACCTCTGGCAAAGCTGAAAATCTGTTAAAGTGACCAAAGCCCTTACCAGCATCATCAACCAGCCCCTTTCATCCAATACTGTTTGTCTTCATTTGAAGAAATCTAGTATGAAGGATGTGGTGAAGTCCAAACACCCTCTTCTCCCTATTAGGCATCACAAAGCTTGTTTGGATTTTGCCTATGCTCACAAGGATTGGACTCTGGAGGACTGGAAAAGAGTAATATAATATGTTGAGACTAAAATCAATCTTCTAGGGTCAGATAGACACAAATGGACATGGAAAAGGGCAGGTAAGGGGCATAGTGATAGACCGGTAGATGGAACCCTGAAGTTTGGAGGAGGTTCCTTAATGATGTGATGCTGTATGACTTGGAAAGCAGTTGGATTTGCTACCAAGATTGATGGTAGGATAGATGGGGACCTTTACCTTCAATTTTTTAAGGATAAGCTCCAGAAAACCCTAGAGTATTATATTCTCAATCCTTCTAAAAGTATCTTTCAGCAGGATAATGACCCCAAGCATACCTGCAGGAAGGTCAAGGACTGGCTAGAGGAACAAGCATTCAACACTATGGTTTGCCTTCACAGTCTCCTGACCTAAATCCTTCTGGATATCTCAAGAAGAGGCTTGCAGGGTATAAAAAACCCCCCCAATATGATTCATGAATTGTGGGAAAGGACTTAAGTGGAGTAGGAGAAGATACCAGTTAAGGAGTGTCAGAAATTAATTGAAAGTATGCCTAGAAAGATTCAGGCAGTGTTTAGGGCAAAAGAAGGCTATACCAAGTACTGATAATAACCAAATACCCTTTTCAATTCAAAGGTGATCTGGTTATGGACTGGCTTGAATGGTGACCTGCAAAAGGGGCTCTGGACCAAAGAATTGCATTCGGAAATGTTGTCTTTGGCCAAAATTCAAGGCAGAACTACTGGAAATTGCCAATGCGGCGGGTGAAGCAGGTGCTTATAGGGCCAACCAAAAAGCAAGGAAAGATAAAGTTAGTGAGACTCAGAGTTTTGGAAACTCTTCTGGCCAAATGGGTCAGATGAATAATTCCAAAGTCAGGAACCCGGCTCACCAACAAAGTCGGTTTGAGGAAGTAGGACCTTGAAATAGAAAAAACACGTAGCTATCCCCAACCACTGGTGCAAAGAAAAACTATAAAAAAAGTTGACTCCAAAGGAACAAGACAAAATGAAAAGCAAAGGACTGTGTTTTATCTACCAGTCACCAAAGCACTTCAGTTGAAACTGTCCAGAAAACAGATACATCACCTCAAATATAAAAGACAGACCCCCAGGGGTTCCGGCCTTTGGTGGCACTATAGAAACAGTAGATGTAATAAACCCAAAGGATTTGAGGATGGCCACAAAAACAAGTGAAACATTGGAAGCTGTACAACTAGGGATGTTATTAGTTGACCATGATGGGGAATAGAACAATGCACAAAGTGCCATGGAAGATCCCTTCCTGTATGCAATTTCCTCTTTGCTCAACAGGGGGACTCCCTATCCTGGTGATTCAACAACAGACTGGGAAGGGCCTTACTCAGGTGGGCACTTCAACTGAACGAGTCTCAGATACTGAATATGTCATTATGGACAAGTATTGGCCTGTAACCGACTGGGTAAGAATTCCCACTAGCTTGTTGAACCCGTTATTTGACCTGGTCTGATGGTATATCAAACAAAGTGCCAAACACCTTGAATGGACAAAATGGGAATGGCAAAACTATGCCTTCTTTCCAAGCACCCTCATGTGGATGTGTGACCTGCTGGAAAGTTGGGTCACTTGCTTTCTGAATGAATGAGCTTTGTACTTCACAGGCAATATGAACTATGTCCTTCAGATGGACAGATTCACTCTAAGCACTCAAATTGTCGATGAGATTCCTTCCTGGTACATTATTAATGATAAAAACTTACTTTTTCAGACCTGGATATTGCGGTCCCAGTTGTTTAACACCAAATTCGATATTGTAAACTGGTACAATAGAACTGCTGAGCGCAGTCTTCAGAATTTGTGCAACAAGCTTCTTACTGGAGCAGATGAGACAGCAGTTTTAGACTGGCTGTACCAAGAGCCCTACAGTCCCAAAAACAGTGCCATCCTTGAAATGGTGGCAGACTTGACTAGACATTATCCTGATGCCCAATTTGAGGAAGTAGGATCTCAAGCTGTTGCAATAGAACTCCATGGTTAGCAGATCCCCTCAGGAACATACCGTGCATTAGAATGTAACACAGCAATAATCAAAGACTACAAAAGGACATTACCCCAACCAATACTGGTCACAGTCCTGGTAAATCAACAACCAGTACGGGCTCTAGTTGATTCTGGATCTTGAGCAGATTTCATATTGTCGACTCTGGCCGCTCAGTTGAAAGACCCTCTGTCAAAACTTGCTAAGCCTCTACCCATTCAATTGGCAGTTCAAGGATGCCACTCAAATGTTAGCTTTGGGATGCAAGTCAGCTTGGAATATCAAAACATAAGAGAGGAACAGTATTTTTATATCATAAACCTCCAAATATACGACCTAATACTAGGAATTCCACTCCTGTTCCAACACCAGGTGCTAATTGGACTCAACCCTTGCTGGATGTAATTGGTAGTGCAATGAAAGGCAATGAATGCTCTCATCTAGAGTCACATGCAGCTGGAATATTTGAGGACCATCTAGAGAAAGTTAGAACACAGTTGAGACAATACACACAGCCACTTTGTGCAAAAGCCAGTGAAACTGGATTGCCTCCTCTACGAGATATCAATCATACAATACCTCTCATTGATGAAACAAAAATCTACGCTTGGCGACCATTCCGTTGTTTAGAACCATTACGGGCTAAATGGTCAGAGAAATGAGCAGTCTATTTGGGATCAGGAAGATGGCAAGTTACTAGCCAAGGTAATACAGTGCCTATGCTTTTAATCAGGAAGCCAGGGACAGATAAACTATGCACTGTAATAGACTTGCACGCAAGGAATAAAAATGTTGTAAAAGTGTCTTCACCGTTGCCAAGCATGGATGGTATTTTGCACCCACCAAGTGGCTCAGAAGCCATATCGCTGCATCATAGACAGATAGGATGCCTACGAACAATACAAATTGTACCGGAGTACATTGATAGATTTATGTATTAAGAACAAAGCTTGAAGGAAGTGTCTAGCCACTTGCTGAGAGCAATCAGGGACTGGAACTAGAGTCCAATGTGAGTAACTGTATTATTAGAGAGTATGACAGGTATACAGTACCTAGAGTCCAATGTGAGTAACTAGAGAATAGGAAGCATTGGACTCTGCAATACTGTCCGAAGTTTTGTAAACAAAGGTAAACAAAGCAGCCACAAAGGCGAAATAATAGAGAACACAATCAATAGTGAATGATAGAAGAATAGATAGAGAAAGGAATGAAAATATATAGGTAGCACAAAGGTGCAGAATCACCAAAACTAACACTCCCCCCTGATGCTGCACCTCCCAAGCATCAGCTCCCCCCTGATCTATTAAGTCCCATCATCTTCCTGAACACTTCCACTTTAGGCTTGGCAAGAGCCTTGGTCAACAAGTCTGCAGGCATTTCAGCAGTGGGAACAAAGGTAGGAGCAATCTGCCCAGAGTCAACAACATCTCTCAACCAATGCCATCGCAGATCAAGGTGTTTCATCCGACCATGGTGCTCAGGGTTCTTGGATACAGAGATGGCAGATTGGTTGTCAATATGAAGGGTGGAAGGAGAGGTGATAGGATAGCCCATTTCCTTCAACAAATTTCGCATCCAGCAAATCTCTTTGCCAGCCTCAACAGCAGCAATATATTCTGCTTCAGTGGTGGACAGAGCAACAATGTTCTGAAGCTTGGAGCTCCAGGAGACAGCACCAGATCCCATCTTGACAATATAGGCACCAGTAGAATGACCAGAGTCCTTGTCACCACCATGATCAGCATCAGAGAAAGTGGTGAAGAGTTCAGTGGAATTGGGATTAGGACCAAGGACAAGGGAATGATCAAGGGTGCCTTGCAAGTAGCGGAACAAGTGCTTGACAGCGCTCCAGTGAGTAAGACCAGGATTAGAGTTATATCTGGCAAGGACTCCAACAGTGTAGGCAATGTCAGGACGAGTGGTAGTGGCCAGATACATCAGAGCACCAACAGCAGCAAGGTAGGGAATGTCCTTCATCAAAGCAGCATCACTGGATGTTTTAGGAGACATGTCCTTAGTGAGGCGCAAACCAGGATCCATGGGAGTGGACACAGGCTTGCAGTCCTTCATGCCAAAGCGCTCCAGAATGTCCAGAGTGTACTGATGTTGGGAGAGGGAGATGGTGCAATTACTTAGGTCTCTAGTGATGGAAATGCCAAGTAGGTAAGAAGTAGGGCCAAGATCACGAAGCTTAAAGTGCAGGGAGAGGTCCTTGACAGCTTGGTCAAGTGCAGAAGTAGAAGTGGATGCCAGTGTCATGTCATCAACAAAGACAGGCAGGATAATGCGCACATCAGCTCTGTTAAAGACATAGATGGCAGAGTCTGAATAAGTACGCTTTAATCCGAGTTTTTCAAGCACAGTGTGCATCTTCTGGTTCCACATTCTGCCTCCCTGCTTTGTCCCATAGATGGCCTTGTCCAACTGGCAAACAAGATTGCGAGGACCCTGATGGAATCCCTCTGGCTGATGCATGTAGACCTTGACATCCATGACTCCATTCAGGAATGCATGGGAAATGTCAATGGAGCACAAATGGAGGTTGTGGATGGCTGCAACGGCAAGGACAACTCTGATGGATGATATGCGGACAGTAGGTGCAAATATTTCGAGGAAATCAAAGCCAGGGCGCTGGTTATAACCTTTGGCCACATATCTGGCCTTGTAGCGCTCAACGGTGCCATCTGAGTTGCGCTTGATCTTGAAGACCCACTTGCCACCAATAGCCTTGACTCCAGGAGGTAGTTCCACTAGTGACCAAGTACCATTGCGCTCATGATCTTGAAGCTCTTCCATGGCTGCCTCTCTCCATTTATCTGCATCAGGACGCTTCATTGCATCTGCAAATGACCTAGGCTCAGCAGAGTCTCCAAAGTGTGCTACTTCATCATCAACTGCCTCAGAATCACTGTCATCACTCTCAATGGCAGGAGTAGGTTGTCTGTGTTGAAGCCACCATGGTCTAGGTGGTCTCCTAGCCCTTACAGGGCGTCTTAGTGCAATAGGCAAGTCAGGAGAAGGTGAGCGATGAGGAGGGTGATTTGGAAGCTCAGGAGGTTGATTCACAGGTGGTTTTGCATCAAGGTCCAAATGAGGCCCATTGTCAGGCAATGGCTGAGGCTGCTGAAGTGCAGCTGGTGGGCCCATATCTCCCCCTGGACCTGGTGCAGGGACATCCTCAATCAGGCCCAATGGCATGGATAGCAAAGGTGGAGTGGGAGGTGGAGGCGGGACATTGTCAGAAGACCTCTTCAAGCCAGGGAAGTAGCGCTCATCAAAATCAGCTCTCTCAGAGATAACAGTGTGCTTGGTGGTAGGATTGTAGAATTTCCATCCCTTGTATCCCTCAGGGTAACCAATGAACACACATTTCTCCATATGAGAGCCAAAGACGCCTCTTTTGTCCTTTTGCACATGCACATAGGCAGTGCAGCCCCAAATGCGAAGGTGAGACATGTCAGGCTTGCGTCCATACCACAACTCAAATGGAGTGGCATGGGCCACTGCATCAGTGGGACACCTGTTCCAGACATGCACCAAAGCGGACAGACATTCACCCCAGAAGCTGTTAGGCAATGCAGACTCTGATAACATGGCAGTGATACGCTCAGTCAGAAGTCTGTTTGCTCGCTCTGCCACACCATTCTGCTGAGGACGATTCCTGGTGGTATGCTGTCTGACAATCCCATGGTCATCTGTGAATTGCTCAAATTCCTTGGACATGTACTCTCCCCCTTTGTCATCGCGCAGAGCCTTGATTTTACGCTCCAATTGAGTCTCAGCATAAGCCTTGAATCTCTTGAAAGCATCAAAGACATCTGACTTGGCCTTGAGAGGCACAACAACACGGAATTGACTGTGATCGTCAATGAAGGTGACCCAGTAGCGATAACCAGAGAATGTGGGGGAAGAGACTTGGTGTACATCAAAATGGATGAGGTCCAAAGGATGAGCAGAGCAAGTATCAGATGAGGGGAATGGATTGGCATGCATCTTGCCAGACAAGCACGGTTCACAGACAGGATCAGGAGCAGCCTTGGATTCCAGTGTAAGCCCAGTGACCAGATCTCTCTGTATCAGTCTCTTGACATCAGCATGATGGTGGTGAGCCAATCTGCGATGCCAGAGCATCAAATCAAGTGGTATAGTCGCAGTAAAATGTCCCAATTCAACACAAGCAGCAGTAGATCCATCAAGGAATGCTGCATTGTTGTCATTGATAGTTGCAGTGAACAAGAGAGTGTTGTCACGCATAAAGGACATGGAATGAGATGAAATAGTGACATTGAAACCACTTTGACGAGTTAAATACAAGACTGAGAGGAGATTATTTCGAAGATCTGGTACATGGAGCACTCTAGAGAATTCCACAGCCCTAGCCACTTTGCCATTCATCACAGGATTAAACACCACAGTACCAACACCAGCTGAATAGACAACAGTGTGATCAGCCAGCTTGATTGGCACACGATATGGGGTATAGTGGTGCATCCAATGACGATGAGGTGTCATATGAGAAGTGGCGCCTGTGTCTGCATTCCAATCAATGTCAGCATCAAGTTGGAGAGGGAAATGAGGATCAGAGGGATGAATGGAACGAAGACTTGCATTCCCAGCTGATTCAGTGACCACAGTAGATGAATTGGCATTGTTGGGCGAAGATTTGGGCTGCTGAGAGGTATTCTGAGAGTTGTTGGAGCCTGCCTGAGCCTTATTGCCACGCTTGTAGCGATTCTTAGCACCTTCCACTGCCTGTTGGTGACTAGCAATGTATCTGTGGCATTTGTCTTGGGTATGACCAAGTAAACCACAGAAATCACACTGAACGCGAGTAGAGGTGGTGGATTGGTTGCAATGATGGCAGTTAGGATGGGTGCAGGTGCTATTGGCAGTGGTAGACGAAGAATGCAAGGCAGAATTGACTTCAGCACGACGACGGCAATTGACCTCTTCAGCAAGGAAAGCATCCCTGAGCTGGGTCTTGTCCAAGGTGCCCAGAAGTAGTAGAGATGAAGTGAAGTGGGCATATTGATCAGGAAGTGCCCTAATCATGGCCATGCATGTCAATTCATCGTCTAATTCAGACAATGAGAAGCCAGTAGGACGAAGATTTTGAATCTGATGCATGCCTTCGTCAATTCTGGTCATGAGAGACTGCAGGGACTCGTCCTCCTTCTTTCTGATAGAGAAGAAGTCGTCATAGGCATTAAATCTCGTCCCAGGCTTCTTAGAGACGTGCACAATTGCCAGTTTCTCCCAGATCTTGACAGGATCATCAATGATGCCATCAAGATGGATGCGCTGCTCTTTGGTGACATTGAGATATAATGCACCAGCAGCCTTTTCAGCTCTCAACTCCCATTTCTCTATTGCTTCAGCGTCAGTCCCAGGACACTTTTCAGCGCCAGAGACGAGCCTCCACAGTCCCTTGGTCATCAACCAAGCTTGCATTTCACCACTCCACTGGGGGTAGTTAGTGCCAGACAAGGGATGGAACTTGGGATCAGAGTCAGACATGATGGGTGTTGTATAAGACAATAGAGCAATGATAAATGATGTAGGAGACGGCTATAGGCGATGGAATAGTGGCAAAGACAATGGGCAACAGTAGGAGGCGAGCAGATAAGATGGTGAGGCGGTAGAGAGAGGATATGGAGAGGGTCAGAAAGCGCAAGGATAGGTCCAAATAGGGTCCAAAAAGCGTCCAAAAGCGATCCAGGAGGGTGCTAAGGCTTCCTAGTGCTGCTACAGGGTTACGCCTGTGTTCCCCTTTCAATTCCACACTGATATTAACAGAGAAATCGCCTCGAGACAGTGTTGGTTAATAGGGCTTGTATATGAGTCAACAAAGTGACTTAAGCTCCCCAAACACCGCAGACTGAGAGAGGCTCTAGGCAACAGCAAACTGAGGCAATGCAGGCGAGCTTCACAGTCTATAGGCTTGTTCTATCTGATAATGGACAGAGCAGAGAAGATTGGAGCTTTATGCACACACCAGATATGCCAAAAAGCGAAAAATAGGGCAAAAAGTCGAAATTGATGCAGAGACAGATAAGATGGATGGATTGCCACCAAATCAGAGGTATAGGGAACATTTTTATAGAGTAATAGATGGCCCAAATATCACAAGAAGTGAAGCACAGGATGTGGAGATATGCAATAGGAGTCCAATAGGGGTGAAAGTGCCAAAAATGCGAACTTCACAGAGGATGATGGAGTGGATGGATTGCCCCCAAATTGACGGTGTAAAGTGCAATAGTATAGGGTAGTAGATGGCTCAAATAAGGCCAAGATCCGAACACAGGATGTGGAGATATGGAATAGGGGGCCAAAAGGTGATCAAATGATGATGAAGGCTCACAGAAAGATCCAGCTCAAATCCAACCGCTCTGACAGGTCTCCTAGGGTTATTTAGGCCGTAGAAGACGATGGTAGAAGTTACAGGGTGATCAGATAAGGATTGGGCGAGATATGGTGCAGATAAGACCAAAAAAAAAGCGTCCGAAATGGGGGTAACTTGCAACAAGGAGTTGTTGTTGGAGATCAAGATGAGATCAGAGTAATCTGAGGTGATGGATGAGATAATAAGAGTCCCAGAAGACAATGGTTACGATGGATAAGCAGTAGGATGCTTGGATGGTGAGATATGAGGTCAGGAAGATGGCTAGAGCACAGGGCTCATAACCTATTAAGAACAAAGCTTGAAGGAAGTGTCTAGCCACTTGCTGAGAGCAATCAGGGACTGGAACTAGAGTCCAATGTGAGTAACTAGAGAATAGGAAGCATTGGACTCTGCAATACTGTCCGAAGTTTTGTAAACAAAGGTAAACAAAGCAGCCACAAAGGCGAAATAATAGAGAACACAATCAATAGTGAATGATAGAAGAATAGATAGAGAAAGGAATGAAAATATATAGGTAGCACAAAGGTGCAGAATCACCAAAACTAACACCATGGTGGCTACACCTGATGGGAACATGGCTAGCCTGGTCATTCAAATTGGGGACTGTAATGCTCTGGCTACATACCAAGCACTTATGAATCATATCTTTGGAAAATATATGAGTTTTCATGAATATTTACTTGGATTATATCATCATCTATTTGGATACTCTAAAAGACCATGAAAAACATGTCATTTTAGTATTGGACATCCTACAGCAACAGAAACTGTACCTTGGCAAAAAGGAACTACACTTCCTCTGTAAAGAAATGAAGGTGTTAGAACATATAGTCAATGACTCAGGAATTCAAATGGACCCACATAAAGTTGATTCAGTACTAAAATGGAAGGTATCTACCAACTGCAATTTATTGCATGGATTCCTGGGATCAGTTGGCTATCTGGCTGAAGACATTTATGGAGTACAAATACCAATGGGGGTTTTATTGGTGGTATCAGGGGATACTGCTCCATTCTGGTGTACATTCACCGAGCAACAAGCTTTTGAACTAGTAAAATCCTATGTCACTGTCTGCCAGAAGCACTGTAGAGTACCATTGAAGTACGGACCACAGGAGAACCCCATTTGGATGATGACTGATGATTGCTTGAAAGGGGTGTTAGACAATGAAAGACTTGGCGCAATGTATCTATCACAGCCTTCTATTCTGCCAAACTAAGCGCAACACAATAAAACTAGTGCACAAAAATGAACTTCTTGCAGGTGTTGAAACCATGCTGCGGTTCTGGGACATCCTTCAAGGGGCCCCTTTTACATGGTTGACTGACCACAAAGGATTGATTCATGTACTAAACCAGAAGAACTTGTCAGGAAGACAGGCCCAATGGATAAAAAGAATTGGGGAATTTGACTTTACAGTGGAATATGTCCCTGGTGGACATAATATATCACCAGACACCTTGTCAAGGCTCTACTCCTTTGATGTGCCTGGGACCAGACAAGCACATAGTGAATATACGGTATTTGATGAGAACAGGTAAAACCCTAACAGAGGCCCAACAGTGAAGAGTATGCCAGTCTTGGTCGGATTGGAAGTGATGGCAGTTACTACACGGACCAAAGCCCGTTCTATGGCAGAAACAGAGCTGGACCAATTGCCAAAAAAAAAGCACCCAGCAAGTTACAAATACTCAACTAGGTAACGACTTAGCAACCACAGCATCCCAAAGTGGCTTCCAAATTCACAAAACGAATGAAGCATAAATTTGTGCTCAAGGGACCTAAGCCCTGAATGGAAAGGGGAGGCAGCGGAGCAATCCCTGAGACGCCAGAAGCAGTACATCAGAAAGGAATGGAGAGTGTACCTGAGGAAACACTTCCGGACCATCCCTTTAATGTACAAATCCTGCCTTTGCTAGCGGAAGAAGATGCATTAATCTGCAAAATAAGGAATAAGTATCACTTGGACAGATTCTATAAGCAGATCTTAGACACCTAATAACTACAAGAACTTTGTATATGACAAGGGCTTCATCCATCCAAAAAACAAGACTCAATTGGTCTTATGCATACCACGGATCCTTATAAATGGAAGAAGTGTTATGACACACAATTTCTGGACCTTTAAATTTCATTCTCCACTTTAACTTTCTCACACACTGTGCCATGTGGCACTTTCTATTTTGTTCAAACTCCACTTTCTTGTGCTGCACTGCTTTTCTTTATTCTTAGCTACAAGTCTCTCATGCAGTGGAGCTGGTCACATGGGCTGTGCCCTTTGTCATCATCAGCCACTGCCTTATCAACTGTATAGTACAACATGTACAAACAAATCCGTAGTAGTGTATAAACCCTAATAGATCCAGGAGACTCCTCAGTGAGTCCTCCTGTTGTTTACTCACAACTAACTTGGTCCTATTCTAAGGGGTTTACCCACTCCTCACTCTATCCTCTATGGCTTGTTGTCGTGTGCGCCAGAGTATAAAAACTATGGTTATAACACCTTCATATATTGATCTAGCCAATGATTCAACCAGGAGGAAAGCTGTCTGAGTATTCAAGACAACTACTGACTTCTTTGACGTCATTCTAGCAGACACAGATATCAAAAAGTTTCATGATGGAACTGATGATCAGCTAAACTCACATATAGCGGTGGGCTTGCTAAATTTATTACTAAGGAAGCCGCTCAGTTAGTAGTTGTGTCTGGGTCATCACTATGAGAAGATCTGCAGATCACACAATATTGAATAAAGGGTACTATAGTATTGTACAATGCAAACTTTGATAGCTACTTGGAAATCAACAGCTCTCACATGACCTTGAATCTCATTGACTAGCTCCGAGCACTCATGCATGCCAGTCTGACCTGGACTTGGGGGTACCAAAACCTTCTGCCAACGCTAACTGGTATGCTAGTTCAGCAGCTCTCTCCTTGGCATTTGCTAACTGTTGCATTTTTGTAGCTATCCTCTGTTTAAGCCCAATAATCATGCTTCTGTGCTGCCAGCTCCTCCCACCATGTCGGAGCCCACAACTCCAATGACTGCCACATCTGATGCAAATAGCAGCTAAAAAGCACAATCAGACCAAACATAGTTGTATAATATCTTATTTACCTCGCTCTCGGGTCTTTAGGCCAATTTGGACATCCATACTAGCCACATGATTTGATGTTATTCTGACACTTTTGGAATAATGATTATCACCTTCAGGTTTAAGTGTGCCAAGCTCAAGCCTTCAATCGTTGAGAAGTGAGCCTTGGTGCATCTCTTCCAAGTTTTCTGTGAAGCACACAATTTTCAGGTGCTGTCCTTTCTATTGTAGCTGGCTTTTATGTCTTTGACATTGATATATAGAAAGTCACCTTTGTGGTCTAGTTCCAAGTCATTGATCAGTTAAACAATGTCAAGGAATAGACTAGACGCACCGGGATACCAAGTTTTCTAACATGATTCTGCCAGCTGAGATATTGAAGCTCTGACCACTAGCATAAGTGATGGTACAGTTTATGGCGTGTTGCAATGTTGAGGTATGATAGTGCTGGAGTTGTGGACTGTACAGATCTACTGAATGAGCACACAGTAGCCAACCACTGAGATATAGCTCAAAATGCGACATTATATACTGAAAATTCTATCAAGGTCAAGCTCATTCACAGTTACGCTTGAACCGTACTAGTATATGGGCCGCATTAGCAACTGGCATTGAATGCCTTGTATTGAGAACGAGATGGCAAACATCTATTCTTGTATGGATTTTGTCGGTGTGGGGAGGGTGAATGCAATCTGTGTCGTTTAGTTTGGTAAGATGAATTGTTTTTGTTGAAAGATGTTCTTTTGTTGTTGGAATTGGGTTGTGTGTGACAATCACGTTGTCTAACTGTGTGTTGAGAAGGTGTGTGTTTGCGTGTTTGTTTCTTGTTTTTAGTGTGAAGGTTGATTAGTATTGTGATTGTATCAGTAATGGGCAAGAAAAGGACCCGCCTGACTTAGTTTTTGAGGTGATGTGTTTGTTGGTCAGGTTTTCTAGAAGCGCCATGTTGATGATGGCAATGTTGAAAGGATAGTCAGTTTTGATAAGATTGTGTCATTCACATTGAATGCGGGCTTGGTATTGAATGAAAATGTTGTCGCCAAAGGGATTATTGCGCAATTCATGAACCTCAATAACTGTAAGAAGAACATGGCCAAGGTGTTGCAATGACCTGTAGGCCAACCTAGCTATTCCATATGTACCATATGTTTCAACATAGAGGTTTTGGCGATGGAGATTTGACGCATGTCTAATTGTTTGTCTGGTAGGGTGTTTCATGATGCTCAAAAGGCTGATGTGGGGCGCAAAGCGGTGTCATCAATTTTGGTAAAACCATAGGAATCAGCGGATGACTTTTGCAAAATTGTTGCGTCCATGCATCCTTCTTTGGTGGGATTGTTCTTCAATTTTGTTTAGAGTGTATGGTGATGGTTGGTCAAGAAGAATGGAGGGTACCAATAAGTTGTCAATGAAATCCGTGAGTTTGTTTTTCTTCTTGTTGTTTTGGCTTGGAAGTGGTTGATTGGGTTCTGCTGGCAGTTCCTCAATGTTGTGTTCTTAAGGCTATTGTTGTAGCTTCTATTGTGCTTTCTTTGCGGCGTTGTTGGCTTTCCAGGTGTTTTCTAATTTGACGACTGCTTGCTCCGTGGTTATGTTGTTAGTGTGGGCTCGAATGTTGCGAGTTTCTCCGAAGAGAGGTGAGTTTAAATTGGGACAAATGTCTAATAATGGGTTGTATGTAAGAAGAGGCATGTTAAATGAAGATCAAGGACTGTGTGTAAGTGTTTGTGTCTAGGGTGATAAGATAAGAAGAAAGATGACAAATAAAAATGGTTGAATGGAAAAATGATGCAGCTTAGTCATCTGTACACTGTAGCAAAGGCATTATTCTACTTGCTTATGTGTTCCTTGTGGCGCTATTAGAAGTGGTAGCTCTTGAGTCACTCCAAATCACAGCTTAAGGTCTACTGCTGTATTCAGAATAAACTGGGGAATTTTACGATACGAGAGTCCTTTATTTACAAAAATGATAAGCTAAGTCATAAAAGGAGAATGAATGACTAGCAAGTAATGACAGTTTAGGATTATGGCTCAGCTTTGGGAATAAGGAGTGTGGTGCAAAGTATCAAGAGCAGGCATGAGTAAGCAACTATGTGGTTCACTGCAAGTAACAGTTGAGTCACAACCATTACCAGGACCCCCGCCATGTATGGTGGTGCTCAACCAACTGAGCTACCAGCCCTTGTACTAATGTCAACTCATGATGTATGTTGTCCAACAAGGCTAACAGGCTTTGACTTTGACTATTCCAACACCGCCTTGTTACATGCAGGGCTTAAGCAGTTGTGAGAGACCTTATTCAGTGAACTGAAACATTGTGAATAAAATTTTGCATGCATCACACATCACACTCAAGGTTGAACATTGACTTATAGTGTTCACAGCCATCACATGTCACAGAACCTATGGTCAAAATGGTACAGTAATAGTGATGTCGTGCTCACACTTGCCACGGCACATCAGGATGTGCTTTGTTGAATATCATGTGACACATCCAATGTTGAATCAAGTTGGTTGATCGTCACGTAATGGTGTAGTATCTGCTGTTGAATCGAGTTGTGGCAAATGCCATTAAACTGTAACATTTCCCATCAAAGTCCACCAATAACTAAGATATATTGAAGGAGGCCCGAAAACTGCCTTCCAGGCTTAGAGGTGCATCGGGTGAGTGATATCAACTTTACTTAGGAGGTGACTGTGGGAGTCTCAGGTGCGATCAACTGGTCGATGGTTTTTTGCGACCGACAGAACCCTCCTTCAACTAACGTTAAAGAGTCGGGGAAACAAATTTTCAGCTGTTTGCAGATGTTGTAGTGAATAGCCATCCTGTATAACTGCATCTGAATACTAGTATACGTTATTTGCCTAACTTATACGAGAACGAGAGTATCAATCGACAACCTCTTCTGTTTGATCAATAACTTCATCTATCCATTCTTCGATTTCTTCCTTGCTTTCTTCACGGCACAGGGCCAACCTGATACGGCTGTGTTGCTCTTCTGCAACCTCTTGCCTACACCGAGCACGCCAGGTATTCCATTCATCCACGAGACGCTTGCGATGCCCGACAAGTTCGGCACTTATGCTGCTTTCCTCTGCGGCATCTTCCTCATCAAATGAGCGACCATATTCTCGCAATTTTCTCCGGACCTCGCGCTTTTGCTCTTGAGTTAACAATGAATGGGGACGAGGACGCCAAATAAGTTGCTTGAACCGATCCACCAGATGTTTTTCAATCTCTTGACCACGAAAATCCCATATGGCATAACCGTTCTCAAGCTAAAAAAAGCATGAGCATAGATAACTATATATGAACATATCATTCATATCAGCTCACCGTATGTCTCCATGCACTAGCACTAGTGGCTAAAAAGCGGCCACTGGGATCCCATTCCACATCAGTCACACCATAATGATCAGCCGAACCGAGATGCTGAATCCCTCCTGCCCAGTCCTCCTTGGCAGCCTGGCCCTCCCTACGCTCCTCGCTGAAAAAATCCATATCCCAAAACTCCAGTTCTGATTTGGTTGACGAGCCTACAGTAGCAAGTACGATGTGCCTTCCTCGAGGGGACCATCTGATAGTATTGCTGGTTCGCGAGGGAAGGACACCTATGGACCAATGACGTATTGAGGTGACAGGTGCTGTATAAGAGGAAATTTCTCACGCAATAGCTTGAAATCATTCTTTACAGGATCAAGCTGGTAGAAACTTATATCTGTTTTGACTGTACCGGCATTTGAGCTGCCGAGATTCGAGTCTGCACTTGTGATGATAGCAAAACGCTCGCCTCGGGGCTCCCAGGCGAAGTCGTTTACAGTATCTTAATTGATGAACATGGTAAATGAGCTCAGGTAAGAATAAAACCGTTATACCTTTCAATTCTACTACCTCGACTGGAAAATCCTTTTCGCGTACACGGAATATTTCCAGATTGCAGAACGTCGATTTTTTCGTTTTTGTATGGCGATCGACTTTGACACATAGGAAGTCACCATGATTCTGCCAAAATAGTTTGCACTGCAAAACATGTTTCAGGAATAGAAATTAACAGAGCACCGAAACGTACTTCAGTAACATTGAATAAATTTTTCTGCCTCAAGATTGTTCGGCCAGGGAAGGTCAACAGAGTAACACGCGCAGGTTGATTAGCCACCTCTGGAGTCCAATATGCTAACATGTTTTCCTCGAGCTTGCGCCCTTTCGATCCTTGGAACCGTCCTTCGTCTTTATCTTTATCACCATGGGGGCACCATTCAAAATCAACGACGCTCTCAATCTTTAAACTTTTTTTCCCGTGCAAACCCATAGTAGGCAATTCGTAAACGCTTATGTGCTGGCCAGGTGTTATCCGAGCGACAAATTTGTCATCGGCACTCCACTTTAGCGCAGGCCACTGCATTTGCTTTTTCAGGGAGTCGTCAAATACTAAACTGGCACTTGGAAAAGTACGAAGAAGGTGTCCTGTCTTGACATCCCACACAGCGATATGATTTCCTTCATCCTCTGGCGAAAAGAATTCAGGTCCTTGAGGGAGATTTGCTGGGACATTGATGGGATCATGGGACCATGTTACAAGATATTGCTCGCAAGGCGAGAAATCGATCAACTTTACCAGCGGATGGGCAAATCGCTGCTGATGCTCCCAGGAAGGGCCACCCCACAAGCGGACTCCTTGACGGTAGATAGTCGCGAGGTATGTTCCCTGAGGCGACCAGGATACGTATAGCTCAGTCCATGCCTATCAAGTAGTTAGCGTATTTACTAGGTGAATGATGTGATGCACCAACCTTTTTTGAGTAAGATACTCCAGACTGAGACGACTTCCCGTGCCAACGAATTTCGACATCCTCGCCGCGATACGTGACATACTGATCACGACCAAGCGGGTCTGCAAGCCATGATCGGAGATGCTCCTGTAGCGCAAGTGATAGATCGAGTTATAATCTAGTGCAGGACGGTCATTATATCATACCTTCGTGTGATAATCTTCCATCGGTGGGTCCAAGTAGGTTTCATTCAACTGCACGTACCGCTCCACATCGACAAATCGATTGATCTTAAATTGATGCCTGGCGTCGAAAGCATGTCCATGCATAGCTGTCAGACTAAGGGAAGTATCCTCTGCATTTCTCAAGTTGATGAATATAAATCTGTAAATACCGTGAGCATCGACATTTGTTTTTTTATTTGTGAAAAAATGTACTACCCCTTGCTCTTTCCTACACACTTATCCCAAGGGACATGGATTTCGTCTTGTTTGATATATATGCCCTTTTTTGAAAATTCCTTCGTAATTTTGGACAGAAGCTTGTCTAGCTTCGAGTTGTCAATAACAGGCACCCCATCCACTACAACTATGTTATCGAATCCGTCGTCATGTTGAATTTGATATCTTTTGGGTGAAAAACGACTCGTCAGACCAATAAAGTAACAACCGGAAAGTATGTACTTAGTTAAGATGTCAGAAAAATCAAGATCTTCGGTATACCTAGGAGCATGGTGCAGCTCAGCCATTCCGTTGTGCGGAGGTTCTGTCGAGGGTTCTTCCAAACAGGAGTGCTGTTTTCATTGGCGGGAAACCTTATACTTTGTGAACTCCCACGGTGAACTGGGTCTTTTGCTACACAGCCCGCATCACACTTCACAGTGAGGAATTTCGTCGTCCCAAAATGACACAGAAAATTACAAATGAAACATTAAATTTCGCATCAGCATTTTGATTACATGAAAGAAAGAATGTCGAGCCACATCGAAATACTAATGAAAACATCAATTTTTCATGGAAATTCCCTGCTATCATCATAAAGGAAGACCTCAGTCCTATCATTTGAGGGGACTATAATATCCATAACCCTATCCCTGTCAACGGTAGAAGACCATGAAGATGGATGGTAGCCACTTCAGTCGCCCTTCAAATGGGGGCATTTAGGTTGAACATTGGGTGTAAAACTACCAACCTAAATGCCTATTTTTTTGGGCAAATCCCAAGACTTGGGATAATCCCGAGGCAATTTACATCTAGGCAAATCCCATCCCAAAAAAATGTCACATGTTACAAAGTGTCAGAAGGGGCTTGGACTGGTATTTCTGGACAACATTCAAACAATATAAGTGACAACAAATGAAAATGTAGTTAAGATTGTTTAGAAGCATTGAATGCATTAATCTTGACCACCATTAGAATGTGTTGGCATTTGCAAAATGATAGTATTTATGATCTAAATTCATATTACATATGTATCCCTATAATATTACATCATTCATGTCCTTAGCATACTCCATTGGAATCATTTAATAGAGTAGAGGAATTTTAATTGAATTCTGTGAACTGTAAGGGTGCAAACATAAAATTTCCAGCTGGTTGTCCTACATATACATATTGTATGGTGTATGTACCAATAGCAGAACAACCTTCCTATATTTTATATAGTCAATAAATTATGGGCCTCAAGGCTTTGTGTATCTATGTCCACTGCTTATTGTAAAGCTTTACTAGTATTGAAGTACAGTGTTTATAATAGACTGAAATTTCAGGTGCACAAACCAAAACAAAAGATATTAGAGAAATGCAAATACTTTAAAAGTTTAAAAGCAATATTTGATAGTATTTCTAAAGAGTAAGTGGGCTGTAGCTGCAAAATGTTTTTTATGGTAAATGATCTTCATTACGTGTGGGTTCAGCAAAGGCAGCAAAAAGTACAGTTTGTGGTTGTTGAGAATTGGCCCTCGTACTAAGCAAAGATTAACTGCAATAGAACTAAAAGATGCAAAAAAAAAAAAACTGCAGTGTAAAAGAAAGCAACAAAGAAGAAAAGTATAGGCTTTTTCTTTCAATTTGGCATTGCAACTGAATTTGAGACTGATTGTCTCAGAACTGGGTGATAGTTCACATTTGAAATAGTGGTTGAAGACCAGGATCTCACATACTGTTGTTAATCGTTAGCTCGGATGGGGGGGGGGGGGGCTATCTGGATGTCACAGAGGTCACACAAGCCGTGTTGGAGCTCCGCTTGGCACTATCAGTGGTTGAACATGATAATGAGTGTGGCACACCTGAACTTCTTGAAACTGAGATTGCAGCACCTCAGTAGAGCATTACTTTCTCAAAAGTCATGCACATAGAAGGAACTCGCTCAATAATTCAGGATTTTGTGCTAGGAGGTTGGAGTAAGTGGTAAAAATATATAGAACCACTATGGGTTGAGTTGTTGAGGAAAAATGACAGTAGAACATATATTTTCAGAAATGTCCAAATAGCCCCCCCCATCTGAGCTGAAGGTTAACGACAGTATTGATTGAATTTGCCCTAGGTCTTTGGGACCAGAATTGGATGATTCCACACACTTTGGGGATCTACCTTAGCTTTGGGATAATCCCATACACTTGTGGGATCTGCCCCCTATGTCTGGGATGGTTCTATACACTCATGGGATCTGTCTCTCAGTCTGGGATTATCCACAATTGATGTGGGACAATCCCATGCATTTGTGGGATCTGCCCTTCAATCTGGGATGATCACAGAATGTGTTGGGGATAATCCCATACACTCATGGGATTTGCCTCTTAGTTAGGGATCTGCCCCATCAATCTCTGGTCCACATCTCATTGTAAATCCTGTGAGATTTTGAAGCATTGGTGAAGATACGCTTGGGCCTGTAGATAATGTCCTTGACATGAGTTGGATTTCCTAGCAAGGACTTGATAGCTTTGATAGGGATCACAACAATAAACCATATGCTTATGCTCAGGACTATTCCACAACTCTCTAGTCTTCCAAGTAGTATGTTCTGGAACACAATTGACCAGCTTATAGAGCCCATATATATTATGGTAGGATAGACCTAATGTATCCACCACCTTGGTTGAAGTAGATAAATCAATATATGTGCTTGAAAGAGAGAAGAGGAAATGTAGCCCTGGTATTGCCATTAATCTATCAAATATTTTATGGCCTATCCTATTCTGTACAGCCCAACAAACAACCCTCCAGTCTAGCTCTAATGCAAGGGGTGCAAAAATGTTCCCTGATCCATCTGACATATCTGAATCCATATCCATATCACCATCCATATCATCAGCTCCAAATTCTCTCCTCCATCTTTCATATACCGTTTTATTCATCCTAATCACCTTTCATGCAGTAGGGTGGGGTACCTTAATACACTCCTCATCATTTTCACCAAGAAGCTTTGAGGGTCCAGCCATATTCTCCTCAGATTCTGTGGGAATAAAGTCATAGAGATGATTATAGTAGTCATCCAACACGTCTTCTGGGTCTTCATCCATAGGTCTAAGTTCATCAGATAATATATCAGGTACTTCTGTTGTCTCCAAGTCATTACCCCTATCAAGTTCTCCTGGAATTGTCAAACTTTGTAGCTTCCCTTTGTTATACCACTTGCAGCTTCTTGCTGATAACATATGGTATTAAACCTAAAGATTACATGTAAAGCTACAGACTACACTGTGGCTGATAGCAATATATTGTATAGGCACAATTTGGGATTTGTTCACAATCGTAAAATAAAAGGCAAAAAAAGTACCTCCTTTTACCTTTTTTTCGCCTGCTACGGGTGCATGTTGATCTCAGGCGCTTTCTGACAGGCTCCTCCCCTTCAATTTCATCTGAAGTGTGTTTAGTTCCACTTGAAGGCTTGCTGGGCCCAGATATGGGTGGGTCTGGGGGATTGTGATGGTCAACAGGCAAAGACAAGAGAGATGGTTTCTTCACATCTTGGAGCTGCAGCTGGTACCTCTCTCTTCCAGCAGTGATAACCTCCACAAATACTCCCACCCTATCAGACTCAGGCTTAATATGTTCCTCATATCTTTCACAATATCCACCATCTCCTAGTGTGAAATTTGTTTGGGGGGAGGACTATAAAGCATGTTGCCATCACCACTATATGTTTTACTCCACATGAATGCACTGAAAAGCTTGACCATTCCTGCCCTGACCGACACATGGCTGCAAAAATAAGGATTGATGCATGCCATAAAGTGTAGGCGCGAGAGCATAACTTTATTTGGAATTGGCTGGAAGTCCAGTGTTACAATGGCTGTGTCCCAACTACAAATTGGGTAAGCATAATTTTCCCACATGCAGAATAAGGTGTCATGCACATGTCTGGCTGTGTTGGATTCATCAAGTATTTGCATTGGAAACAAAGAAAAATCTGTCAAGTAGAATGTTTGTAATGTGTGTAAGTCAGCACTGTGAAGGGGGTGAGGGGTGTCTGCAGTCTTCTGAGTGAGTAAAATATATCAGTCTAATTCACTTCTATCTCTGATAACCATTAATAGTTTCATATTTCTATAGGTCCCATTCCTTTAATAATACCATCCATCAGGGATGTGGAAGGTATTTGGGTGTTGAGAAAGCGTGGGAATGTTGTCACAGATGTGTGGTGTGGGTGAAGGGAGGTGCAATTGTGTTTTGCAGCACAATTGCACCTCCCGCCCACCCCCGCCACATGTGCCAAACAGCAAGCTCACACCTCAAAAATGTGCCAGCAGCCATTAGAAACACACTGAAGAAGAAGCTGCAATACACCTTTCATAGATCACCACTAGGCTGCAATATGCTTTGACAACCATCACTTCCTCTTCCCCCACCTCCTACCAACCCTCCTACCTGTGAGGCAACGATAAACTATAACAAAAACTAAACCTGTCTCCTTCTGCACTTGCAGGGAGTAAGGGGTTCGATGAGCTTGAGGTTGACAGACACTAGTAAATATAGCGAGTAGAGGACTTTGAGAGGTAAGCTTCAAAGGTTTTTGTTGAGGAGTAAAACGGGTAAATTCAGTAATAGAAAACTAAGGAGCTATACATGAATAGGTAAGACTTTATATAGTGAACTGTTCGTTCCTCAGACCGAAAGGAGAATAATTGAAAAGTGGTCTGAGAAACCAATCAGCCAATAAGAAAAAGAGAGGACAACTATTGTACGACTTTTAACTTGATTAATCAGCAGGTGAGAGTTTTGTACTAATAATAGAGGTTTGTTACGCGTGTTCAGGAACCGTATCCTCATGATGAGGTACGATCCTGAACAAGGTGTTTATTAATATATCCAGGCTTTACTGGGGCTTGGAGCTGGTTGGCGAGATGCCTACTACCAGTCCCTACTCAGTGTGCTGGCTGGCTGGGAGCAATACCCAGTCTCTGATCTGTGATATAAAGTGGTAGCAATGGTTAAGAAAGTCTGTGAGGGCTATGAGAAGTAAAATGGCAAATGATACCTCTAGCCCTAGAGCCAGAGGTGTAATGGGAAAAGTGTTCGAGAACCAAGACATAGAGAAGATAAGAAAATGATAAAACGGTCCTTACACTACCAGAACAACTTGTCAGAATTTCATAGCCAAGTCCAGAAAGATCAAACTGGCAGTGTACCCTGCAGTAGCTGGAGCGTGTCCTAGAAACAAAGTGCTGTTAGTTGCTGGGGAAACTTGGGAAAAATACAATATGTACTTCCCTGGCTTCATCTGACACTATCATTTCCTCCCTCTCCACAGCTCACTTCCAGTCTATCTCCCAAAACCCAGCAACCTGGGTCCAGCAAATACAGTTATCCTTGGCTGCCAATGAAATTATGTGAAAAGGTGCTTCCCTTGAGTGGACAATCAATATGTGATATTCATTTGACTGGGCACGAGGTTGGGGTGTCTTTCTTGTTGATGTTGAGTAGGATCCATCAGGCTGTAATGTTGCATAGGTGAGCTCTTTATTGATTCTGTATTAACATTTAAATACCTTGTTTTATAGCTTGATCAACCCTGCTGGTTCTTTTGGCAACATCAAGAGCATCTATAGGACTAGGGTGCAGCCTATTCCAGGGTGCACCCCAGCGAGAGAATATTCTACCAGTGGGTAGAGGCTGGCTGGAAGTACCTGCAACTAGCTGCAAGTGGGTCAGTGTACCTGCTAGTGCTTGTTGCCGGGTTGGATCTTTGGTGGATGCTGAGCAGGGTTAATGCAAGGGTGCCTTGGGAAGTCGGGAAGCTTCTCAGGTGTCCTATAAATGAGGGTGAGTTTTTGTTACTCCCCTTAGGTTATACTCACTTTTCTCCCCATTTTGTAGGCCCTGGATTGCTCATGTGCAACCCAATTATCCCCACTATTACTCACTTACACACACTACTGCCACTCTTATTTCCGCACTTCCTGCTCAAATTATCCTTCAATTGCATGTCCTTGAAGGATTCTGACAGACTCTTTGGCAGTGTCCACCTCAAGTAAGTCATTTCTTGTTATTATCTCATGTTGCTTATGCTTTTTCTCAGCAATTTTTAACTCCCAAGACACTTGCAATTGCCATGGAAGGAGGCACTCAGACCATGCCTAGAAGATCCCCTCAATGTCACTATCTCTCCTTCAGCCTTTACCCCTCAGCGGAACACCAATAATGAGGACACCAATAGCAATGATGCCAACAACAACACCACCAACACCACCAACACTAGGGTTGACTATACTGCCCTACCAATGTCTTATACAAATTTGACATTGTATAACCGCCATAGCACCACCAATTGCCAATTTCCCACAAGTCACAGACACAAGGAGAACTTTGAGTGGACTGATTCTCAAAATTACCATCAAAACTCCTACTGTATTAGGTTTTCCAGACTTGATATCAAAGGTGAGCTTTTTTTTCTTTTTCTTTGCTCTACTGACATGTACTACAGCTATCTACATACTACATTGATGGATGCAAGGCTGAGGATTCTTACCTCAGAGTCCCTATGCTCTGTGTCCCATCTGCCATCAACATTTGCAACAACAATAGGACCCTTATGGCTTTTATATGCCCTTCAATGCCTCAATATATGAAGATGAACCTGATGTTGAACCTCAAGGCCTATTTTGATGGTCTGCCCATCTTCAACAACAATGCTGGCAGAGCTCCTTTCCAGTGTCTCCACTTCTTATAGTGGAATTGCTATGGGAAAATTGTTACGATCTCTATTGGACATTTAAGGATTACTCATTTCTTTTTACTCATCAGTTATACCATCTGACCGATGACTCATTTCCTTCACGTACACTTCCGTTCCTCTCGCATTCACAGTACCTATTATAGTACTTAGTCCTCATCAGACGGACCTGCCCTAGATAGGACCTAACTCCTATCACCGATTCCTTTCCATTATAAATACCATGTAACAGCAGAAGTATTCTCTAATACGATTCTACACAGTTTACGCTTACAAAGCTAGACTCCTAAGATCAGACTTCTACTCAGAAGAAGACCAACTCCCGTTGGAAAACCTCCACTCAGAACCACGTTCTCGAACTTGTCTTCAGATAAGTCTCTTTACAAACCTCAACGAACCCTCAGACTTTGTTAAGCACTTTGTGCGTAACAAAAATGGTGCATATTCTCTTCTTTTTGTTTCTGTTTTTTCCCACAGAAATGATAATTTTGCTAGGGACATGGGGCACCTGTTGACGTGCATCCCCAAGAGCTTGTAGTTACAACCAACACTTTTGGAGAAGTCTTTGAATTGATTTCTAATGTGGTGAGTGCTATATGTATCATATTGTGCACAGCTAATGTGAGTTTGTAGATGGAACACCATTTACCTGCAGAGTATCATAATCTTGTCCAGATTATCGATACTCTGCCAGCCAAACCAGGTTCCACAGTCAGCCCTTTTCTTTCCATGGTTATCAATATCAATGTTTGCACCAATGCACATCATGATAGTAAGGATAACAATCTCTGTTTGTTTTACCTCTAGGGGATTTTACAGGTGGAGGACTTGTCTTGCATGACCAAGAGTTAGTTTTTGAGATGGGTTGTTGGGACTTTGCAGTTTTTCGCTCAGAGGAGACTACTCATTTTAACTTGAATTATCAGGGCAATAGAGTACCATTAGTTTTACATATAGATGGAGGGTTTGGGAGTTGGGTAAATGATAGGAATGGTTGGAAAACAATAGATATTTTAGCTAGCTTACATAGTTGTTTCTTTCAGATTTACTCTATAGGTTTTAGTATCATTGTATTGCATGTAGACTATTGCTTTATATGTTCTTATATCTGTTTCTGTGTTTTTGTAGGTCCCTATGTGGCATTATTTGTTCACAGCAGTCAAATTTTCCACTGACCACCAGGTCTACATTAACCTGGTGCATATCTACCTAGGGCACCCTGGGTGGCAACAAACTATAGAGTTGATCTCCAGAAATGACATGTGGCCTGGCATGGTCAAACACATATAAGAATATGTAAAGTGTTGTCTGAGACATGCAATAGCAAAGGATGCTCATCAACCGCCAGCCAGTAATCTGATACCAGCTGGCCCCTGGCAGGATATATTGGTTAATTTCAGGATGGATCTGCCTAAGTTACAATTTAGTGATGGTGGTGGTGGATCACTCCTCAAAAGAAGTTGTATTCATTCCCACAAATAAAACTATTACAGCCACTGGAGCAGCATATCTATTTAAAGCTTTGTATGGTGTATCCACAGATTGCCGGGAATGGTCATATCCAACAGAGGACCTCAATTTGCTAGTGAATTCAAGAAAGAACTATGCCGGATCTGGGCATCAAACTTAAGTTATCAACCATGTTCCTGTTACAAACTGATGGACAAACAAAGAGACTCGACGAGGAGTTAAAATAGTATGTCCGGATATTTATCAATGATAGGCAGATTGGGCCAAGTGACTAAAAATAGCTCAGTTCTCATATAATGTCAAACAGTTGTCAGCCACAGGCAAGGCACCATTCTAAAAGCAAAAACAAGGCTGCTTGGACTATGGCCAAGGATTAAGGAAGTTAAGCCCAACACAGTGGAGCTAGAACTCCCAAAATGAATAAGAGTGGTACCCACGGTCAACATCAGCCGTGTAAAACCCTACAAAGGGCCGCTGCCGGGGCAGCACATAGACTGGCCAGGACCAGTTATAGTCACCCGAAAAGGGGAAGAAGAGTTTAAGGTTGAATAAATGGTGGATCCACACTTGAAGCATGGAAAATTAGAGTTTCTGGTCCTCTGGAAGGGCTGTGGAGATGAGGACAGAACATGGGAACCAGAAGCCCATCTGGACAATTCCTGCAATGCTGTCCACAAATTTTATTCCAAATTTTATTCCAAAAATCCCTTGGCTCCTAGGAAGCTTGGAGGCATAGATTCAAACCTTTTTAATTCCCTTTTTCAACCAATACCCAAGAATGTAACTACTACCTCTGGTACTTTGGTCTTGGTTGAAAGTTGGGCCTTAAGAGGGGGGTAGTGTTACAATACATAATTTTTAGACTTGTAATTTTCAGTCTACTTTTCAACTTTTTTTCCCTTTTTGACACTTGTACCATGTAGCACTTTTATTTTATTTTCAAGCTCCATTTATCCTTTACTTTCTCACACTGTGCTGCCTCCTTTTATTTATAGTTACAACTCTCTCATGTGGCGGAGCTGGTCACAAGGGCTACACCCTATGACATCATCAGCCAGCCACCACCCTTAGCAACTGTATAGCACACATGACAAACAATCTGTAGTAGTATATATACCCTAATAGATCAAGGAGACTCCTTAGCGAGTCCTCCTGTTGATTACTCTCAACTAACTCAGTCCTACAGTAACCTAAGGGGTATATACACTTCTCCACTCACCACTCTCCACCTGTCTTTAGTGTGCGCAAGAGTGTACAAACTTTGGTTGTAACAAAGGAAGTACACTTACTTGACATTATATTTGGCCAGAATAGAATCAGGATGGATTCTGAGAAAGTTCAAGCTATATTGGAATGGCCAGAACCTACTTGTGTCAAAGGAGTTATGGCCTCATTCTCAGCTCTAACTTATATTTTCCTTTGCCACACAGTGTCTGGTGTATTTTATAGCTACATCTCTTTCACACAGTGGAGCTGGTTGCAAGGCTGTGCCCTATGACATTGTCAGCCACCACTTCTTATTAACAGTATAGTATACATGTACAAACACCATGTTGTAGTATATATACATATATAGTAATAAATCTAAGTGAAACTCAGCCACTGCCCAAGAGGCTATAGAACTGACTTTATTATTTACCTAAGTGAAACTACAATAGGTGTCAGTTCAAGGTAATTTCTATGAAATGTAATATAACATACCTCAGCTGCTGCCCAAAAGGCTATAGAAATGACTGAGGTATTCCTATACCAAACCCCTACTACTTATAGTCCAAGGTGCTACTCGCTAAGGTATAATGACTCCTAGGAGAACAATAGTGACTCTGTAGAGAGTGTGCATTCAACACAACACACAACAAGTATGAGCATCAGGTAGACATCAACAACCACAGTGGCGCAAATTCTGTGCACGTGAAACACCTTCCTAGTATATACACCGGACATTCCCGTAAACTCATACTTACTCGTTTCTCATTCACTGTTACACCTCAGTCTTTTATTCATTGACTGAGGTAAGGAAACTACACTACAATACCTACAGAATCACACTGGCATATTAATAGTCTCTTATTTTATTTCTATAGAAATATCATAATCTCATTAGACTCCATGGCCACTTTAGCAGAGACCGGGTTTATCCAGTTTTGTCATATACCCCTCAATGGATTAGAGACTCCTCAACAAGTCCTCCTGTTATTTACCAACTACACACTTGTTCCTACTAAGTAGAGTCTACCAACCTCTTCCCTCATCCTCTCTGCTTGTCTGTTGTCTGTTGTGTGCACCAGAGTATACCAACACCATTACATGAACTATATTGTTGATATATTTTTTACATGTTCAGTAAAATAACTAAAATCCATTTTGTAACAAGTAAATAAGAGATGTTGATCTCCCTTGTATGATGATTACATAGTTCATCAAAATCTGTCGTTTTCAATGTAGTTTTACACTGCACTTTTGAGTAAAATATCAACTTGTATTTTTCTGGTGAAATCCTAAATAATATGCGAATAATGCTTGGGTAGTAGCACATCTACATGATCATGCTGCATATCTAGCCCATCAATGTCTGGACAGTATCTCTGGTGTCTGTTTTCAACATGCTCCAAAGCCCCTGATTGTCGACTCTGGCAGCTCGTCAAAATCTTTCAGAGTCATGTCACAGCCAATGAACTAAGGCAGGCCAAAATAAGACTTGTGGGTCAACAAGAGTGAATCGTTGAATGAGCATATAGCCAATATATTGGCTCATATGGGGCTAGAATCCTGTTGATTGTGGCACCCTCTTCAATAGATTCAAAGCCTGGTGAGTTTTGTTTGTCCATTTGCTGGTCATTATTAACTGGTTTTATTATTGAGGCCCTCTCTCAGTCCTTGCGACAGCTTCAGCAACTTGAAATGACGGTATGAATGGCTTTTGTCTTGCTGGTCCTTTTGAGCTGACTCAGATGCTTCTGTGCAGTTGTGTTTAGCCTGGAAATCTTCATCATGGTTGATCAATCTCCTCTTGTGAATTATAATCTTTGGGAAAGTCACTTTTTGCTGCTTTTGCCCTGTTTGGTCTGAGTCTTCAATGTCGTTGTCTTCCAAGTTCTTTCTTGTTTGTGAAGCTGTCCTCATGCTTACACCCAGTGCTTTTTTCAGTCTTCCTCGAGGCATGCACCTGTTTTATCTAGTATAGGAGTGGGAGCGCTGATATTTGTAGATGGGAGGAATGATCATATAGGCTATCATAGCTGTACATGTAGTTATAATGAAATCCCTTGTGTTGCTGTACTACAAGGTCATACCTAATAAGGAATGAAAAATGACGATGATATTATTGTGTTATTATCCTTTGTGTTATTTTCTTATTATTTTGGTATTATTAGAATTAAAACTGTAATAATCCTACAAGGTTTTTTTGACACTATTCTGGTATTATTCAGAATTTTCACGTTATAATACCTCAGTTTTTTCAGGGCTCAGATGTGCAGTGTTAAGTCCAGGTGAAATGTTATATTTAAGATGGCCTAAATATCAATGTAAATAAATAATTTCAGTATGTATTTTGAATCACATTTGTTTGGTATACTAGAGTTTTTCTGATTGTGAAGTGCAAGTATTTTGCACTCTTGTCCGAACGTGGGAAAATGTGGCAATGCGAAAAGCATTGTATCCTCCAAGGCGATTGCGTAGTCCCTGCTCATTCTTTCAGAAAGTTTTAGAGACAAATGATCACAGATCAGCACATTCATACGTTGCAGAGGTCGACGCCTGTCATCGATTTTCTTGCGCTTCAAAGTGCCAGCCGTGTGCTCCAGGACCAGTTTATGAAAGACGAGCAAATTTTACCTGATTTTCGGGACGTTATAGCAAGTTGTACGTTCAATGCAAACTAGTTGTCTGATAAATTATTGAATGCATATCAACGATTTTAGCTGCAGGACAATCCTGCGCATACAGTGTGTTTCCTAATGATTTCAGAGTTCCTTTTCAGAAGAGAAAGCTTCTGGGGATACCTGAATCACTGTTCCAGTACTACAACAGTGAGTTGTGTTACCGATTGCAAGCACCCGTACACTACACTAACGCATCGTAGCTACTAATGTGACGTCCCACATGGGCCTTCTACCCGGAATTGAAAGGGTATGGATATCAATTGATCATAAATTATTTCTATGGGATTACGTGGAAGGGTACGTCTTCAGTTGTGGTAACAGATACTAACTTCAAGCAAATTTTCTGTAGCCAAGAGATACATTCCCTTGTCGAACAACAAGATGTTATAACTCAAGTCGCAGTCGTGAAGCCCAAGCCTGGTGTTTTCATTGACGAAATTTCCTACATCATGATCATCTGCACTCCCGTCTCGCTTCTTCTTATAGGACTCTCGTTACGCACTGATGGCAGATTGGGCCATCGATCTCACAAGGACATTGAAATGTATGCCACTGACATGGCAGTGCCTACCGATGTAGAAATGGCATCTATCGTAGGCACCCAAGGTGGCAGGATTTTCATGTGTGGGTCGCAGGACGGTTGTCTATATGAGCTATATTACCAGGAAAGCGAGTCATGGTTCAGTAAACGAGTGCAGTTGATTAATCATTCCGTGGGTGCAATGCAAAGTCTTTTTCCTCGCTTCTCGTTCCCAGATCCACAGGGTTAGTATGCCATCTTTTTCACCGTTGGTGTCACCTAAAGCTAATATTGCAGATCGTGTCATATCCGTCGTGTCTGACTCATCAAGGAATTGCGTCTACACATTGACTGCCAATAACTCGATACATATATATCAACCGCTCAGTGATAAAACGATACGACATGTTCAAACTATCACCGACCTTCATAAAAGTGCTCAAGATAAACTTCCTGGTTCCACGGCTTTGTCATCTCACGCCTTCCAGATTATAGGCCTTCACCCAGTGGAACCGAGCGGATCTCGCACCGGGTTGCAACTCATTGTTATCACTTCAAATGGTGTTCGTCTCTATTTCTCACCTTCTCCGAGCGCCAGCCACTATGCGCCAATGAGCAGAGATATGATTGACACACTGCAACCAATACAATTGATACATGTTCGACTGGCGCCTCCAAATCTTCTTTACCCTGACGAGCAATCCAATCTCCGTCGTGCTGTCATTTCTCCCCAGTCTTCTGCTCACCCATATATCCTTTCCGGAATCGAGAACTCGTGTTATCTGGAAGGTCTATTTATTGCTGCACAACCTGGCGAGCCTGATGGCACGGATTTTCTCGTGTGCATAGCTCCTGATTTGGCCCGTATCGCATCGCTCGGACAAACGTCCCAACTGGTACAGACGCATCAAAACAGCTCTTATGTAGGTGGCAGTCACCAACCACCACTTGTTGAATATGCTACATTGTTGGCTATACCGGGTCGTACTTGGGCTATGGCAAGTGTCCCAAGATCATACCATTCATCGTCACTGGCGCCTCCAAACGAGCTGGCCTCTCAGTTCTCTCATCTACCCCAGGAATTTATGATTCTGACCAATGTGGGGCTAACTTTTTTAGTTAAACGCCGAGCTCTGGATTATTTAAAGGCTGTTATCGAAGAAGTACAAAGCGAAGGAATTGTACAACCTATCATTGATTTCAGGGACAGGTATTTATGCTGTTGCTTTTACTATGTTACTTAGCTGGATTTCACACAGTTACGGGAGAGATCAAACTTGTGCTATGTTACTTGGCATAGCTTGTGGCAACGCTTTCATTGATATTTATGATCATTCAACCCCTGGAACATTTAATACTATCAGTCCCGACACTGCTACTGTGGCCAAGCAAGCATTTTATGACTTCGGGGAGCGGCCCATCTGGGCCGAGAGAGGCACATACGGAACAAGTGAGTTGGCTATGCTGTATACTCGAAATCTGCACTTCTTAATATCGTAGGCGATAGTTCTGGAACTGCCATTTACAGTGGTCGCAGGCAAGGCCTCCTGTTGTATCTATCGCGACTTCTTCAGCCGATCTGGAAAGTCAAACTGATCAAACCGAGGTGAACAATGTAATGAAGTGAAGTATGCCTTTGCAATGCTTATGAGATATGGGTAGCCTGACAGGTTTGTTGCAATCAAATCTGCAAGACGATTTATCCACCGTCCAAAGGAACCTTGGTGCTCTGAAGGACTTTCTAGATAAAAATCCACATCTCTTTCATTCTTCTGTAGGAGATCGTTCTGGTCCACGGATCACGACGGGTAAAGAACAAGAGGCTTGGAAGGTTCAACTATAATTATTTTTGGTTGGCAGAGCAAAATTGACTGGTCTTGATTTGTTCCACAGGCAGAGCAGGATTCTGTCGCGCAGCTCGAGGCTTTGTTGGCTAGAACAATAGAGGGTATATATTTTATCCTTACATTGAACGACTATAGGATAGGGGAGCTCGTACCTCAGTGAGTTGGTAACTGTGTGGTTTTTGGCTAGTTAATCTTTCATAAGGTTTCCAAGCGGCATTCAGGCCCTGCTCGCGTCCATGGCACTCGAGGATCTCATTACCTCAGTTAACGGAGTCACCATATCGCGAGCATTGGCTAATGTCGTAATAGAACAACAAATAGCACAACAGATCAACGTAGGGCATACTTGACACAATTGTTGGCCAGCTGCTAAACTTACTAGGTTGACGCACTCAGTGATGTTCTACAGGAACGATGTGGCTCATTCTGCAGCACAGATGATGTTATGTTATACAAAGTACAGTATAGGTGTTTCTCTTCTTGTGCACCGGGCTGAATAGGAGTCAGGCTCAAGAAACGATTCGGAAAGCCGGAGAGGCTTCGAGTCCTGCAGAACAGCAAACTTGGTTAGGTGACTCGCTGCGGTAAGATCTGGTCAACGAACGCAGCGAGCATATTAACTCACTTATTTCAAAGGCTCTTTACTAAAGGCGCACGGGTGCTACCATTTGAAAACATACGGGATATCTGTGGCAATTATCAGCGGCTTAATTACGCCCAAGGTGAGCTTATTTTTATTGGTGGTAGTATTTCGGTGTTGACTATTGATCCCAGGTGCTATTGAACTGCCCCTAAGCTGTGCTCACGCACTGGACCCGGACAACATTGGATTCGAGTACTGGGACGCTGGTTGTCCTCCCAATGACAGGCGCTTCGAGTACTATCAGCGAAGGCTGCAGTGCTATACACTTGTACTGGATTTTTTGGCGGCATTTGAAGGTGCCGGGAAAATTAAATCGGAGAGTTCGATGGTAGATGGACACGAGGCCGTTCGACACCATGCATATGAACTAGCATTCGCTAGCAAAGATGAAGCCTTTCATTCGACAATGTATGACTGGCTTGATAAACGAGGCTTGGCAGATGAACTTCTAGAGGTATGTTTAGCAGCTATTAGGACTGACAAAGTACGACCAACGAAAGTCTAGATGCGTCCTCCATACCTTGCGGCACATCTCAAACGAGAACCTATTACGATGCAAAAATATCAGCTTTTGTGGAAGTTCTACGTGAAAGATGGTCAGCCGTTGCGAGCAGCTGAGGTACTCACAATTCTAGCCGAATCTAACAAGTGAGCCTGATCAACACTCAATTCACTGCTTGTCATTGTTTGTCTTATGTGATGGCTTCCTTTTTTTTTTTCACTAAGTAGCGATTTGTCGCTCGGCCGTCGCCTGGAGTATCTGACTTTGGCAGTAGGGAATGCAAAGTCCCATCCTATATCCTACGAAGGACGACATGAAAACGCCGTCGCGTTTCTGACCGATCTTGAAGACAAGCTCGATGTTGCGAAAGTCCAATTCGAGTTGTACAATGTTCTTCTACCACGTACCAATGATGAAGGGGTAGGGGATAAAGTAAAATGTCTCTCTGAACGGCTGCTAAATATATCAGAGGTAAACAATTTTAATCCTTGAAGCGAAGAAATCATCTCAACTTCTTCAGTTATATCATCTCTATGCCGAGCCCTTCGATTTACCTGTAATAAAGCTCCTCATTCTACACGTGTCAGAGCATCAAGACGAAAATATAGTCAATCCTATATGGAGCAAGATATTTGAAGACGGTGAATATCCCCTTTCTAATTGCAGCATCACAGATCTGATCGTATCATAGCTCTTCAAGCAGATTCCGATGTGCAAGGCAACGCCGATCGTGTCCTCGCCACTATTGTACCACTTGGACAACGGTTTCACCCGTCCCAGAGTGCCTTTCCCTTGAGTGAGTTATTAAAGCAAGTCACTGTTGCACTGTCTAACAGCATGTTACTATGCGAACATTTAGGACATATTTCAAAATTAATAGTACAATTTTTTCTTGTACGGCGTGGTGACCTTCCCACTGGCTGGGCCGCCCGCGTACTAGTCCAATGTGGCGTTCCATATTCGGAAATATGGGATGTTCTACATGAAATGTACGAATCTCATGTACGTTGCATTCACTCAATATATGGAATAATGCTAAGACTAGCCTAGATCCCACCATTTAACGACCAGGTCAATGTTCAAGCAATAAACTCAAACATCGCCATCCTTCTTTCGGATTGGTTGGAGGAGGCAAAAAGGTCTCAGACATCCATTGCACAAATGGAAATTCCAGTTGGGCGAATTGATCTTGCGATTGATCAGTATCTGGCGGAGCTCGACTCGAGACAAATAGAGACTAAAAATATTTACGAAAGTATCAGGCGTCATCTTAGACGCAACTGGTAGCATAGCTATTCTCATGGCGCATATACCTGTTTATATATGACGCTCAGTCAAAAAGCCTAGTCAAGTTGCATGTAGTCAGCCAGTCGTTGTATAGTCTACTGCAGTCTCATTACAGTCATCAAAATGGCCAATGCTTGGGGGGACTTAAAAATGTCTAGTTGTCCCATAGTCTAATATGTTCCAACTTAGTCCAGTATAGTTAGTGAGGTCGAACCTTGCTCAGTAAATGCTTGAACAAATGCAAGATTTTACAGTTCGTTCGGGAATTCTTTCCCCCCCTCTGGGTTTCTCTTTTTCAGCCGCAATGTGCCGCTGTCGGAGAGCCATTTCATCTTGCGCGGAGCTCATGCCTTGATTACAACACTTTGTTCCCACCTCATGCCCACATCAGGATATCGGTGCAATTTGGGAGAAGCATTATAAGGGTTATAAAATATGTAATGAATATCAATCTGATGCTCACTTTTATAAGATACTGTATTACATAGCTAGATTATTAGCCTGGATAATTACACCAGCAGTATCATTCTTCCATATAATTGTGTGGATCTTACAGACAGATACCAACTGTAAGATTTTTCAGCAAATATAGTTGTAGCTATAGCTTATGTTAGCATTATACATTCACATTTCTTATATCTTTCTTTCTACCTATGTTTGCAGACTTCATTCTATCCTGTCCGCTTTTCTAGCATTACCTAATACTTAATTTTCCCACGATTACACCAAAAACTCGTATGATTTCCATTCTAGAGCCTCAGTCTTTTACACACAGACTGAGGTATGTTATTTCATTATAGTCACAACAACATTTACTTACATCTATAATAGCATTTAACATTATCCTTACAGGTAGATATCAATACAGTCTTTTACACACAGACTGAGCATTTAACATTATCCTTACAGAGTATATATCAGTTATCAGGTTATGAGCCCTGCCACGTTGCTTGAAAACTCTGCCTCGGCAACAACATTCTCTGTGCCCAAATTAGCCAAGGATGGCTCCAATTGGGTCACATACAAATCTCGAGTTGCTGTAGCTGTCGGAGCAAGAGGCCTATCTAGGCACTTGTCTGGCACAGCCAAAGCACCTACCATTCTTGAATACACAAGGAATTCTAATGGGGTTGCAACCAAGGCCGATGGCACTACTCTAAAAAAAGAGGATATAGAAGAATACAAGCGGAAACTCGACGAATTTACCATGAAAGAATGTCTGGTAATTCAACAACTATTTGCCACAATTCATGATGACACTCTTATACAACTATCGGACAAGAGCTCAGCTGCCAAAATCTGGAAAGCCATATCTAATATGCATGATGGATGAACTGAAATAATGCAAATAGATGTCCAACAACATTTGCAGAACCTGAGATGCTCCAAATCCGGAAATGTTCGAGCACGTATTCGAGACATGCTCAAGCTTAAAGAACAATTAGCCGGAATGGGTTTGGCAGTGGACAAAAAGGACTTCTCTGCAATGATCCTATCATCCCTTCCAGAAATGTATCGACCTCTTATCACATCCATTCTAACAACAGCTCGCATCTTGAGAAATCAGTTGTCATCAACTGACATCATAGCCCATGTAACCGACGAGGCCGACAATCGCACTCTATCTGCACAATCTCGAAACGAGTCAGCCATGATATCTAAAGCTACTGTCCAAGAAAAGAGGGCTGAACGGCATTGCAAATACAAATGTACAAACCCAAACTGTACAACCAAGACAGGTCATACTACAGAACAATGCTATGCCCCCGGTGGAGGCAGAGAAGGACAATGGCCTAAATCTAAGGGCAAACAAAAGGAATCTCAGCCAAAGCTGCAAACAACTGCACCAGCACCTACAAATCAAATAGCAGCTAATGTAGTCACCAATGCTACTGCATCAAATGACAACAAAATCTATGCCTTTACAGTTAGTGCACAAAGCGTAGACCAAGCCCATAGAGCATCTCACCATGAAGTCCAGGATGCAATAATAGACTGTGGGGCTACAGATTATTTCTGCCCCGATCGATCGAAGTTCCAATCTTATCCTATCATTGACCCTGTTCCAATCAACGCTGCAAAAGGAGACACCATGTATGCCTATGGAAAAGGAAACATGGCCTCTACACTGATTTCAGCAAGTCAAATGGACAAGGCTGGCTATTTGTTGCTTATATGAGGAGGCATCTGCAAAATTTGCACTCCTGGTCCTATCTGTCGTGTCATAGCCTGTATCCCAGAGACCAAAGGGCTATACCACATACCGTCAGCTAACAGCACCATGAACCAAAAGGCCTACCTCGCAACAACTCTCACAATCAACAAGTTACATTGTTGAATGGGACATATATTACATAACTCCCTAAAACATCTCATAAATTCTGGCTCAGCCGAAGGCGTAAACCTTGACACGTCCAATAAGGCAGTCTTCTGTGAACCATGCATATGTGCTAAGGCTACCCGAACACCATTTCCTAAAGTCAGTCAAACCCGAGCTAAAACCTATGGTGAAAGAATTCACTCGGATGTTTGGGGCCCAGCTGCAGTTTAAGATATCAAAAAAAAATGTTACATGTTAATGTTTACTGATGATTACACCAGAGAAACCCACCTTTGCTTACTTGTGACAAAGGACAAGGTCATCTCCATGTACAAGAAATTCGAAGCCTGGTTGAACGTTCAAAAGAACCAAGCTAAAATTAGAATTTTGAGATCTGATCAAGGCGGCGAATACACCAGCACAGATCTTTTAGAACGCAAAAACAAGGGACAGTCAGAGAGTTAACAAGCCATGACTCACCTCAGCAGAATGGTGTATCCAAATGATTAAACTGCACACTCGTTGAATCAGCGTGAGCAATGCTACTAGGCGCAAGTCTACCTAAAAATTTATGGGGAGAAACATTAAGGCACGCAGTATGGATCAAAAATAGGGCACCTACAAAGGACATAGCCGGCAAAACGCCCTATGAGATGGTCCATGGATCAAAGCCGGACCTTGGAGACATCCACAAATTTGGATGTACCACTTACATTAAGGTTATTGGTGTGGGAAAACTTGAACCGCATGCAAGAGCTGGCAAATGGGTTGGATTTGATAGTGAGTCCAAAGCTTACAGGGTCTATTGGCCAGAGTGACGTACCGTTTCAGTAGAACGTGACATTGCTTTCAACCCGGACGAGCAACTCGCCCCCGTCAGTCACCTTGACGATTATTCGATCTTCGACGATTGATCTGACGAACCTGAGGCTATAGCGGACCCATTAGCCACGCACGAGAACAATGTGTTCGAAAACTTACCGATCCCACTTGATCATGTCTATCAACACCACCTCGAACCTCATCTGATCGATCCACCTGCCATACAACCTCATCCACTTCATCAGCTCGTTATCCACCCTAATCCCATCATTAACAAAGCCCCAAATCACTATCAAATCCCTCTGAACCCTCAAAACAACCTTTTAGAGGCTTTCAAACCCGCAATTGAGCCTCGCGAATGTCCCAGATGTGCAGAACCGAAGCCACAGGGCTTCTACAGGGCTCTGCACAAAGGACAAAGTGTGGCATCAGCCGCACTGATCCCACCGGATGAGTCAGGCAAAGAAAATAGCGACAACAATGCTTACACAAGCGCCTGCCTCCTAGCTGCAGATCCGGACACACAACTTGACAGCGACACGCCAACAATGGCTGAAGCGCTACGAGGACCACATAGAGACGAGTGGTTAGAGGCTATCAATGAAGAATTAAGGCAAATAGAAAATTTGCGCACCTGGACTCTCGTCAAAGCGCCGCAAAATGCCAACATCATAAGATGTCACTATGTTCCCTGAATAAAATGTGGTCCTGAGGGCGAGATCCTAAAATTCAAGGTTTGGTTAGTTGCAAATGGCAATAATCAGCAATATGGTGTCAACTACAACGAGACTTACTCGGCAGTATCACGTTTGACGATAATCTGACTTGTACTTGCCCATGCAGCCGCCTAGAACTGGGAACTACTTCATCAAATAGACATCAAAAGTGCCTATCTAAATGCCAGCATTGACGAGGATATATATATGTACCCGCCATCAAACTACCTAAAGCCAGAACAAAAAGGACTAGTATACAAGTTGAATAAAGGACTATACAGACTAAAACAAGCTGGCAAACAGTGGTATGCAAAACTATCCGCAACCTTTGCTAATCTTGGCTTCACCAAGTCACAACATGATCACGCCTTATTTGTACACCATAATAAACAAAACAGTGTCGTAGTGGCTGTCTCTGTCAACAATATGTTGATTGCTGGTAGCACCATATCATCTGTTGAAGTTTTCAAAAAAGGAATGAAGGGAGAATACAAGATAACAGATATACATCAGTAAATTCCCAAATTACTTAATTTCCCTTGCAGCATCTTTATTGCCGAACAAGGAATGTTTAAGTTTGCGACAAGGAGCACGCCGACAAGGGCACAGACACTTGCCGCAAGTCAGAACAAGTAGACTCTCCTCCTTGTTTCTCCTTAATTTCACTTTTTGGCACTTGAATTCACACTTGTTTGAAGGGAAAGCATCAAGACAAACTATATTTCAAGTACGTAGATGTCATGGCAAGTATGGCAAGTGAAAAGGGGCGTGAAAAGGACCACAAAAGGAGGTAAAATGAGGGGAAAAGGACAGCAAATTGATGAAAAAAGTAGGCGGGGGACTGGTCATAAGGCATAGAGCTGATACAGTAAGATGGAGCGAGAGAACAAAGTGGTAGTGGGCAACGGTGATAGGACAGCGTTGACAAAAGCTAGCAGGACGAAGACAAACATGGGGGGGGGGGGGGGGGGGGGGGGGGGGGTTGGAGCATGTGCAACGAGGCAGTATTCATAGAGTAAAACCTACTAGTAGATAACAAATGAGTTTGTTAGCAGCAGTAGAAACAAGGGAAACTGAATGGCACCATTTAGATCCGCACGCGCTCGTCCTCAGAGTTGTCCTCATGAACTGGAACTGTGGTGGTCCAGGTTGGTACCCCACGCCTTTTCAAGGCGATGTTATGTGCGAGCTCTGAAAACGACATGACAAGCTCTTCACCGTGACGGTTAATAGATCTCATGTAAGCTCTTGTTGCAGAGCCCCAGTTTGCCTCCGAAAATGCAAGCAATGCACTGCTTTCCTTCCCAGTTGCCTTGTTGTGCTTGTGGGGGGTCTTTGCAGGCTTTCCATTGCCGTTCACATCTATGTCACCTAGAGTGATATTACCGTCTGCAAAAAGTCGTAGTGCACGTTCCATCTAAGGCAAAAAAAATTGGTAAATCACACAGAGATAGAATAAAATAAATATACCGCTGCCGTGGCAAGGCTGAGCGCACCCCTCACCTGCAGCACACATATGGTGTGCGAGGACTTGAACAATGAGGTCCAACTGATAGGGATTGAAGTAGGATCCGTCTTCAGTAATCTGATCATACAAGAAGCCGTATTTGTGAAGCAAACAAACTTAACACGAGATCCTGCTGGTCGGTGTCAGTCTTGATGTCGTCCTGTGAGGCTATGAAATTTGTGAGTACAACGAGTGCAATTGAGCTCATGCTATTGCGCCACTCCGACAAACACTGAAGAGCTTACAATAATTGGAATTAATAGCAATAGATAATATCAGACTCATACTCACTATGGCGAGAACAGGGCCGTCAACGGTGACAGCATGTGTGATGCGTCCTCCATAAACCGCCTCCCAAATTCACTGCAGCTTTGTGCAAAGAGTGTTCTCGTTGAGGTTCCAAAATTCATCTTCATCTCCGACACAGAGAATGACAGTCGGAATAACCTCCCCACTCCACTTGCTGAAGGCCTGGCAACCTTCTGGAAGGTGCCTCATGCGATACTGCGAACGGGGGAGGATGGTAACCTGTGTATTTACCATGGCATTTTTTGTGTTGACCGACAAACCACTCACGTCACTCATGGATGCTGTTGTGTCGATAGAGGAGTTACTTCCGTCATTGGCGATGGTGGACAGGTGGAGCTTGAGGCGCTTTGCAGCCGGTGCTTTCATCATGACAGCAATGTCTGTCTGTATACTCTGAGGTCAGTAGATTCTTATGTGCTAGTTAGCTATAACGTACTGAGGAAGTGACATGTTGCGTCAGCGGCTCAGACTTGATGACGGCCTTGAACTCATCAATGTTCTCCATAATTTTCACTTTGGATTCAGAGTTGAGGGGGTCCGTAACTTTGCGATGTAATTTAACTGCAGAGCGAGCAGGCGCTTGAGCCATGGGTACCTGGGTGGAGTGAGGAGGCATAAGGTCAGCGTTGTTGCCATCCACTTGATCCATAGCCTTGCGCTTTAAGTTGACCGCAGAGCAAGCAGGCGCTTGAGCCGTGGGTACCTGGGTGGAGTGGAGGTGTAAGATCCATATCATTGCTGTCTGCTTCGATGTCTGACTCGGAGGACGTGATGTTGTTTTCGATTTGGTCTCCAACATCTGCGACATCCATGCTGTCTACACCATCCGTATTGTCAAGTAAACTGGTGTTGACAGCAATCTGAATATGTCATAAAAAAAGTGAGTATATGACAAATCAAAAAGAACAAAAACCTACCAGAACACCCTTGCCTTTGCTAGTGCAAGCAAGAGCTGCTTCACGCTCGACAGAGTCGTCCATTGCGTTGTTGAATGGCCCTGAGGTGCCTGACATGACAATGTCATCACCAGGAAAAGGAGAATTGACAGGAGTTGGTGGGGGAGGGCAGCTACTGACAGTCGAGCCCCTTGAGACTATAGAGGGTGCGGTCGACAATGTTGCAATTGAAGACATAGTTTGCGGGACAAACGAAGAGGCTGAACTCGTGGACTTTGCATACTTAGACAACGGCTTGACTCCAGTGGCGGGAATGCCTGCGCCCCATCCTTGGATACGCCCAGCGAGTTGGAACTTCAGGTGAGCAGGCGTGGGGCTTGTAGCATCACAAGTGAGGTTGAAGAAGAAAATTGCCATTTCAGTGAAGTGTATTTTCATTGATGGGAAGAACAAAAGAAGAGACTTACACCGCATCGGTATTCCCATGAGAAATATGTGCCTGCACAGTTCCATCAACCGCATCAGAAACAGCCTCAATTGCATCACGAACAGCTGTCTTCAAGGCCTTCTTTAACTTCGACTTTGCAGGTGCAGGTATTTCTTCCTCCTCATCACTTGCAAGCTGAGCAACATCAGCAGCACACTTGCCCTTTGCCTGGCCCTCGTGCCCCTTTTGCACCCCTTTCACTACAATGCTGTCAGCTGCTGTGTTTCCTTCATTTGCAGCCTTTGATCCAGAGGCATCACTGATGTGCTTTACCTGGTGTGGACAAGGGCAAGGGCGTCTTGACTTAGGTGCGTCAGCATGTGCATTTTGCTGTGTGACTTGCATCTGCTCTTGAAGCACGGCAATGTGTTTGTAGCTGTCTTGAATGGCTGCAGCTTTTGCCTCCTTTGAATCCTTCTCGTGCTGGTCATCAGCAGCCTTCTCGGCCTTGGTGCGCCGTTTTACCGGGTTTTGCTCAGCTTGAGCCTCAAGAAGATGTAGACCGGGGCGCTGGGTTGCATTCTTAGCTCGGGTCTGCATACGCTGGGGCTCAGACATATTACTGTCAAAGTCAAGGAGGCAAGAGGTCTGAAGGATAGTGGGGGGTTGTGCAAGTGATGCAAAATAATGCAAAAAAAGGCAACAGATTTGTACACTGCCAGGGACTGAATCTGAATAACAGTCGACCCTTAGCACTGCCCTCAACTCGCTGCAAACGTCCAAAGCCCTCACACTGCACACACAGGTTGACGTGTTAGCTTTATGTTGTTGCCCTCGTTGTTCTCTCAATCTCAATGGTCCAGGTCACACCTCATACACACAGCGGGACTATAACGCGCTTTGCCTTCCATGCCTATATCCAACTTGTACACGATGGCTCCAAAATTGTTCCGGTCTCACTTAACACATGCATACTGCACATCCAGATTATCATCCTGCACCCTCTTGAAGGCAGGAACCTTGTCCCCCTGCTGAGCCCCCACCTCTTCCGGCTCCCACATCACGATCACATTCTCAATTCTCTCCACAGCCTGGCTCTCCGCTCCCCGTGGATGGGGACCAACACTCAGACCCAGAACACCCAGAAGTGGAGGTTCCCCAACGCGGCTCTCCACTGCCAATGGATGTGGATGAAAGCTCAGATGGCCTCGAAGCCGAGTTCACTGATGCGAGTGAGCATTTCTATCGTACATACCACCTGTATCTTAATGGTAAGCTCATTTTTGTCACTCATTTCTGTACTTCCTGACACTCATTACAGGACAACCATGCACAGCTGATGGTGTGATTCTCCCACCTGATAGCCCACCATTCCCAGCACCTGAAAAATCCCCAGATGACTGGACTCCGTACCGCAATAGGATTGAATTTGAGCTTGCTGAACTGCTATTCAAATGAAGCCATATGTCCACTGCAAATATGGACATCTTATCCGATTTATGGGCCGCAACGCTGGCCAAACATCACATCTTAATAAATCTAAGTGAAACTCAGCTGCTGCCCAAGAGGCTATAGAAACAACTTTATTATTTACCTATGTGAAACTACAATGGATGTTAATTTAAGGTGATCTCTAATAAATGTAATGTAACATACCTCAGCCACTGCCCAAGAGGCTATAGAAACGACTGAGGTATTCCTATACTAAACCCCCTACTACTTATAGTCGGAGGTGCTACTCGCTACAGTATAATGACTCCTAGGAGAACAATGGCTGCTTCGGCAGAGACCGGGTTTATCTGGTTTTGTCACTCCCACTCGAGTGCAACCGTAGTCCCATAGCTTTAGAGAATTTCCAGTGTTTTTCATGAGTGAGGGGTTTAGTGAGAATGTCTGCAACCATATCTCCTGTAGGAACGTATCTGATTACTGCCTCTCCCTTTGATACTAAGTCATCTTGGATAAAATGATATTTCCGTTGAATATGTTTTGTGCGAGCACGGAACTGTGGATCTCGTGTAAGAATGATAGCTGCTTGATTGTCACAGTGCAATGTTGTAGGTCCATTTTAAGCATGTCTAATTTCTTCAAAAAATGTCCGAAGCCATGCAAGGTGTTGTCCAGCATTGCTCAATCCAATGTACTCTGACTCCGTGGAGGATAAAGCTATCATGCTTTGCCTTTTGCTTGTCCAGGAGATTGCTCCTTGGATGGTGATAAAGACAAACCCTGATGTTGATTGAGACGTGTCTGGGTCTCCAGACCAATCTGCATCTGAATATCCATAGAAATCCATGTCCATGGAGACATCCGTGCCATCATATCATAGTTCCATGTCCCTGGTTGCTTTCAGATATCGGAGGACACATTTTGCAGCTTCCCAGTGATGGCTCCTTGGAGCTGAGCTATGCCTGCTTAGTATTCCAACAATGTAGGCAATGTCTGGGCGGGTTCCGAGCATGGCATACATGAGGGAGCCTACAATTGAGAGGTATGACACTTGACACCCTTCAATATGCATCTCGTGTTGCACAATATCTTCCCCTGGAGCATTTGCAAGGAGTTTTGATCCATGGGCCATTGGTGTCCATACTGGTTTGCAGTTCTTCATTCCAGTACGCTCCAGGACTGTGTCGATGTATTGGCGTTGCAATAGGGATATTGTCTTGTTTGAACGATCACGTTGGATTTCTATTCCGAGGATGTATTTTGCTTCTCCAAGGTCCCGCATTTTGAATATGGATTCGAGTTTGGCTTTTGTGATATCCATGAATTTCCAGGATGAAGCTCCTAGGAGGAGGTCATCTACGTAGACAACAACAAAGCATATTTGTTTGTTGTCGCGGGATACATAGAGACATGTTTCTGCATTTAGTCTTGTGAAACCGAGTTCCTGGAACTTGCAATCAAAAGTTTTGTTCCATGTACAACCAGCTTGTTTTAACCCGTAGATGGATTTCTTCAATCTCCAGCAGTATCCAGGTTGGATAAGAACACCCCCTGGAGGAAGCATGTACAGTTCTTCTTCAAGTTCTCCATTGAGATAAGCTGTGAATACATCCATTTGATCAAGTTCTAGGTTGTACTTTGCTGCCAGGGCTAGAATAATTTGGATTGACTCTAAGTTTGCAACCGGAGCAAAAACCTCCTGGTAATCAATCCCCTCCCTTTGAGTAAAACCTCGTGCAATAATCCGGAGTTTGTATCTCTCAATGTTTCCGTTTTGATCAAACTTGATCCGGAACACAGGTTTTGATGTGATGGGTTTTACTCCCTTCGGAAGTGGAACAGTGTCATATACTGCATTAGTATTGAGACTTAGGAGTTCCTCCTCCAAGGCAGACTTCCATAATTCTCCATCCGGACGTGATAAGGCTTCCTTTAGTGTCCTTGGAAGGTCTGTGTTAGATGGACCAGTACTTGCTATTCAAGCAAAGAATGTCTCCTCTGTATCAGATGTTTCTTCATGAACCTCAGGAGTGTTAGGTTTCTCCATGGAGTTGTCATGCTGCTCTTTTCGAGACTGTTCCTCATCTAGAGTCCTTTGATAATCTCGGTTTTTGTCTGCAGGACGGGTCTGGCGACTGCTTCTGCGTACTCCTAGGACTTCAGCAGGCATGACTGCTCTTTTAGGAACTTGTGCAGGTACTCCAGGGAGTAGACACATTTGTGTATTTGTTGCCCCACTCACTCCTGAAGGTGTTGAATCACTCCTCGGAGGTGTTGGATGACTCCTTGGAGGTGTTGTATGCCTTCCAGAAGCTGATCCAATGGACAGGCTGTCTAGCTGTATTCGGACTTTTTCCACATCAGCTGGCTGTATGTTGAGGGGCTGTCCTCCCACTGACTGTAACTCTACTTTGGCTTTCCGTTCTGAAGATGGCCAGTGTTCAGGTCTTGGTTGTAGAGACTGTTGTGGAGGGTGTCTAAGCTTATCAGGTGCTCCCACTGCTCTCGGAACGTCTCCGCGGAGGTATTGCCCCACTGCTCTCGGAACATCTTCATGCTGATATGGTTCCATTGCTTGTGGAACATCTCCTTGGAGATGTGGTTCCATTTGCAATTCATTTGGATCTCGGATCCGAGGGTCAGGATCATCCTCCTCCAATGTTTTTTGGTCTGGATAGTGAGCATTCTCTGGAATGAGTCCCTCCCACTGATCTGTGCTAGTGTCTGTGTTCCAGGGAGCAGTGTCATCCTTTTGTACCTTTCCGGATTCATTGAATATGATATGCCGACTGGAAAACACAGTCCGTTTTTCAGTGTCTAGGAGTTTGTAGGCTTGCTTTCCATGTGTGTAGCCAATCATTATGGCTTTGCGCCCCTTGGAGTAAAACTTCCCTTGCCTTTTGTCTTTCGGAATCAAGGCATATGCTTGGCATCCGAAAAGGCGAAACAAAGTTGGATCAACTCTCCTTTTAAACAGGATTTCATATGGGGTCTTTCCATGGAGTCCTGATGCTGGGCTGCGTGCTGTGATATATGCAGCTGTTTGCATGGCATCTACCCAAAATGACTTTGGGAGCTTGGAATCATGGAGCATAGTGGTTGCTAATGTAGCCAATGTCTGATTCATGTGTTCTGCAATGCCATTTTGTTCCAGAGTATCTGCAGCTGTAGTTTCTTGGATGACACCATCTCTTCGGAGTTGATTTTTGAATGCATTGCCAGTATATTCTCCTCCCCCATCGCTCCGGAGGAATTCTGTGTATAGTGGAGTGAAGTTTTCTTCTCCCAAATGAGTCCGGAAGAATGTTTGGACATCTTCTTTCCATTGCTTATATCATTCCAGTGCTTCACTTTTATGTTTTAGGAAATATATCCATGGAAATTTGGAGAAATCATCTACAATAATAATCCAGTACCAAAAACCCTCCCTGGAAGTTGGTTTGATTGGTCCTCCAACATCTGTGTGCACAATTTGTATGGGGTGCTTGGCTCAGTTTCCTCCAGTGGACTTGAAAGGTAATTTCTTCATCTTTCATAAAGCACAAGGTTCACAAAACTCCGGGGTTCCGGTAAGGGTGTCTATGTCCTGGAGCTGTCCTTTTGTAACCATTTGTTGCACATGGTCCATTCCAATGTATCCCATTCTTCTGTGCAATAAATTTACATCTACTGCTGCAAAAGCTGACTCCGGGTTGATTTCGGGTTTTGCTTGGATGTGATAAAGTCCTCGCTTGTGTAACGCAGTGAGGATAAGTTCCTCCTTTTTCCGAACTTCACAAGCATTTGACCCTGCTGGAAAAAGTGTTGATAACCCCGTTTTGGACAATTTGTGGACAGAGACGAGTGCTAACGTGAAATTTGGCACAAGTAAGACATTTGACAGTGCAATATTGTAGTCCTTTTGCCAACAGTTGCTTGTAGGATTACTGTTCCAATGCTAATGGCATTTACAGAGGATTCATCCCTAGAACTGATTGTCCTCGGAGGATGCAGAACATGGTATGTTCCTGGCTCAAACCAGGAGCGGTGAGGGACCATGTGGGATGTTGCTCCGGAGTCAATAATAATTGTTGTTTTGGTCTTATCAGGTTCCGACACAAGGTAAGCTTGAATGCGTTTAGCAAGGGGCTTGGAAATATGTACATGATCCAATGCAATATGACTCTGTTCCTCCTCGGAGTTAGATCAGGATGATTGCTCTGCCGTATTTGCCTTTTCTTTCTCTTTTCCTTTATCCTTGTATCTTTCCTTTTCCTTCTTCCTTTGACCTTTTTCAGCTGACTGAAGTGTTCGACACTCCGAGGTGTTGTGTGATTTGGCTTTGTGGAAGTCACACCACTTCTCATTGGATTTGAGTGCTGATTCGGAACCTCCAGGGGCCTTCCCTGACTGTCGTGCAACTTCTGCAGTGATCCGGATCTCAACTGCATCAAAGGTAAGTTTATTTTCTTTAATCGTGTTGATTACTGATGACTGAAATATTTTCCATTCAGGAGTGCATGGGAGAGATTGGAGAAGAGCGAAAGCCATGAGTTTGGTATCAACTCCTAGTTTCATTCCGGAGAGGTGTGAATCAATTGTCCAGATTTTTGCAATGTGGTCCTGGATAGGTGATGTCCCATCCCAAGACAATTTGGTGAGTTGCTGGAATGAATAGAAGGCCAAGGCAATGTTGGACGTTTGATGGAGTGAGACAAGTTTATCAAATAACTCCTTGGAGCTGGTGAGGTCTCCAGTCCTCAATAGGAGGGCATCAGAGATATGGTCCTGGATGTTTCCATGTGCCTTCTCATCCTTAAGTATCCAGGTGATCTCAGGATCCTCTGAGGAGGTAGGGTTTCCTGGTGAGGGCTTAAGCTCCTCTCCAGTAACAACCCGGAGAACTTTTTCCCGACATAGCTTTGAGATGATCCGGAGTTTCCATATCTGAAAATTGTTGGGTCCAGTGAGAACTGGACATGCAGATGTATCGTGTGCTGTGGTCATGGTTCCGAGGTTGCCGTTTCAAATAAGAATTATTTCCTGCGTAGTTTTTACGCACCAGGGCTCATAACCTAATAAAACTAAGTGAAACTCAGCCGCTGCCCAAGAGGCTATAGAAACGACTATATTATTTACCTATGTGAAACTACAATGGATGTTAGTTTAAGGTGATCTCTAATAAATGTAATGTAACATACCTCAGCCGCTGCCCAAGAGGCTATAGAAACGACTGAGGTATTCCTATACTAAACCCCCTACTACTTATAGTCGGAGGTGCTACTCGCTACAGTATAATGACTCCTAGGAGTACAATTGTGCTCCTAGGAGAACAATGGTTACTCCATGGAATGGTGGCTATGCTCCATGGAGAACAATGGCTGCTTTGGCAGAGACCTGGTTTATTCGGTTTTGTCACGTCTCCCCTCCATTTTCCAATCACCGTGACTTTTACAAAGTCATTGATCGCACACCACTCGGCGATGTGGCCTGGGAAAGCTTCTTGGTCAAATATACAGGAGAGCGCCCTAATACCAATGTTCCACCGTGGATGACCGATGATTTTGAGGTCTGGTTCAGGGACCCTCACAAGGTTGTCCGGAACATGCTGTCAAATCCCGATTACAATGGTGAGATTGACCTCACACCTTTTCGAGAGTATGATGCATCCACCAACAAGTGTCAGTGGGAGCACTTCATGTCCGGAGATTGGTCTTGGCAACAAGCGGTGAGAATTCCCTCTTTTTCCATGAGTTTAACTGAACATAAACAGCACAAAATCTCAAATGATCCAGAAATGCATGGATCTACCTTCATCCCTGTGATTCTTGGTAGTGATAAGACAATGGTTTCAGTGGCAACGGGCAACAATGAATATTACCCACTCTATGTATCAATCGGTAACATGCATAACAACGTACGTCGAGCGCACCATGACGCTGTTGCCGTGATTGGCTTCCTTGCTATTCTCAAAAGTATGTTTATTCTACTTGGTATCTAGAACAGTTGCTGACATTAACACTTAGCTTCTCGAGAGTACGCCGGTGACGACAATTTTCGAACATTTCGGCGCAGGTTATTTCACACTTCTTTATCTACAATCCTGCAAACTCTGAAGCCAGCTATGACAAAACCTAAGACCATACACTTTGGGGATGGGCACTTCCGGCGTGTTATATATGGACTGGGACCTTATATAGCTGACTATGAAGAGCAAGTGGTACTTGCGTGTATAGTACGTAATTGGTGCCCAAAGTAAGATTTGTTTCCTATTACTTCAACTCACAGGCTCACCAAATTTGCAGATGCCTTGCACTTTGCACAGACCTCAACAAAGCCAGCTTGTACCGCTGCCGCGAGCATACAGACATGCTCACCAAAGAATTGGACTCTGCAACATTATGGGATGAATACGGAATTATCGGCAACCTTGTCGTAAGTTGTTATCATCATTTGTTTCAATTACATGCATCCACTAACATATACATATATTCAGCCATTTACCAACGACTTTCCTCGCGCCGATATTCACACACTCTTGTCACCCAATCTGCTCCCTCAAATCATCAAAGGCACGTTCAAGGATCACCTTGTTGACTGGGTCGAACAATATCTCAAGATCACCCATGGAGCCAAACGAGCTGCAGAGATCATGGGTGACATAGACCGAAGGTACATTGATCTCACTTACATATTTGGCGGTATATCTGATTTTTGTCAAGAATTGCCGCTGTTGCATCATTTTTGAATATATGGCGATTTCCTCAAGGCCGTGGTTTCAAACAGTGGACAGGGGACAATTCCAAAGCACTGATGGAGGTATGTATTTGTTTGGGGCATCATATTACTCTGCTGATAATGTTTTACACCGCTATTGAAGGTTATGTTGCCCCCAACATTGTCCGCACATTTTGTGCATTTTTGGAATTCCGTTACCTCGTCTGTCGCAATGTCATTACAGAAGATACACTGGACAAAATACAGGGCGCCCTCAACCGCTTTCACCATTATCGCAAAATTTTCGAAACAACAGGCGTTGTTTTTACCTTCTCGCTTCCCCGACAATACTCCATGACTCACTATCAATTTCTTATCCGACTCTTTGGCACACCAAATGGCCTGTGCTTGTCAATCACTGAGGCCAAGCATATCAAAGCAGTCAAACAGCCATGGCGCTGGTCAAGCAAGAATGCCCCACTCAGGCAAATGCTTTTGTCCAACCAGCGCCTGGATAAGCTTGCAGCATCCCGCATGGATTTCACAGAGCGAAGAATGCTACACGGCACTTGCCTATCAGGTGCTCTAACAGCTTTGGGTGAGTGGTTTTCCATCAATATTTCTTGTTGTAAATCTGACTGTTGCATGCAGCTACCGAACGCGAAAATGAGCCACACGAGAACCTGCAGCACCAATTGAACCCCGCTATTTTCATGTCACGATCAGGGGACGACTTCGAGGCCGGCGAGGTTATACAAGGGCCAAGGACACTTGCTGATGTTTGGCTTACGAAGACTTACCATGAGTACTAGCTTTTACCAAGGAACCCCTGCCCATACCCACGGTCCCACCACAGAAGCAAAGCATGCACGAACAGTACCAGCACTGGCAGAAGAAATTGGTGTTCTCCACCTGCGGCATCTTGTCCGATGGTTCCTATTTGTGCAGCTGTACCCCAACGATCCCCGTAACCCTGAGGATGTCCCTGCTGCTTTATGTCCCCGCCATGAAGGCAAAGTATATGTTTTCAATTCGGCCGCAGCAACATTCTATGCTCCCAGCAACCCGAGCGGTATTGGTGGCATGCGACGTGAGCACATCCGTGCCTGCCCTCTCTGGCGCTACACATACAAACGCAATGATTGTGTGTTTATCAGCACCAACCCGGACCTTGAAGGTATGCAAGGGCTCTATATTGCTCGAGTCCTGTGTTTTTTTTCATTCAAATACCAGCAAGTTCATTACCCCTGCGCTGTGATCCACTGGTTTGACAAGATCGGCAATGCAGCAGACGAGGACACCGGGATGTGGATGGTATGCCCAGGGCACTGCAAAGACGGCTTGCGCAATCTCGCTGTCATTCACGTCAACACCATCTACCGTGCCGCCCATCTAATTCCTATCTACGGCACTGACTGCATTCCCGATTCTCTCAAGTACTACCATTCCTATGATGCTTTCCGTGCCTTCTATGTCAACAAATATGCTGACCACCACGCATTCGAGATAGCTTTTTGATTTTTTTTTGTACTTTACGGAGGATATAGTACATTCACTACTGTGTTCAAAATATACATGTGATACCCGTGCACTTTCACGCTTTTTCACCCTTGCGCTGTACTTGCAAACCCTGCAAGAACATCTTTTCCTTGTCAACTTCTGACAATAAGGAGCAAGAAAGAAAAGTACCAATTAAGTCACATTAAGGACAGTCGGGTTTCCGGCAAGCATGGAAAGGGCCGGTAAGTAATTTGGGACTTTACTGATGTAGGAGAAGTAAAATGGCTATTGGGTATTGACATACAACAAGACAGAAAGTCACGCACCATCTCTCTTGGCCAAAAAGCCTTCATCGAATCTATACTTGCTCGTTTTAACCTACAATCACCTACCAATACAAACGACAGTCAAGAGATGACGACCATACCTTACAGACAGGCAATTGGTTCACTTATGTACCCATCTCAGTGTACTCATCCCGACATCTCCTTTGCAATTTCAAGCCTCTCTTGTTTTCTTGAAAATCCTGGACAAGCTCACTGGTCAGCCGCAAAATGAGTATTCAAGTATCTCAAAACAACAAGAGACCTACACTTAGTAATAGGCTCAACCAATGAGGACCTTGTTGGATACACTGATGCAGATTTCGCCTCTCACCTCCATAGACACTCCATCTCCGGCTACGTTTTCAGAATCAATGGAGGCGTGGTATCATGAAACTCAAAAATGCAACCACTGGTTGCACTGTCCACTACTGAGGCCGAGTACATATTCATCTCACATGCAACCAAAGAAGCCATGTGGCTGCAAAACATATGGGCTGAAATCACAGCCACATCAAAACCATCAAAAATAACTTTATATAATGACAACAAAAGTGCCATTGAACTCGCAAGGAACAATGTCTACCATGCACAAACCAAGCACATAGACACACATTTTCACTTTGTACAAGAAGCCATTGAACACAACAAGATCAACCTACTATATTGTCCTACAAATGACATGCCAGCTGATTGTCTCACTAAACCTCTCTCTCGTTCGAAACTAGAATATTTTGTCAAGCTCATGGGGCTGATTTTGGTTTGAGGGGGTGTGTTAGCATTATACATTCACATTTCTTATATCTTTCTTTCTACCTATGTTTGCAGACTTCATTCTATCCTGTCCGCTTTTCTAGAATTACCTAATGCATAATTTTCCCACAATTACACCAAAAACCCGTAGATTTCCATTCTAGAGCCTCAGTCTTTTACACACAGACTGAGGTATGTTATTTCATTATAGTCACAACAATATTTACTTACATCTATCACAGCATTTAACATTATTCTTACAGGTAGATATCAATACAGTCTTTAACACACAGACTGAGCATTTAACATTATCCTTACAGAGTATATATCAGTTATCAGCTTATTGTTTGGATCAGTTTGTATGAGGAAGAGGGAGAAAGAGATGACAAAACCGGATAAACCAGGTCTCTGCCAAAGCAGCCATTGTTCTCCATGGAGTCACCATTGTTATCCTAGGAGTCATTATACTGTAGCAAGTAGCACCTCCGACTATAAGTAGTAGGGGGCTTAGTATAGAAATTCCTCAGTCGTTTCTATAGCCTCTTGGGCAGCGGCTGAGGTATGTTATATTACATTTATTAGAGATCACCTTAAACTAACATCCATTGTAGTTTCACATAGTTTTATTAAGAGACTTGACAAAAGAGTTATATGATTGATCTCAAAGCCCTTGTATGCCTAGCTTGATATGACAACCAGTCACCAGACATATACATGTCCCGGTTGTGCCAATAAATGATAATTTACCAAAGCCTGGCAGATAATAGCTGAGACAAATGTGATTTTTGATGTGTTACAATTGACGTACCAGTACCTACTGTTACGATAACACAATTTTCGGACCTTTCCTTTAATTTTCATTCTCCGCCTTAACCTTTTACTATAGTTCATGCCAATGGTATCGAGGATGATAACAAAGGTGTTACCCTGATAGACCAATCAAGGGTTGCCAATGTTAGAATTGGGCAGGATTTGGATCTTCTGGAAGTCTTCAAGAAAGACATCTCCTCAGAAGAGAAGGCGCGCCTAGACAGCAATGAAAACTATCTATGGAAAGACGGGCTCTTTCATTTTAAAAACAAAATCTATGTGCCTGAATCCGCAAGGATCAAGGCAATAGACAGACATCATGACACTCCAGTGGCTGGGCACCCTGGGTGGCAACGAACGATGGAGTTGATCTCCAGAAACTACATGTGGCCTGGGATGGTCAAAGATGTACAGGAATACATAAAATCCTGTCTGAGATGTGCTATGGCTAAGGATTCTCATCAACCACCAGCCAGTAAACTTATGCCAAATCCGATACCAGCTGGTCCCTGGCAGGATATATTGGTTGATTTCACAATGGATCTACCCGAGTCAAATGGGTATGATTCAGTAATAGTGGTAGTAGATCACTTTTCCAAAGAAGTAGTATTCATTCCCACCAACAAAACTATAACTGCCGCTGGTACGGTAGATTTATTCAAAGATTTTGTATGGTCTATCCATGGGTTACCAGAAACGGTTATCTCCAATAGAGGGCCACAATTCACTAGCAAATTTACGAAAGAATTATGCCAGATGCTGGGCATCAAACCTAAATTATCAACGGTGTTCCATCCGCAGACTGATGGACAAACAGAGAGACTCAACCAGGAGTTGAAACAATATCTCCGGATATTTATTAATGACAGGCAGATGGATTGGGCCAAGTGGCTAAAGATAGCCCAGTTCTCTTATAATATCAAACAGTTGTCGGCTACGGGAAAGGCACCATTTGAGGTTACTAGGATTGTACCTCCCCAGAATGGGTGTAGAACCTGGCAAAAGCAAGAACAAGGCGGCTGAGAACATGGCCAAAGACATGAAATCTGCCTTGGACGAAATGTGCAAGATGCTATTCAAAACTGCAGAGCAGATGAAAAACAGGGCAGAGCGTAGACACTCTAAGGCCAATACAAGGTCGGCGACCTAGTCTGGTTAGATACTGACCACTTAAAGTTAAAAGATAGGCAGTCTAGAAAACTGACCAAAAAGTGGATTGGTAGTGGATTGGTCCTTACCGGATTAAGGCAGTCAAACCTAATGCGGTGGAGCTGGAACTCCCAAAACGAATGAAGGTAGTACCCACGGTCAATATTTGCCATGTGAAACCTTACAAAGGGCCGCTGCCGGGACAGCGCGTAGACCGGCCCGGACCGGTTGTAGTCACCCAGGAAGGTGAAGAAGAGTTCAAAGTTGAACGGGTGATGGACGCACACTTGAAGCATGGAAAACTAGAATTCCTAGTCCTATGGAAGGGATATGGAGACAAGGACAGAATGTGGGAACCAGAAGCCCATCTAGACAATTCCCGCGACGCTGTTCACAAATTTTATTCTAAGAATCCCTCAGCTCCTAGGAAGCTTAGAGGCATTGATTCAAAACTTTTAAATTCTCTTTTTCAAACTATGCCCAAAAATTTAACTACCACCTCCGGTATTTGGTCTCGCCTGGAAGTTGAGCCTTAGAAGGGGGTAGTGTTACGATAACACAATTTTCGGACCTTTCCTTTAATTTTCATTCTCCGCTTTAACCTTTTACTATAGTTCACACTCTGTGCCATGCGGCACTTTCCTTTTTGTTTCTAACTCCACTTTCTCGCGCAACACTGCCTTTATTCTTCTTTTAGACACAAAATCTCTCACGCAGTGGAGCTAATCACACCACTGCTTTTATCAACTATACAGTATGTAGGTACAAACACTCTGTATTAGTATAAATACCCCAATAGATCAAGGAGACTCCTCAGCGAGTCCTCCTGTTGTATACCAACAAACTCTCTGCAGCTTAAGGGGTAACCACTCCCTCATCACTACCTTTATAGTGTGTTCCTGTGTGCACCAGAGTAACTAACTCTTGGTTGTTACACCTACTTACACTTCACCTTTTTCGTACTTTTACTTTTATTTTTCCAAGTCACATGACCAGTCATGTGACCATTTACTTTACTTTACACCACGGGCATGAAAGGGTTCCAGCCAAGCTGGGAGAGGTATGATTTGTACACAAACAGCATAATTTCAGCCACCTCTGGAATACTTCAAATATTATAAATATATACTTTGTGATAGATTAACTAAAATTTTACCAATATTTTGACAAATTGCTGTGAGGGTTTGTGCCCAATTTGAGGCTGACATGTTGCTGATTTTTTATAAACTAGGTTTGTATTGGCTGAGCTGCTGACTTTTCAAAGAACTAGCAATGTGTGAGGCACGAACG
>NW_006763290.1:2862793-2871264 GCF_000218685.1 Serpula lacrymans var. lacrymans S7.9 | reverse complement strand
AGCTGTATCATAATAAGCACGAACTGTAACTTCTTAACGTCTATCGTGTCGAATGTCGAGGTCGTCGTCCACGTCTCAGTCCGCTAGAAACCATATCCCACTTTCCACACGCGCCAAGGCCCACAATTTCAACGAGTACGCAAACGTAGACCGCGATGGAATACCTTCAAGCTTGAGCCTCCTTTCTGCTCGGAGACCTTCCTGGACTCCTTCTCCGTTCTACGATCTTCCAGGCCCTCATGGTCCAGATAGCTTGCAGCCTGGACTTGCTTCGTATCGCGATGTCCCATCCTTTGGGGTACAACCACCTGTGCATCCGTCGCCATCCCCAGACGACAGTGGAAACTTTTATCAGAGACTTCAAATTGACATGAAAGACTTGGTGGGAGACGCAGTTGGCAACGTGAGTTGCTTATATTTCTGAAAACATTGGTAAAATTTTATTTAATCTATCACAAAGTATATATTTATAATATTTGAAGTATTCCAGAGGTGGCTGAAATTATGCTGTTTGTGTACAAATCATACCTCTCCCAGCTTGGCTGGAACCCTTTCATGCCTGTGGTGTTTACATTTTCGACTTTTCATAGTCACATGACCAGTGTCTAGGCTCACCATGTGACCGGTCACATGCCAGACATCGGACTTTATTTATTTACAACTGTACAGTACCTCATGTATTTTAGTATATATACAGGAGCAATACATTGGGAGGGACTCAGCAAGTCCTCCTGTTGTCTACCAACAACTAACTTATTCCTACCAAGTGGGTAACCACTCCACCTCTTTCTCTTCTTTTGAGTGTTGTTTTCATTGTGCTCCAGTGCCCCAAGACTGTGTCTTGTTGGTGTTGTCACAGAATGTAAAGGATTATAAGAGTTTTAGTACACATCAATGTTATATTTGCTCATTGGTTAGTCCACATTGCTAGCTTAATTGTAGTGAACAAAATGTTACAATTACAAATATACATTGTGAGAATACAAGTGTGACAACTAATCCTACATATTTCCATCGTGTTTCACAGCTACCCACTTCTCTCTAATTCTAGCAAGAACACTGTCTCCCACTGGCAACTTCTCATGGTGCAAATATGATGAAAATATTTTACTAGAGACCATGTTAAATCAGTAAGGCAAAGGTCAAAATATTGGACTGAAACCTTACTTGTTCCACCAAGATAAGATGCTGTTGAATAATCCTTCAGAATCAGTGACAGTATTGGTGCATGAAAAAATAGATTGGGATGGCAGAGCAAAGCAGACCTAGGAGACACACATGTAAATTTGAAATATAGACATTCTATATAACTCACCTGTCTAGCTATGTACACAATAAAGCCCAGTGTGACCTTTGATGTACCATGCAAATAAGCATTTGATGAACAAGTTGCACAAGGCTTGGCCTGGGAGTCAGCAGAGGAAAGCAACAGAAAAACATGTTTGTAAGTCTGTGTGAATGAATAGTTAGTAGTGGCTGGAATCTATATTAATGTGTTCACTCACTGAGACAAAGATGTTGCTACACAAAAGATTCTTCCATGGGTCATCCCTGTTATAATTGTAATTGGCATATATTAACACAGACCACAGATCACTTGTGGCCTGCACATCACTGCTCTTGGGTTTATTTTGAAGTCTTTGAAGTCATTAGTGTGTGGTTTAAAAGCACTTGGCAATAACAAGGCTTATACTTACTCTTTATTATCCCAGTTAAAATCTGCTGGGCAAAGGAACCACCTGGTGCATATATGATTGAACCCATGGGTAGATTTCACATTTCCTGAAGTGGGTGAGTAATATTCTGACCCTTTGGTACAAGCCAGTCAATCATCAAAACCTTGATGGACTTTGTATTGTCAGAATGAGCACCTGAGCAGCCTTTTGGATCTATCCATATATTCAGTGTAAGTGTTATTGATTAGTTAGCTCATCAGTGAATCTTTTAGGAAGTCTTCAGGTTTTGCAGTGGGTTTAGTGCTGGGAAAGTGGCAGACTTAGGTTAGGTCTTTGGTATGGTTTCTTGGCTGTATTTCAGGCAAAAATATATCAATGTTATTATCTAATATAGTCGCAAGTTTTTCATATCTCTGATTTTACAGGCCCAAAAATGTCAGACTTGGGCTCAGCCAAATAACTTGGGGATAAGCTTATTCCACCATTGTTAACACAATATCTTTTGTTGGCATATAATTCACGGACCCAGCTGAAAAATGCCTGAATATTCATATTTCTGCTTTTTGCAGGTTTTTTGATACAGTGTAGAAGGTCCTAGCTTTGAAAATGTTCGCCAACAGATACATCCATAAAATTATGTGCTGTCCATCTGGTAGTTAGGACTTTTGGTGCAGTGTGAAGAATTCTGGTTTTTAAAACTGATGTTGGTGTTTGTAGACTTGAGGTCTCGGAATCCAAACAACCCATATTGGTTTCCAGGTTCATGCTAATTAACATAAATTTGAAGTGATGATCCATAAATTGTCACTGAAAATGAGATATCACAATATAGCACCACTAAAATGAGGTAGTACAATGTAACTTTTGAGATTTTTAAATCAAAAATTGGGCCCACATAATCTACTGCTTGCTGTCTCTGAGCATCACCACCAATACCACCTATATGAGGGTCCTTATCAATTTTGTCAAGAAAACAGCTCCAAGTCTCTCATTCTAACTGAGTTAATACAACCAATGGGCGGAGAAGTAGAAGTAAATAATGGAAAATAGCGACAACAAACAAAATCACTAACTTTTGCATACAGGAACTTGATGTTGTGGTTGTTACCATGTAGTCATCAATTCACAGGCTGCCAGTGCTGTGGTAAAGGCCAAGGTTATACCACCTGGTAAAAAAAAGGCAGTGTTTAGAAAGAAATCAGGATGTGCTCAAGTTGCTAGTAAGCCTACACTAACCAATAATTTTGTACAAATCTTAATTTTTTTGTTTTATTAGAAAAATGATGGCAGCAACAAAATGGTAAACTCCAAAGATGCCAGCCTAGGACTTAACTGAAATGCTTGGAGAAAGTGCCGGCTTGAAGGATGCTGTATGTTGGCAAATAATATGGATGCTTTTAGTTGAAATGCTTGTAATAGTATCTGTTACACTTGGAATGTGCAAGCCTGGTAACACTGGTTCTGAAATATGTAAATGGTTTGATAAGCCCATTGATGTACAGGTTTGAGATATATTCTAATGATAAGACTTTGTTCTGATGAATACCAAGTTTACACTGTTGAAGCATACAATTGTATTGGAGATTATAACTATAATGCAAACATATATATATATATAGTTTCTACTTTAGGGCAGGTGTTTGTGTTGAACAAACAGAGATGGGTAACACCGTAATAGGTAATAGTATATGGGAGTATGTGGGTAAGTAGCGGTAGGTAGCTACTTGAGAAATGAAATAAAGTCTGTAGGTAGAACAGTTTGTAACAGTATCTCACCACAGTTGATTTAAACAATGCAATAATGATTACTGTAAAATAAAAATTGTATATAATTGTAGGCCTGGAATACCATGCATTTTTTATTAATATGGTAGGGCAACACTGGGGGGGGAATGTGGGTATGTTATTACCCAATACATCTGAATCATATTTAAATCACATACAAAATGTAACTCAAATATAATGCCACAACACATTGGAATAACATTCCAAATTTGTTTACTATGACTAAAATATGTTTTCTGCATGAAGACTATCCATATGTTTTCATATTATCTTAAATATGTTCAAAATGTATTTCAGCTCTTACAATCTATCAACACCCATTATTTGTATAAACTTTGTGTAGCTTGTTATAAACCCAGCAATTCCGATATCATCTTAATGCAATTTTACATACACTTAAAGATCATTAAAGAAATACTTTGCAGATGTTTAGAATATATTAAATCTGAGGCTTGCAATATAATATGAAAATACATTTTTATTGTTTTATATATGTGTCTCAATGACTTACATCTTAAAGTCATAGTAAAAGACATTATATGTGTATTTTTTCAGCCCATTCAAATGGTATGCTGCTAATATTATAGTACAATTAGTAATTTGATTGAAATGAATATTTGCAAAATATACATAATAAATGGATATCACACTGAATATGAAGTTGTGAATTTTATTTGTTATGTGATGCCACTATTACCAGTATGTGGCAAACACACACATTTGAAAGATCTCTGTAAACAGTTGTCAACTGCTAACAGTTTATAGTGCACTGTCGACAGCAACAGACAACTGTTGTTGTTGACAGTGTACACTCAACAGTTGATAGTTGAAGAGTGGAATCCTATGTTAATCCACCTTATTTGGTCACACAAAAAATAACATAGATTGTCATATATTGACCTAGATTCACCTCAACCTCATGGAACCATCTAGTTAGGGTGCTGTAGACATGTGGTATGGCAAGCTAATTAGCTAGCTTTTGCTTTTGCCTTTTATCTGCCACTGAATAACTAGACTGAATAATTCCAATAATTCCGGTACATAAGTCCAGGAATTTACCACAACCAGCAACAGTATCTCCCTGAGCCACACCCACATTTATTATGTTGTGAATCTGGGATCATGGCCAATTGCCTTTGACAACTCTGGCAAAACTTTGGAATATGTAGTTGTTGCCATCTCGGCAGCTCATCATCATTGCCAATAATGAGTTTGCTGTCCAGTCTTGATGTTACAACAGTATTTTCAGCATCTATTTTCACTTTTCCTTTCCTGTTATTTTTTGGACTTTTTACTTTTATAAGTCACAACCAAAGTTTTTATACTCTGGTGCAAAGTAAAAACAAGCAAGGAGGAGTGAATGAAGGAGTGGCTAAACTCCCTTAGATAGGACCAAGTTAGTTCAACAGGAGGACTTGCTGAGGAGTCTCCTTGATCTATTGGGGTATCTTTACAACTACAGGCTATTTGTATATGTGTACTATGCAGTTGGTAAAAGTAGTGGCTTATGATATCATAGGGTGCAGCCCATACATCAGGAAAACATGATTTTACTATGATTGGATATAGTTTGGTAGTGTTTGTGGCAAATAGTGTGCTATAGATTGATATAGATGCCACTACTGTTATGACAAATTATGACATTTGTTTATAGTATGAGAAAACATGCATTGGCCAGGGCTTGAACCTGGGACTCCAGCTTTCATGGTCTGGTGCTTTACCAACTAAGCTACCAAGGTGTACTTGAAAAGCATACTGATTGGTTGCATGCCCAGAAGGTCCAGAATCACTGTACACGGGTGCGGATCCCATTGTGTTGTGATATGACAAAACCGGATAAACCCGGTCTCTGCCGAAGCAGCCATTGTTCTCCATGGAGCATAGCCACCATTCCATGGAGTAACCATTGTTCTCCTAGGAGCACAATTGTACTCCTAGAAGTCATTATACTGTAGCGAGTAGCACCTCCAACTATAAGTAGTAGAGGGTTTAGTATAGGAATACCTCAGTCGTTTCTATAGCCTCTTGGGCAGCGGCTGAGGTATGTTACGTTACATTTATTAGAGATCACCTTAAATTAACATCCATTGTAGTTTCACATAGGTAAATAATATAGTCATTTCTATAACCTTTTGAACATTTCTGTGTTGTAATGGTTGGTGGTGCCAAAATTTCTAAAACATTCAGCATAGTGTAGCATGGAGTGAAATTTGGGACTGTTGAGATATTCTCATACCCCAAGATGGACAAAAATGTGCTTGTTGGCATGATAGAGATCCAAGGAATCTTCCAGGTATTGAATGGTGGTATCGTTATGGCTTGCATATTATGCAATGTAGATAAAGTCGAGGAGTGCCCTATAACAAGTTACGACCTGAGAGGGGACCTTCCCTACAATGCACCCCAGTAAAATCCTCGCCATATTTTTTCTCTCCATCCCAGATATCTGGGATAGCTGTGACCAACCATGCTTGAAATGCCGTACACCAAAGCAAGGTGGGAGTCTACAAATGCAATCATCCAACTCTTTGTTGGTCATCAAGCTAGAGCACTAGTGAATCAGATGTTTTACGACACCTTGGTAGAGTTGATGGAGTATATCAGGGGTTATGGCCATGTGGATGTTGCAATGAGGAAATCCCTCCCAGAAAGGATGACGAACACCCCCAGACACATTTTGAGCTTTGCATCTCTCCTGGAAATTGCTGATAGAGGTTGCATCAGCTTTGGCTGTGAATATAACCGCAGCAGTCTTTTTCTGGATCCACCATCTCACTGGGCGTCTTTTTCCCATAGTATCTTCACAGGTTTTGCATTTAGGAGATGTCCCATATTTTGCACAGGTGACAAGAAATTGTTCTGGATAATCAGCTACATAGTAGGCTAGGGTAGGATGGATCCTCATAACCCTTCCATTTCCCCCTGTGATTTCCATTCCATGCTTTCCAGGCTCTATCAGAGGCTCCAAGACAATATGTATCAAGTCATGAAAGAGTTGTTGAATATGTGCTGACTTTTGCTTTTTGGATAGATTGTCTCCCCTACATTTTTGCTAACAGAGAGATAGGCAATGAGAATACAGGCATGTTTAGAAGGTTTACAGTGCATGGATCTTGGCAAATTTCCCAGAGTTAGATACACTGGATAAGCAGACTTGTTTCCAGAGAACTGGGTGAGTTGCGTCTTATCTGTGGCTATGATAACAGGGGCTACACAGGCACCTTCAGGTAAGTTGTTCTAGATGGGAATATTATTGTCAAATATCTGAATGACACATTTGGATTCATGCCACCTACCTGTACTGTGTTCCACCAATCTTTGGTCCACATCTCATTGTAAATCCTGTGAGATTTTGAAGCATTGGTGAAGATGCGCTTGAGCCTGTAGATAATGTCCTTGACATGAGTTGAATTTCATAGCAAGGACTTGATAGCTTTGATAGGGATCACAACAATAAACCATATGCTTATGCTCAGGACTATTCCACAATTCTCTAGTCTTCCAAGTAGTATGTTCTGGAACACAATTGACCAGCTTATAGAGCCCATATTTATTATGGTAGGATAGACCTAATGTATCCACCACCTTGGTTGAAGTAGATAAATCAATATATGTGCTTGAAAGAGAGAAGAGGAAATGTAGCCCTGGTATTGCCATTAATCTATCAAATATTTTATGGCCTATCCTATTCTGTACAGCCCAACAAACAACCCTCCAGTCTAGCTCTAATGCAAGGGGTGCAAAAATGTTCCCTGATCCATCTGACATATCTGAATCCATATCCATATCACCATCCATATCATCAGCTCCATATCCATATCACCATCCATATCATCAGCTCCAAATTCTCTCCTCCATCTTTCATATACCGTTTTATTCATCCTAATCACCTTTCATGCAGTAGGGTGGGGTACCTTAATACACTCCTCATCATTTTCACCAAGAAGCTTTGAGGGTCCAGCCATATTCTCCTCAGATTCTGTGGGAATAAAGTCATAGAGATGATTATAGTAGTCATCCAACACGTCTTCTGGGTCTTCATCCATAGGTCTAAGTTCATCAGATAATATATCAGGTACTTCTGTTGTCTCCAAGTCATTACCCCTATCAAGTTCTCCTGGAATTGTCAAACTTTGTAGCTTCCCTTTGTTATACCACTTGCAGCTTCTTGCTGATAACATATGGTATTAAACCTAAAGATTACATGTAAAGCTACAGACTACACTGTGGCTGATAGCAATATATTGTATAGGCACAATTTGGGATTTGTTCACAATCGTAAAATAAAAGGCAAAAAAAGTACCTCCTTTTACCTTTTTTTCGCCTGCTATGGGTGCATGTTGATCTCAGGCGCTTTCTGACAGGCTCCTCCCCTTCAATTTCATCTGAAGTGTGTTTAGTTCCACTTGAAGGCTTGCTGGGCCCAGATATGGGTGGGTCTGGGGGATTGTGATGGTCAACAGGCAAAGACAAGAGAGATGGTTTCTTCACATCTTGGAGCTGCAGCTGGTACCTCTCTCTTCCAGCAGTGATAACCTCCACAAATACTCCCACCCTATCAGACTCAGGCTTAATATGTTCCTCATATCTTTCACAATATCCACCATCTCCTAGTGTGAAATTTGTTTGGGGGGAGGACTATAAAGCATGTTGCCATCACCACTATATGTTTTACTCCACATGAATGCACTGAAAAGCTTGACCATTCCTGCCCTGACCGACACATGGCTGCAAAAATAAGGATTGATGCATGCCATAAAGTGTAGGCGCGAGAGCATAACTTTATTTGGAATTGGCTGGAAGTCCAGTGTTACAATGGCTGTGTCCCAACTACAAATTGGGTAAGCATAATTTTCCCACATGCAGAATAAGGTGTCATGCACATGTCTGGCTGTGTTGGATTCATCAAGTATTTGCATTGGAAACAAAGAAAAATCTGTCAAGTAGAATGTTTGTAATGTGTGTAATGTCAGCACTGTGAAGGGGGTGAGGGGTGTCTGCAGTCTTCTG
>NW_006763290.1:2841420-2862693 GCF_000218685.1 Serpula lacrymans var. lacrymans S7.9 | reverse complement strand
CCTCCCGCCCACCCCCGCCACATGTGCCAAACAGCAAGCTCACACCTCAAAAATGTGCCAGCAGCCATTAGAAACACACTGAAGAAGAAGCTGCAATACACCTTTCATAGATCACCACTAGGCTGCAATATGCTTTGACAACCATCACTTCCTCTTCCCCCACCTCCTACCAACCCTCCTACCTGTGAGGCAACGATAAACTATAACAAAAACTAAACCTGTCTCCTTCTGCACTTGCAGGGAGTAAGGGGTTCGATGAGCTTGAGGTTGACAGACACTAGTAAATATAGCGAGTAGAGGACTTTGAGAGGTAAGCTTCAAAGGTTTTTGTTGAGGAGTAAAACGGGTAAATTCAGTAATAGAAAACTAAGGAGCTATACATGAATAGGTAAGACTTTATATAGTGAACTGTTCGTTCCTCAGACCGAAAGGAGAATAATTGAAAAGTGGTCTGAGAAACCAATCAGCCAATAAGAAAAAGAGAGGACAACTATTGTACGACTTTTAACTTGATTAATCAGCAGGTGAGAGTTTTGTACTAATAATAGAGGTTTGTTACGCGTGTTCAGGAACCGTATCCTCATGATGAGGTACGATCCTGAACAAGGTGTTTATTAATATATCCAGGCTTTACTGGGGCTTGGAGCTGGTTGGCGAGATGCCTACTACCAGTCCCTACTCAGTGTGCTGGCTGGCTGGGAGCAATACCCAGTCTCTGATCTGTGATATAAAGTGGTAGCAATGGTTAAGAAAGTCTGTGAGGGCTATGAGAAGTAAAATGGCAAATGATACCTCTAGCCCTAGAGCCAGAGGTGTAATGGGAAAAGTGTTCGAGAACCAAGACATAGAGAAGATAAGAAAATGATAAAACGGTCCTTACACTACCAGAACAACTTGTCAGAATTTCATAGCCAAGTCCAGAAAGATCAAACTGGCAGTGTACCCTGCAGTAGCTGGAGCGTGTCCTAGAAACAAAGTGCTGTTAGTTGCTGGGGAAACTTGGGAAAAATATAATATGTACTTCCCTGGCTTCATCTGACACTATCATTTCCTCCCTCTCCACAGCTCACTTCTAGTCTATCTCCCAAAACCCAGCAACCTGGGTCCAGCAAATACAGTTGTCCTTGGCTGCCAATGAAATTATGTGAAAAGGTGCTTCCCTTGAGTGGACAATCAATATGTGATATTCATTTGACTGGGCACGAGGTTGGGGTGTCTTTCTTGTTGATGTTGAGTAGGATCCATCAGGCTGTAATGTTGCATAGGTGAGCTCTTTATTGATTCTGTATTAACATTTAAATACCTTGTTTTATAGCTTGATCAACCCTGCTGGTTCTTTTGGCAACATCAAGAGCATCTATAGGACTAGGGTGCAGCCTATTCCAGGGTGCACCCCAGCGAGAGAATATTCTACCAGTGGGTAGAGGCTGGCTGGAAGTACCTGCAACTAGCTGCAAGTGGGTCAGTGTACCTGCTAGTGCTTGTTGCCGGGTTGGATCTTTGGTGGATGCTGAGCAGGGTTAATGCAAGGGTGCCTTGGGAAGTCGGGAAGCTTCTCAGGTGTCCTATAAATGAGGGTGAGTTTTTGTTACTCCCCTTAGGTTATACTCACTTTTCTCCCCATTTTGTAGGCCCTGGATTGCTCATGTGCAACCCAATTATCCCCACTATTACTCACTTACACACACTACTGCCACTCTTATTTCCGCACTTCCTGCTCAAATTATCCTTCAATTGCATGTCCTTGAAGGATTCTGACAGACTCTTTGGCAGTGTCCACCTCAAGTAAGTCATTTCTTGTTATTATCTCATGTTGCTTATGCTTTTTCTCAGCAATTTTTAACTCCCAAGACACTTGCAATTGCCATGGAAGGAGGCACTCAGACCATGCCTAGAAGATCCCCTCAATGTCACTATCTCTCCTTCAGCCTTTACCCCTCAGCGGAACACCAATAATGAGGACACCAATAGCAATGATGCCAACAACAACACCACCAACACCACCAACACTAGGGTTGACTATACTGCCCTACCAATGTCTTATACAAATTTGACATTGTATAACCGCCATAGCACCACCAATTGCCAATTTCCCACAAGTCACAGACACAAGGAGAACTTTGAGTGGACTGATTCTCAAAATTACCATCAAAACTCCTACTGTATTAGGTTTTCCAGACTTGATATCAAAGGTGAGCTTTTTTTTCTTTTTCTTTGCTCTACTGACATGTACTACAGCTATCTACATACTACATTGATGGATGCAAGGCTGAGGATTCTTACCTCAGAGTCCCTATGCTCTGTGTCCCATCTGCCATCAACATTTGCAACAACAATAGGACCCTTATGGCTTTTATATGCCCTTCAATGCCTCAATATATGAAGATGAACCTGATGTTGAACCTCAAGGCCTATTTTGATGGTCTGCCCATCTTCAACAACAATGCTGGCAGAGCTCCTTTCCAGTGTCTCCACTTCTTATGGTGGAATTGCTATGGGAAAATGGTGCATATTCTCTTCTTTTTGTTTCTGTTTTTTCCCACAGAAATGATAATTTTGCAAGGGACATGGGGCACCTATTGACGTGCATCCCCAAGAGCTTGTAGTTACAACCAACACTTTTGGAGAAGTCTTTGAATGGATTTCTAATGTGGTGAGTGCTATATGTATCATATTGTGCACAGCTAATGTGAGTTTGTAGATGGAACATTTTTTACCTGCAGAGTACAATAATCTTGTCCAGATTATCGATACTCTGCCAGCCAAACCAGGTTCCACAGTCAGCCCTTTTCTTTCCATGGTTATCAATATCAATGTTTGCACCAATGCACATCATGATAGTAAGGATAACAATCTCTGTTTGTTTTACCTCTAGGGGATTTTACAGGTGGAGGACTTGTCTTGCATGACCAAGAGTTAGTTTTTGAGATGGGTTGTTGGGACTTTGCAGTTTTTCGCTCAGAGGAGACTACTCATTTTAACTTGAATTATCAGGGCAATAGAGTACCATTAGTTTTACATATAGATGGAGGGTTTGGGAGTTGGGTAAATGATAGGAATGGTTGGAAAACAATAGATATTTTAGCTGGCTTACATAGTTGTTTCTTTCAAATTTACTCTATAGGTTTTAGTATCATTGTATTGCATGTAGACTATTGCTTTATATGTTCTCATATCTGTTTCTGTGTTTTTGTAGGTCCCTATGTGGTATTACTTGTTCACAGCAGTCAAATTTTCCACTGACCACCAGGTCTACATTAACCTGGTGCATATCTACTTAGTGCATCTAAGTTCTTCTACATACATATCCTGTACCTCATCTCCTTTCTACTTAATATTTTTCATGGCAAGGTCTATGTCAACCTCTCAGCATAACACCAGAAGTTGAAGGGCAGTCAACAGAACACCCTCAAGTTGCCCTTCTCCCCCACCTTCTACACAGCCTCCAACTACTGGCAAAAAGGTAATTTTAATTTTGTTTCTCAAACAAGTACATGTACTGACATTAATGGCATGGCAAAATATAGGCTGCATTTAAGAAAACAAATAAAGGGTTTTCCAAGAAGGATGATGATCTTCTTAAGATACTTATAGCAAAGAAGAAAGCTACAGCCATGGTTGTGTGAAAACTACGAAAGAAAGTTAAAGTGGAGAATAAACTTTAAAGGTCCAAAAATTGTACTACAGTGACTCCAAAAACTGTTGCAATGTTTGGGCTAAATGCGGTGTGCAAAGTGCACCGCCAACAGGTGTGGAAATATCGCTCAGCTCTGGTGGTGTTGACAGACGTACTTGGTCTTGGTTACAAAATGGTTGCTGGGTCATGTGATTTGGCCCAGCGGCTGTGAAGATATGTCCATTTCAAAAGAGCAATACCATTGCAACAGTTTTTTCACTTTTGAGTTGGAAGCAGAGATCACAATAATATGATATCATCAATCAATCCTCTGTGTCTGTGGCATTTATACACCACAGAATTTCTAGAGAGGAACTCGGTATTATGAGCAAAAAAGTGAAGTTGTACAAGTGGATCTGTGTAGAAAACTCCAAGATCTATGATGTACCAACAAAACTGATATCAGGGCCCATCTTGGCGAAATGATGAAATTGAGAGTGGAACTGGTAGGAATAGGTGCGTTGGTAGACAACTGAGACTTCTTGGCCATGATTCTATTATTGCTACCAGAATTGTACTGCCCTGTCCTCATGCCCATGATAACCACTGCTTGAATCTCTCAGAACACACTGTTACAATAACACATTTTTGGACCTTCAATCTTCATTCTCCTCTTTAACCTCTTACTGTAGTTTTCACACTCCGTGCCATGCGGCATTTTCCCTTTTTGTTCAAACTCCACTTTCTCGCGCTGCACTGCCTTTTTTTCTATTTTAGATACAAGTCTCTCACGCAGTGGAGCTGGTCACACAGGCTGCGCCCTCAGATATCATCAGCTACTGCCTTCATCAACTGTATAGTACATATGTACAAACAAACCTATAGTAGTATATATACCCCAATAGATCAAGGAGACTCCTCAGCGAGTCCTCCTGTTGTATCCTCACAACTAACTTGTTGAAGCCTAAAGGGTAACCACTCCCTCATCATCCTCTCTATAGCTTGTCTGAGTTGTGCGCCAGAGTAACAAACTCTTGGTTGTTACATTAGGACTCGCTCTGTTTACTCTCTCACACGTTGTGCAAGCCCGGACCCCAGAGTTAAGGGGATAGTGTTATTGTTTAGGGATATCCCATATACCAGAAGGGTGCGCTCTTCGCAACGGCCCCGTAGTGCTCTGGGAGAAAGGACAAATCATGTTTTCCTGATACACGGCCCCTAGTGTTAAGGGAAGTATTTTAGCTCAGTAGTTGGTGTGGAACCACTGTTGATTAGTTTTAGAATACAAAACTTCTTCTTTGAATACCTCTGACCAGGCCGGGCATTTGCCTCCGCCAGTTGGAGAAGGGTTGACAGCTTAACAAGCGGACCACCCCCTGACAACCGTTGTGATACATGAAAAATGTTTTATGTATGGACATGGCATTCCACGACATATTGTACCCTGAAAAAAGTACCTCATCTTAAAGCACACATTCCAAAGTACTATGTCACAAAGTTTTATATTTTGATGACCACTAGTTCTGGAGATATGAGCCAAACAAGAATGTTTGTATCACACTTACTGTCAGCCACTGGCAGCCACACTGAAATCTGACCATATGGCTTGCACATGGTCAGTTTCTGAAAAAGGGAAAGTGAATTTCCCACAACATAATCTGCCTTTTTCTCAACAACCACTTCACCAATCACTCCGGTTTTTGGGGAGTAGGTAATACTTTCACCCCCCCATCAGTCTGGATACTTTTGGAGGGCTTCCAAATAAGGAAATTCTCCAAAATTCTTGTTTTACTGTGGAGAAGGCTGAATTGGCATTTTTTTCTTATAAATAGAACACTGTGCCTGACTGAGTCATGTTTTGCTCCACATTTTCAAATTGCTTTTCTATTCTTAGTCTCAAAAAGACCACTCTAGAATCATCTAGATTCCCAATAGATGATTCTGGCCTTTTGAATTTCCATTAGATATTTTGGTACTACCATTTGTATTTACCAACTAGGAAGGAGCCCCTATAGCCAAAAGGTATATAAGGAGGCCAACTTTCCACCCAATAAAAAAAAAACTTTTACTTACAAGCAGTCCCCACATAAGTGGACAACCACTCAGAAGTCAACTAGCTTTCGCCTAGGAAGCATACAAGAGGTGTTGCCCACCCTAGGAAGCTTAGTCGTCAAGTCACATCTGTCACAGATAACAGTAGTCCAAGTGTGATTACAGTCTGTGATTGTTTATTATTTGCCACAAGTAGCTCTAGTATTCTATAGTCTATCTCAAACTTATATCAGTCATCTATTGATCTGGTGTAAGCTCATCTGCAGTCAGTCACTGAAGCATAGTCAAGTATTGCTTCACCCTTCTATTGACCATCAGTGTATCATAGCTTGTCCTTTATCAAGTGTAGGACACTATTATCTTTATCCTATTAGCCTCTCAACAAGTGAGGACTATCATTGTCACACCTAGTGTTGGCTATATCTTGAAGCTAGTTACGTAACACTTCAAACTCACACGTACCCTCACACTTCTATTCACATACTACCACTTGTCCTTTATATCACCAAGGACATATCTACCATTGTCATATTAGTCTTTCAGAGCACGACGACTATTGACAGACTCACAACAAAAGGGATAATTAACTTCCACCCCACAAACGAACTAGGTTATTACCCGTTGTCCAGCTTAGGTTGTAAACTTCTGGTAACCCTAGGATAAAGAAGCTTTGGTAGCTATCCCATACCAAACACTTTATCAACAGGACACCGTTCGGACCAGGGTTTATTACAAATACCTTTTATATACAATTTCAAATACTATAGTGTGGGTAGTCGGAGATTGAGATCCGATACCCAGCAAGGAAGAGGTAGATCTGCAGATAGGAAGCGGGGACCCCCTGTTACGTTTTTTACTTTACATTACAAAGCAAACAAGTTGACATGTCATTGCAACCAACCAACGTCAACACTCTGTTGCACAACATGCGTGCACAGATCTTGACGTTAACCATGGAACTTGCCGAGCTGCAGGCAAACCCCCCTGCAGCAGCCCCCTCAGTTGAGAAGAAATTCAACAAGAAAATCAAAGTCGTCGCTGACCCTGGCGCCTTCAAAGAACACAGAGTGCAATTTGCTGAATGGTGGATCAAGCTCCAGATTTGGGTCAAGGCAAACTGGGATGCATGTTCCGATGATTCACAGGTAGCCACTGCAGTGCTATCTTGACTAAAAGGACCTGCGGCGGGTCAATACGCCCAAATTAGAATGCAGGAGTGCTACACCGCGGGAGTGTGGCCCACCTGGGACAATCTCAAAGTAGAGATTGAGAAATATTTCAAACCGCAAGCTGAGCGCAACTGGGTGCATCAGCAAATCTGTTCCTTCAAACAAAGGAACATGAGGATGGATGATTTTGTAACCCGGTTCCTGGCCCTCTCTATCCAAGGGGGCTTAGGTAATGAACATGCAGTGGAACTGCTGGAACGCAATGTGAACCCCCACATTGCAGAACAGCTCTACCTGCAGGATATGAGGAGTGATAACCTCTCCCAAGCAGCGGAGGAGGTACAAAAAATAGGTAGGGCCATTGAGCTCTACAAAATGCATCAAGGTGGCGGGACCACCACCAAAAACAACTATTACCAGAGGAGCCCTGGGTCATCAAACCAACATAAAAATTACTTTCACGGGTTCCAACCATACGGGTTGCAACTAGGGCGGCGTGCTCCTATGGATATCGGCGCGGTCCAGGGTGGACAGAAGCGCAGATTCACCTGCTTCAGCTGTGGGCAGGAGGGGCACATGGCCCAAGATTGCACAAATGGAACGTGGGCCGCTCACCAAAAAAAATAACCAAGGGCGCCAGGCATGCCAATTAGAAGCAGAGAAACTGGACAATTGGCTCCAGACTCTAGCTGGTTGTTCGTACAACGAGATCCGGGCTTTCTTCTATGACCAGCAGGTCAACTAAATGAAGGCTCAGGGAAAAGAGTTCGGAGCTTAGGTCACTTTGGTGCCTTTGCTCCTCAAAACAATGAAGTAAACCACAACAAAGTGGCCCCTGCTCTGGGGTGTTGCATGAGCAATAATGGAAAGAAGGGGATGGCTCCCCAATTTCTAAATAAATTTCTAAATTTGTTATCTGAAGTATGTACTTGTATACAAAGCTGTGACTGTGGATTCGTCTTGGACCCACCTGACAATATAGCTACTTTGAGCGCTGATTCAGAGGGTCAAGATAATGAAGGAGTTGATGCTAGAAAGACTTACTATACCACTGCCGTACCAGCGTCTTCCTTGGAGCTTGGCCCCGGCGAGATAAACAATAGGGTGCTTAATTCTGGTAAAAATAAAATAGAAAAACATGTTTCTTTCAATACTTCTTCTTCTTCGGAGCCACCCTTTCCCAAAATCCCAAAGTGTGTGTTGATGTGCACGTATTTGTTCCAAAAGGAGATCTGTTTAGACATTGGCGTGGAAAACCTTGCCCAAGGCATAGTACATCCAACTAGCGCACTGCTTGATTCAGGCGCTAACGGCATCTTCATAGATCAGGTCTGGGCGGAGCAAGTTGGACTCCCCCTTGTAAAATTAGATGTATCTATTCCCGTCTATAACATTGACGGGACGCTTAACACAGGTGGCTGTATCACGCACAAATATTCTTTTGTTGTTGAGTACCAAGGACACAGAGAACAAGTCACCGCTAAAGCTACCCAACTAGGGAAGATTAATTTAATCTTAGGCTGGATCTGGCTGTTTAAACACAATCCTGAGATCGACTGGCAGACAGGGGTTATCACTTTGTCACGTTGCCCTCAGGAGTGTGAAAACTTGGGTAAACCAAGTCACGTCCATCAAACTGAGCGTCTTGAAAAGATAAATGCTGGTCATGTTTATGAGCTCAGATCTTTAGAAAAAATTGACAATGACAATGACAAAGTAAAACCCGAGGAAGAGATTAAGAGGCTGGTACCTCCCAAGTATCATGACTTCTGGAAAGTCTTTTCTAAATACAAATCAGAGCGCTTCCCAGAGGCTAAGCCTTGGGACCATGCTATAGATTTGAAGGACACCTTCAAACCGAGAAAAGGACTCATGATACCACTTTTTGCTCCAGAAAGAGATGAGGTTTCTAGTTTCATAGACAAACAGCTTAGGAAGGGTTACATCAGACCTTCCAAGAGCCCTATGACATCCCCAGTGTTCTTCATTCCTAAAAAGGATGGTAAGAAGCGTATGATTATGGACTATTGTTACTTGAATGAGTACACGGTTAAAAATGTGTATCCGCTGCCTTTGATTAGTCAGCTAATAGACAAATTGGCTAGTGCCAAGATCTTAACAAAGATGGATCTCCGATGGGGGTACAATAATGTATGAATCAGAGAAAAAGATGCTTGGAAGGCTGCGTTCACGTGCCACCGAGGATCCTTTGAGCCCCTCGTTATGTTCTTTGGGTTGACCAATTCACTGGCAACCTTCCAGAGCATGATGAACGAGATCTTTGCAGATATGGAGAATTGTGTTGTCATTTACATTGACAATTTATTAATATTTACGAAGTCGGACAATGAGGCTGAGCATGACAGGATCGTGCAAGAAGTCCTTCAACGCTTACAGGAATGGGACCTATTCGTCAAACCCGAAAGATGTAATTTTAAAGTGAAGGAAGTAGACTCCCTTGGTATAATAATTGGCCAGAACGGAATCAGGATAGATCCTGAAAAAGTTCAAGCTATATTGGATTGGCCCGAACCTACTCGCGTCAAAGGAGTTAGGGCCTTCCTCGGCTTGGGCAATTTCTACCAAAGATTTATTGAAAACTTCGCAAAAATAACGAGACAGTTGAATGATCTCACAAAAAAGGACATTGTTTGGCATTGGGGCGCCAAGGAACAGGAAGCTTTTGATAAGCTTAAACAGGCATTTACAACAGCCCATATTAGCATTTCCAGAATTAGACAAAGAGTTCCGGCTAGAAACCGACTCTTCTGATTTTGCTACTGGGGCTGTTCTATCAATTAAATGTCCTGATGATCTTTGGAGGCCTTGTGCCTATTTATCACATAGTTTGTTGCTCACAGAGCCCAACTATCAAATTTACAATAAAGAGATGCTGGCCATCATTAGAGCTCTAGAGCACTGGTGGCACTACTTAGAAGGTGCTAGGCACCAATTTGAAATTTGGACCAATCATAAGAATCTGGAGTACTTTATGATGGCCCAAGACCTGAACCAGAGACAGGCTCGCTATGCGGTGTACTTGTCTAGGTTTAATTATAAATTAATTCATAAGCCTGGAACTTCAATGGGGAAAGTGGACACTTTATCCAGAAGAGAGAATCATGCCAACGGCATAGAAGATGACAACAAAGGTGTCACCCTGATAGACCAATCAAGGGTTGCCAATGTTAGAATTGGGCAGGATTCTGATCTTCTGGAAGTCTTCAAGAAAGACATCTCCTCAGAAGAGAAGGTGCGCCTTGATGGAAATAAGAACTATTTATGGGAAGACGGGCTCTTCCATTTTAAGGACAAAATCTATGTGCCTGAGTCCGCAAGGATCAAGGCAATAGATAGACATCACAACACTCCAGTGGCTGGGCACCCTGGGTGGCAACGAACAATGGAGTTGATCTCCAGAAACTACATGTGGCCTGGCATGGTCAAAGACGTACAGGAGTATGTAAAATCCTGTCTGAGATGTGCCATGGCAAAGAATTCGCATCAACCACCGGCCGGTAAACTTATGCCAAATCTGATACCAGCTGGCCCTTGGCAGGATATATTGGTTGATTTCACAACAGATCTACCCGAATCAAACGGGTATGATTCAGTAATGATGGTAGTAGATCACTTCTCCAAAGAAGTGGTGTTCATCCCCACCAACAAAACCATTACCGCCGCTGGCACGGCAGATCTATTTAACAATTTTGTATGGTCTATCCATGGATTGCCGGAAACGGTTATCTTCAATAGGGGACCGCAATTTGCTAGCAAATTTACAAAAGAGTTATGCCGGATGCTGGGCATCAAACCTAAATTGTCAATGGTGTTCCATCCGCAGACTGATGGACAAACGGAGAGGCTCAATCAGGAATTGAAGCAATAACTCCGTATATTTATTAACGACAGACAGACAGATTGGGCCAAGTGGCTAAAGATAGCCCAGTTCTCTTATAATATCAAACAGTCGTTGGCTACGAGGCTGCTGGGAACTTGGCCAAAGACATGAAATCTGTCTTAGACGAAACGCGCAAAGCGCTATTTAAAACTGCAGAGCAGATGAAACACATGGTAGAGCATAGACACTCAAAGGCCCCTGACTACAAGGTAGGCAACCTGGTCTGGTTAGATACCGACCACTTAAAATTGAAAGATTGGCAGTCTAGAAAACTGACCGAAAAGTGGATTGGGCCTTACTGGATTAAGGAAGTCAAACCCAATGCAGTAGAGCTGGAACTCCCAGAAGGAATGAGGTAGTACCCACGGTCAATATTAGCTGTGTAAAACCCTATAAAGGGCCGCTGCCGGGACAGTGCGTAGACTGGCCCGGACCGGTTGTAGTCACCCAGGAAGGTGAAGAAGAGTTCAAAGTTGAACGGGTGGTGGATGCACGCTTGAAGCATGGAAAATTAGAATTCCTGGTCCTATGGAAGGGCTATGGAGATGAGGACAGAACATGGGAACCAGAAGCCCATCTGGACAATTCTCGCGACACTGTTTGCAAATTTTATTCTAAGAATCCCTCGGCTCCTAGGAAGCTTAGAGGCATGGATTCTAAACTTTTTAATTCCCTTTTTCAACCTATACCCAAAAATCTAACTACCACCTCCGGTATCTGGTCTTGCCTGGAAGTCAAGCCCTAGAGGGGGGTAGTGTTACGATAACACATTTTTGGACCGTTAATTTTCATTCTCCTCTTTAACCTTTTACTGTAGTTTTCTCACATTGTGCCATGTGGCACTTTCCATTTTGTTCAAACTCCACTTTCTCGTGCTGCACTGCCTTTCTTTCTATTTTAGATACAGGTCTCTCATGCAGTGGAGCTGGTCACACGGGCTGCGCCCTCGGACATCATCAGCCACTACCTTCATCAACTGTATAGTACATATGTACAAACAAACCTGTAGTAGTATATATACCCCAATAGATCAAGGAGACTCCTCAGCGAGTCCTCCTGTTGTATCCTCACAACTAACTTGTTGAAGCCTAAAGGGTAACCACTCCCTCATCATCCTCTCTATAGCTTGTCTGAGTTGTGTGCCAGAGTAACAAAATCTTGGTTGTTACACACACTCTCTCCCAAGGACATACTGTATAATCCCTGTGGTTTCAAAGTCACATAACTGAGAGGGTGGCAAAGTCATGTCTTGCAAGTTGAGCTGCTGATAGTCATAGCTATACATGTCACCTTTAAACAGGTAGACATCCTCGGACAACATTTCCACTGCCTTTTGCATGACAGCTAATGTAACAGCCAAAGTTTGTATACTCTGGCGCACAATAAGGCTAAGCAAAGAGTGGTGAGTGGAGGAGTGTTACGCTTGTGATGTACAAGCTTGGTAACAAAAGGGTTTCTGGATATGGAAGTGGTTTCTGATAAGCCCATGGACAACGGGTTTGAGATGTATTCTGAAGTAGCTGAAGGGTTTCAATATGAATACCAAGTTGCACTGTTGAAGCGTGCAATTGTGTTGGAGATGTTAACTACAATACAAGTGGCTATATACTGTCCTACTTTAGGGTAGGTGTTTGTGTTGAACAAACGACAACGGGTGAAAAACTATAACGAGTAACAAGTGTGGGAAATAGTAACGAGTAGTGGTAGGTAGCTACTCAAAGAAGAAATAAAGTTCATATAAGTCACAGTTCGTAACAAGGAGAGGATATTCTCCCTTAAGTAGGACTGAGTTTGTTGTGGGTAAACAACAGGAGGACTCACTGAGGAGTCTCCTGGATCTATTGGGGTATTTATACTACTACAGGTTGTTTGTACATGTTGTACTATACAGTTAATAAGGCAGTGGCTGATGATGTCATAGGGCACAGCCTGTGTGACCAGCTCCACTGTGTGAGAGACACAGCTCTAGAAGGTGGAGTTTGAACCAAAGGAAAGTGCCGAATGGCACAATAGTGTGAAAACTGAAAAAGAAGGTTAAAGCGGAGAATGAAAGTCAAAGGTCCAAAAATTTTGTATTGTAACAGCTATCTCCACTCCATCCCCTACACCTTGGTCATTTTTAGCATAACCATTCATCAGTGCTACAATCAAATATAAGAGTGTACAATATATACTTACACATACCACCTGCACTGGATACTCACACCCACAGGTAGATCAGTCAGCAGAGAGATTCTACTGATATAGGCTTTCACAACCCCAATAAAAGCGGCTACAACAGACTCTACTGGTGCTTCTACATTGTGTGGAATAATATCCTGTGCATGTCTCAAGCTTCCGGCTAATATACGCTACAAGCCTGAGTACATGTATCTCGCTGCAACCATTGCGGGACCCAATGAACCCTCACTGGACCAGCTCAATCACTTCATCCATACCCTTATAGACAATATACGACCAGATGGTAAAATAACTTGTAGCACTATTGTGAATGCTGTTTGTGACCTTCCTGCTGCTTGAAAGCTGTCCCAGCTTGGAGGATTTACCATTCATCATTATTGCACAGTTTGCCACTGTTTCCACAAGTCGACGCTCGGGAGGACCAATTTTGACTACTCTGATTAGTGTCCACGAGACAAAAGTATGATATGATTTTTGTGGAGGACTAGAGAGATTCCTCAACCGCAGTGGAGCGTGAAAAACTAGTGAAGCTGTTACGAACTATATTCACCATAGACTTTATTTCTCTTCACAAGTAGCTACGCTCTGCTACTTACCTATACTTTCCCACACACACTGCCTGTTACGGTACCACCCGTCCTTGTTTGTTCAACACAAATGCCTACCCTAAAGTAGACACTATATATATAGGCCTGTATTGTAGTTACTATCTCCAATACAATTGTACGCTTCAACAGTGTAACTTGGTATTCATCAGCTGAAACCCTCATCATCAGAATATGTCTCAAACTCGTCTACGATGAGCTTATCAGAAACCATCTATCCATCAGAAACCCAGTGTTACCAGGCTTGCACATTCCAAGCGTAACAAAACAATTGTATTCCACACCGTCATTCCCACGCTTTCTAGCGAAGGGACGAAAAAGACGACAAAATGTCGCAAGGAAGAAGACCCACTACAGAGCAGAACCTACTCAGACGGCCACACCCCCAGTATCGTCAAGACAAGAAAGAATAGCAGCATCACCCCCCTTTCCCCAACCTGACATCACCAGACTTCATACCAGAGAACAAGCAGACACATTCATCAAAGCTAGAACACGTTGGTTGCAGTATTACGCGAGAAGTCACCCGCAGCTAATACCCAGAACCCAACACGATCCCCTGGTCTCGGAAGAAGATATCTACAACAAACAAGACTTTGAAGAATTCGCCGCAGAAGGCCAACCAGTACCACATCCCACACCTCAGATACTTCCCCCTGCACCCAACCCATCTCCCATTCCACCAACTAGCATCATGTCCAACACCACAGCATCCAAACCCACCAAGTTTGGACAAATAGACGATTTTGATGGAATGCCCGACCGAGCCAATGGCTGGATGTTGTCAGCCAAAGCATACTTTGACATAAACAACGCCATTTACGACTCCGACAAAAAGAAGGTCTTCAAAGCCCTCTCCTACATGAAGGAGGGAGCCGCCCTAGCGTGGAAAGAGACCAAACTAAAGGAATACACCGGATCGGGCAAATACCCAAAATGGGCGGACTTCAAAACCGACTTCAACGGAACATTCATTACCGCGGACGTAAAGGGAGCAGCCAGTGCGGCCCTTATGACGATGAAAATGGAAACAGGAGAAACGGCAGTAAAGTTCAACTCCTGTTTCATGGTAGACGCAGGAAAGAGCAGCTTAAACGACGAAGGACTAATCATGGTATACAAAAGCTCCATACGCCCATACCTTCTTCAAAATGTACTCAACTCCTCTACACAACCCAAAAATATTGCAGGATGGATGAGCACAGTTGCTGGCCTAGACGCCAACTGGACAAACTCAAACAGCATCAGCAAAGGAAAGTGGGGAAGGAAAGGAGAAAAGAAGAAAGGGGAGAAAGGAGGAAGAAGCCAATCATCCTCGACAAAATGTTTATCCAAAGATGAAGAAGACTCGCTCAAAAGAGAAGGGTGATGCTTTATATGCAAAGAACAGGGACACATCTCACAGTTCTGTCCGGAAAAGAAGAAAGGAAAACAACCAGATCGAAGGATCAGAATGGCAGAAGTTGAAAAGGATGAAGCCGAAACGGTGGTAGAAGACGGAAGAGGAATTTCTCACATCCTCGAAATGTGGAAAGAACTCAACGAAGCAGATCAAGCTAGCACCATTGACAAATTGGAAAAAGAGGGTTTTTGAAAGGACGACCCACACCAATGTTGGTACCGTCCAAAATAGCCGTTGTAACAATAGCCGCAATCAATTCAAACTCTTTATAAATTGATACCATGTTACGACAAAAAAACCATTGGAACAAAAGCGTTAATAGACTCGGGAGTGACAGACGACTTCATGGGCGCAAAATTCGCAATCAAACATCGCCTACCACTCAACAAACTGGAAACACCCATCACGTGCAAAAACATAGATGGAACCATAAACAACGGAGGAAAAATCACCCATTACACATATCAATGAATTGAAGCAGGAGGAAAGAATGCCATGTGAAAATTCCTCATCACCAGATTAGGAGGAGAAGACATTCTCCTAGGATACCCGTGGCTCCACAAGGTAAACCCCACAATAGACTGGACATCAAAAAGCATGGATACCCACGCCATCCGCACCATCCAATCACTCTCCGACCGATCCATGATTCACACCATCACAATCGATTGACCAGAACTATTGATCAACTACGTACACGAAACATGGATCTTTGCAAAAACCAACATGGCAATGGAATTAGCTATCCAGAATAACATTGGAAAAAAGATAACGGAACTACCCGAAACCTACAAAGAGTTTGCACAGGTCTTTGACAAAACGGCTTTGGAAAGACTTCCCAAAAGAAGGATCTACGATCACGCCATAAACCTAAAACCGGAGTTTAAACCAAAAGATTGTAAAATCTATCCTTTATTGCCAAAAGAAAACACTGCACTAGAAGAATTCCTTGACGACAACCTTTGAAAAGGATATATTAGACCAAGCAAATCTCCGATGGCTTCCCCCTTCTTTTACATAGACAAAAAGGACGGATCTTTGTGACCATGCCAAGACTATCGACAACTTAATGAACAAACAATCTGAGATCCCTACCCACTACCCATGATCCCCGACCCCATAGACCGACTCCGTGGAAAAACCCGAAAAGGACTCTTCAAACCCACAGTGATGTTCTTCGGCATGTGCAACTCCCGGGCCACCTTCCAATGCATGATGAATGACCTCTTCGCAGACATGATAGACGAAGGATGGTTTATCATATACATGGACGATATGCTCATATTTAGCAAAGAACCAGAAGAACACTGCCTGCGGACAAAAAGAGTATTGCAACACCTAAGTGAAAACGACCTATACCTGAAACTAGAAAAATGCACGTTTGATGTAGCCGAAATCAAATATCTCGGCATGATCATCCGTCACAACCAGGTGCAAATGGACCCAGTAAAACTAGCTGGAATCCAAAATTGGCCTACGCCGACCAACATCCATGAAGTGCGAAAGTTCCTCGGATTTGGCAACTTCTACCGCAAATTCATTGGCCACTACTCGGAACTCGCTAAACCCCTCAATGCCTTACTGGAAAAAGGAAGAACTTGCAACTGGACAAAAACCGAAGAAGACGCATTTGCGCTGTTAAAATACCGCTTTAGCAGATCACCGGTCACTCAGATATCCGATCCGAACAAACTGTCCCAAATCGCGACAGACGCATCCAAACACGCAACTGGGGCGGTACTAAACCAGCCAGATGACAATGGAGTGTGGCATCCATGTGCTTTCTTCTCCAAAATGTTGTCCCCAGCTGAAAAGAACTACCAAATATACGACAAGGAACTACTTGCTGTCATCAGAGGATTAGAAGAATGGAAACATTATATCCTAGGCAGTGCCCACACAACGGAGATACTAACCGACCACAAAAATCTCACATACTGGCAAGAAGCCAGACAATTGACACCACGACAAAGACGCTGGCAACTTCTACTCTCCTAGTACAATTATACCCTGAAACACATACCAGGAACACAAATGACAATCCCGGACAATCTATCCAGAAGACCAGACCTGTACACAGAAGAAGAAGAACAAGACACGCCGCTACTCCCAAAAACCGTCTTCGCCGCAGTAGCAACCACAGATCCATTTTTCACCAACATACAAAACAGTTTACACGAAGGGAACAAATTACCAATGCACTCAGATCCCAAAGATTGGACCATCAAAAATGATGATGTGTTCTACAAGAACCGCCGTTATATTCCCATCAGACCCGAGAGAAAAACATGTATTCGACAACAACACGATTCAGTAACAGCCGGACATCCTGGACAACTGAAGACAACCCAATTAGTAACCAGATATTACTACTGGCCAGGTATGACACAAATAATCAAAGACTACATCACAGGATGTGCCACATGCCAACAAAGCAAGGTGATTACCAATCCGATCAAAATACCCATCCAACCAATTTTGGGCCCAAAAACTACCAAACCATTCAAAAACCTTTCCGTTGATTTCATCACAGATCTGCCAGAAAGCAATGGATATGACAGCCTCATGGTCGTGGTGGACCACGGCCTTACAAAGGGGGCAGCACCCAGAGCGGGTACTCCTCATCCCTTTGGGGCACACACCCGCTCACACAAATCGCTCTCTGGAATCGAACAAGAGGTCAACACCCACGTCGAGCAACGAGTCACCTCAGGTTGGAAGACCATTGAGGAACAATGAGGGAACCACCTCGGCTTCTCCGCGTGGGAGCAAAGGACCCTCACCCCGCTCTGATCACTCTAATCTTCATCATTTGCAATCCTCTTCTGAATGACGCTGTCGCCCTCGTCCCCAACATTGCTATGCCTGTCAAGAATATGGCCATCGTGCCATCTACTGCTGATACCATACCTGCTCTACGTGTGGTTTAGATGCGCACATACACCGAGCTAATGAGTGCAACCGACAACACAATTTACCTTTTGTGGCAGACTCTTGGGGATTGGATGACAAGCACAACAATCTTGACAAAGACTCATGATACAATGTAGACGGAGAACTAGGAGACTTTGGAGCAGTCTAAACCTAAAAAGGGGGTAATGTTACGAACTGTATTCACCATAGACTTTATTTCTCTTCACAAGTAGCTACGCTCTGCTACTTACCTATACTTTCCCACACACACTGCCTGTTACGGTACCACCCGTCCTTGTTTGTTCAACACAAACACCTACCCTAAAGTAGACACTATATATATAAGCCTGTATTGTAGTTACTATCTCCAATACAATTGTACGCTTCAACAGTGTAACTTGGTATTCATCAGCTGAAACCCTCATCATCAGAATATGTCTCAAACTCGTCTACGATGAGCTTATCAGAAACCATCTATCCATCAGAAACCCAGTGTTACCAGACTTGCACATTCCAAGCGTAACAGAAGCAATATGGGATACGGTGGTCTGACTTTTGGAGACTATTGTATTGGAACCCTGCCCGTCAACTTGTTGCCGATCTAATGCATTGTCTCTTCAAAGGCCTAGCCCAACTCCATGTCTGTGATGTGCTTTGTCTCACCAGTGCCTCTGCAAAGTCCATGTGACAACACCAACAAAACACAGTCTTGGGGCACTGGAGCACAACAACAACACTCAATGGAGGATAAGGAAGTGTACAACTCATTAAGAGAGGGAACTTGTCATACTAATGTTTGTAGACACTAGAAGAGGAATCGCTGAGTCCCTCCCCATATATTACACCACTATATATACTAAAATACATGAGGTACTGTACAGTTGTAAATAAAGTTCAAAGTCCGATGTCTAGCATGTGACTGGTCACATGATGAGTCTAGACACTCGTCAGGTGATGTGTCACATGATTGGTCATGTGACTATGAGAAATCTGAAATGTAAAGTAAAGTAAATGGTCACATGATCAGTCATGTGACTTGGAAAATGAAAGGTAAAAGTACAAAAAATGAAGTGTAAGTAGGTGCTGGTATGTCAATTGTAACAGTCCACACCAAAATTTATCACAGCATTTAAGCACAATTTTGCACAGCCCAGCACCGACTCTCCTGGATCCCTGAGTGTCAAAGAAGTCAAGCAAGTGAAAGACATACACAACCTTCTCACAAGGCCCATAATTGGACAGACACCTGCTGAATTGGAAGTGGAGTTCAGCGTTTTGCAGAGTTGTCTAATGACAAAAAATCTGAATGCCTTAGTTCTCTTAGGAAAGGATCTCTGTCAAGTACCATGCACAGAGAGGAACAATCCAAGAAAGATTGACTGGGCAAGGAGCCTTGTAACATGGGTAAGCCTTTTACATAAATTGCATATTGTCAACTTGTTACAATTTCTATTGGACATTTAAGGACTACTCATTTCCTTTTACTCATCAGTTATACCATTGGACCAATGTTTCATTTCCTTCACGTATACTTCCGTTCCTCTCGCATTTACAGTACCTATTATAGTACTTAGTCCTCAATGGACGGACCTGCCCTAGATAGGACCTAACTCCTATCACCGATTCCTTTCCATTATAAATACCATGTAACAGCAGTAGTATTCTCTAATACGATTCTACGCAGTTTACGCTTACAAAGCTAGACTCCTAAGATCAGACTTCTACTCAGAAGAAGACCAACTCCCGTTGGAAGACCTCCACTCAGAACTATGTTCTCAAACTTGTCTTCGGATAAGTCTCTTTATAAACCTCGACGAACCCTCAGACTTTGTTAAGCACTTCATGCGTAACACAACTAACTTGTATCTCAAGCGTAAACAAATGCCGCTAAAGTTGAACAAACCACAGCCTCCACAAATGTGTAAACCTGAGGTCATGCAACATATTTGAGATGTCATTAACAATATGTCAGTCCCAGCTTGGGTTAACTCGGTACCACATAATTTTGGCAAGGCTGCTGCTGGATCTTTGAAGGCGGATCCATCACATACTGCTGCCCTGCAGTTTTGTCATGTCTTAGACCACACAATGGATCTTATTTGTGCTATATTGTTGGCTTGTATGTGGACAACAACATGTTCCCAGGCAGAAGCATATTGCAGACATATGGCATTGTAGGTGTCACAACTGGCTAGCTTATATCCACATGTCAATAACCATATAAATGGGCACACGGCACTTCATATATTTGACTTTTTATTACTTTTTGGTCCTGTTCATTCCTGGTGGTGTTTCCCCTTTGAACGCCTTATAGGTATACTTCAGCAACTCCCCACCAATCACAAGTTTGGAGATGAGATCTGATCTCATCGCTGTTCTCTCTCTCTCTCATGTGTACTTTTGCCTATTCTATAGTACTATTGTACTGATTGTTTATATCAAGATTAAGCTCTCATTGGCTCTGACCTCCATTTGGTTAGGGTTACAATTGATTCCCCGACCTTTCTCTTAGGTTTATGTAGATGTAGAGCATTGATCATTCATAATGCCCTAATGCCATAATTGGGTGTCTTTTGTCTCCAGTCATAAAAACATCAAGTGGTTTATACTGTCCTCCCCCCTATTCACTCACTCTCCTGCTTAGCATTTCCTGTGCAGCACACTAGGATCTGCTTCCCTTCCACTCTTGTATTAACTTTATTTCTAGCGCTCACTAGTGCCATGCACTAGTGATTTACTAATATCACCTTTCCAATCTGCAGTGTTTTCACATCACAAATTGATTACAATTATGTCCTCAAGGATAAATCTTTGATCACTTTATGGTCCTTGCCCCCGCATCATCAATCCATCACAACATTTGCGCTTGCTCCAACATCCTTATTCAAGGCTGGTATTTGCAGATTACAATGAGTTCACAGCTAACAGTGGAGACACTGTTTTCAAGGGGCGGGAGAATAACTGGAAGGGGATCATCCTTGAAGTGTTTACCTCTGGTAATATTGCATAGAGATATATTCCTGGGGCTATTCTTGAGCCAACAGTACATGATGAGGGCCTCTGGCCCGGGTAATCAATCTCAATGGGCTAGCACAACTGGCAATGGGGAGTGCAATGTCCATCAACGAATATATGCCAAATGGACCTAACAGTGGTACAAGCAAAATACTGCAAGTTTTGTGTGCACCCAAGCGGAAAAGTAAGTGATACTTCTACTCTAATTGTGTAATTACTCAGTTGCTCCATACACTGGGTGCATACCCAACTTGCTGCATGTACCACTGTTAGGTCCATTTGGCATATATTCGTTGATGGACATTGCACTCCCCATTGCCAGTTGTGCTAGCCCATTGAGATTGATTACTCGGGCCAGAGTCCCTCATCATGTACTGTTGCTCAAGAATAGCCCAGCAATATATCTCTATGCATATACC
>NW_006763290.1:2698787-2841320 GCF_000218685.1 Serpula lacrymans var. lacrymans S7.9 | reverse complement strand
GCTTGAAAAAAATATTTTTTTCAAGATATTTCTCCCATAACAATTTTTTGTTTTTCACGTGGAAGTGTTCAGCATTTGATAGATTTGGAGACTGAAGTGAGTTGGAGGCACCAGCAGGAGTTTGACCAAATGCTGAACACTTCCATTTGAAAAGCAAAAAATTGACATGGGAGAAATATCTTGAAAAATTTTTTTTTCAAGCTTTTTTTCCAGATTTTTCTCATGGATATATTTGGCTATGCACCCAGTGATAGCATCAGACATTGAGGGCAAATTTGATGTTAATATCAGTAATAAAAGGAAATTGAAGAGCACATTTACCCCTTGCAGTCACAAACGGGCACGTGATCTCTCACCTAGCAACATACTACAGAAGTTATCTCGAGAGGCTTACAAATGTCAGAAATCCTTGAGGAAAGCTTGAACTGTAAGGTGGGAAAATATGGAAGTTAAGCAGTCCAGGTTCAACAATGTGGAAGTGATGGAAGAGTCTTTGGCAGCTGCTGCGCAAGTAGAGCTTGAAAAAAACAATGCCCAAATTCAACAGGAGTATCAGAGGGAGCAGGAGTGTCAAGGGAGCAGGAGTGTCAGAGGTCAGAAAAGCTCAAACAAGTTGACTTGGAAAATCAGCGAATATTGTGTGGAGGCTTAGACAGGGAATGGGACAACTCTCACGCTGTTCTCCATTTCATGGACATATGGCAATTTTTTGTTCCTTCAAAGACCCTGCCTTTTGCTGCGGAAGCTCCTTGGCCTGTCCTTACCCACCCAAGCTCCACAATGCCTCAAAATATACGGTGGGATACCATTGAGGCCTTTTTCACTCACGCCAGTGTTCTCACTCCAAATGATTTCGAAAAACTAGTGAGAAATGTACAATTAAAATACCATCCTGATAGATGGGTAGCACAACTGGCTCGTGTTCCTGGTGTAGCTCTTAGGGAATCTTTACTTGATTTATTCACAGTAGTTATCACAACACAATGGGATCCACACCCGTGTACAGTGATTCTGGAACTTCTGAACATGCAACCAATCAGTATGCTTTCCAAGTACACCTTGGTAGCTTAGTTGGTAAAGCACCAGACCGTGAAAGCTGGAGTCCCAGGTTCAAGCCCTGGCCAATGCATGTTTTCTCATACTATAAACAAATGTCATAATTTGTCAGTAGTCTCACAGGTAGTAAATGGTATTAGTATTGATGCTTATGCTTAGATGTATCTATCTGTCATGTGGGGCTTTTGTTTTTGTTGCGAGTGATATAATATAACCATGTCTAATTCCTTGAAACACCTATCTCTTATCTGAATCTATTGAGCACACTTTGACACGTATTTCTCAGGCATTGAATTCTACAGCAGTCCAGGTAGGTGTATCTATCTGTCGTATGGAGCGATTGTAGGGCCAACAGATACCCAGTGAGCGAACGACTATTGGCCGATGATTGGGCGACAAGTGGGCAATGCATTTCAAGTGTCTCAAAATATCTTATTTTGGCCCTTCCTTAAACGGCCATTAAAATACCTATTTTTCCAATATCAGAAAATAAGATAGAAAATGAGATATTTTGGTTTTGCGGTTATATTTGTTAAAATATCAAATTTTGTAGAGCTAGAAAACTTTCCGTCAAATTTCAAACAATTTGAAGTGATTTCACATTGACTAAATTAAATATTCTGGCTGCTCTTTAATAATGATGGAATGTAGAGTAGACCCAACTTGTTCTATCCTACTGTTATACAGGTGTTTATATACTGAATAGGTAGTGAATCCAAGCTCAGCTCCAAGCTGGGTTTGTAAGTAAGAGCCAATAGTGTAAAGACCTCCAGGGTCAAGGGCAAGAGGTTTGTAGTCCAAAAGGAGTATCCTAGGGGAAATAGCAAGAATAGATAGTGGTGAATGATAATCACTAGATAAAGGAATATAGTTTGATAAGTAAAGGAAAAAGTGAAGGATAAAGTGGGAGTAAATTTGAAATGTAATATTTGTTGCCTGATGCTGATCTAACCAAATCAGGTATATGGTCAGGCAAACTATCCTTATTTGGGCTACTTACCTATCTGCACAAGTGCTCATAATAATAGTTAATAGTAAGAAACATAAAGAACATATCAAGAACTCATAAAGAGTTCATATAGACAAACAGGCAACATGTATTTACATATAAACCGAATCTCAATTATACAAATATAAAATACAATATTCTTTATGGGCATACACTAGTGTGATGAGTGAGCTAGATATTAGTCAAGTTAAACAAGAACCCACCATGTAATAATCTAAAACCACAATAGCATAACTCCCCCAGCAACTTGGTCACTACACACCAAAAACTTGGTGGATTTTTTGTTCATAACCATACTTTTCACCTATGTCTTTGCAGCCCTCAAATCAACAGTGTTGTTGTTGATGTGACCTAAGTGTACACAAAACCATTTCTTGCAAGAAGACAGCCAAAAGCCATAATTGAAACATCTGCCCACAAATATTGAAGCCACTATGATGATTGCAATATCTTGGGGACCACTTCCTGTGAGCTGGCAAACTAGACAGAAGTAATATACTGGAGAACTATTAATAAGATGTTTCTATAGTGTCTGCATATTGTTACTCACATATTAACTGGCTTGCTAAAGCTAAGACAGTTAACCATGTGATGTGACATTTCTATGTGAGTGGCTGTGTAAATTTGTAATCAAGAAAGCAGAAATCTGGTGAAGTTCTATGTATGATTGTTCTGTTTTAACACTCCCCTTCAATTATAGTATAGGCCTATTATATTGACAAACTTCTTGTGTGTTACCCTAGGGAGTGCCTTGGTGAAGATGTCTGCAATCATATCGTCTATGGGACAGTAAGATAATGTGATCCTGTTATTGTCAACCGCTTCTTGGATAAAATGGTAGTGTATGTCTATATGTTTTGTTCTGGGATGAAATTTATTATTCTTCAACAGAGCTATTGCTCCTTGGTTGTTGCAATATAGGATTGTTGGTTTGTTGATTGGAGATTTGATTTTGCCAATTATACTCTGCAACCAAAATATATCCTTTAGTGTATGAGTGGTTGCAATGTATTCCGCTTTGATACTCAATAGTGCAATTATGGGTTGTTTATTGGTGCCCCAGGTGATTGGCAGTCCAGCAAAGAATGATATGTGTCCGAATAGGGAGTGACAGTGAGTTTGGGATGCATAATCTGCATCAGTGTATGATGTTATGGTCCCATGTACATCACCATTTTTGAGGGATAGTTCACGGGTTCCTTTCAGATAGTGTATGATTCTTTTTACTGCTTCCTAGTGGCTTTTACCTGGGTTCTGAGTGAACTGAGCTAATGTGTTTGTAGCAAATGCAACATCAGGTCGTGTGCTGAGGGATATCCAGGTCAAGCATCCAGTTGCTTCCTGATAGGGTACATCATCAGGAAAAACGGGGGTAGCTATATAGAGCTCTATAGCACTATAAGTACTTATAAAGCTATTATAGTGGTCAAACCTGTTATAGAACCTCTGCCATCTATAAAGTCTTATATAGCTCTATAAATGCTCTTATAGATGTTGGAAATTGTTGTGTGGCTGATTGAAAAAAATTAACACAGACAGGATCTGAACTCTCAATCTGCTAGTCAGCTCTTGGGTGACTAAGCAACCTATAGCTACACATCACATTTATCCACTACATCATGAGAGCTTATAAAATGTATCATACAGGTGTTATATATTGACCTTTCATGGACTTAGATTTATTTTTTTACTCATTGTCACTACTTATATTTGGATAAATCATTATTCTTATTTTGTGAGTATCAGGGATACAAACTACTATTTCACTAATATAGGCTACATAATTGATTAATACTGGATGATTTATTAGCCCTTTTAAGCACCTTGAACTATATTATAACTATGACCTTTACAGCTATAGGAGCTATGTAGGCTGCTATAGGCTATAAGAGCACTTATAGTATCTTGCCTATAATAATATACTTGACTCTAAACACTTTTGGCCTCTTTCTATTATTGAACAAGTTTATTAGATTAATCCAGAGTTTGAAGGAATTATAGATATTTCTCCCCTTGGTTAAACTTTTGCCTACTACTGAGCTATGATTACACTGATAGTACTATAGTTTCTATGAATGTATTTATATATATAGGTGGTGGCTATATAGCGCTATATAGCAAAAGGGTTTTTCCTGATGTTCATTATTGCTCTTGCAACACCCCGGAGCAGGGCCACTTTGTTGTGGTTTACTTCATTGTTTCGAGGAGTGAAGGCACCCAAGTGACCTAAGCTCCAAACTCTTTGTTAGAATATACTCTGACATACCAATACTCCATAGGATAATACCTCTGATTTGTAAGCCAGCCCAGTATGCAGCAGCTATTCTGTGTAAGACATCCATGGTTGCATGTCATGTTTAAGATCCTATATTGTATAACCTTGGCCATATAGCTCAATTGGTAGAGCAGCTGGCATGTATCCAGAAGGTTCCAGGTTCAATCCCTGGTCTGGTCAATATCCAATTTTATCACTCTTTTCCCTGAGCTTTCATTTCATTGACATGTTGGTCATAGAAAAAAGCTCGGATCTCGTCGTACAAACAACTGGCTAGAGTCTGGAGCCGATCGTACAGTTTCTCTGCTTCTAATTGGCGCGCCTGGCGTCCTTGGTTATTTTTTTGGTGAGCGGCCCGCGCTCCATTTGTACAATCTCGGGCCATGTGCCCCTCCTGCCCACAGCTGAAGCAGGTGAATCTGCACTTTTGTCCGCCCTGGACCGCGCTGATATCCATAGGAGCACCCCATCCTGGTTGCAACCCAAATGGTTGGAACCCATGAGAGTGATTTTGTTTTTGGTTTGATGAACCAGGGCTCCTCTGGGAATAGTTGTTTTTGGTGGTGGTCCCGCCACCGAACTGCATAGTGTAGAGCTCTATGGCCCTACCAATTTTTTGAACCTCTTCAGCAGCTGCTGCAAGGTTCTTGCTCCGCATATCTTGTATGTAAAGTTGTCGTGCAATGGCCGGTGATACATTGCCCCTTAACAACTCTACTACATGTTCATTTCCTAGACCCCCTTGGATGGAGAGGGCCAGGAACCAGGTAACAAAGTTGTCCGTCCTCATGTTTCCTTGTTTGAAGGTACGGATTTGCTGATGTGCCCAGTCATGCTCAGCTTGGGGTCTGAAGTATTTTTCAATCTTGACTTTGAGATCATCCCAGGTAGGCCACACTCTCACAGTGTAGCACTCCTGCATTCTAACTTGGGCGTATCAACCTGCCACAGGTCCTTTTAGTCAAGATAGTACGGCAGTTGCTATCTCAAAATCATCAGCAAACACATCCCAGTTTGCTTTGATCCAAATTTGGAGCTTGATCCACCATTTGGCAAATTGAGCCCGGTCTCCTTCAAAAGCACCGGGGTCAGCAATGATCTCGACTTTCTTGTTGAACTTTCGCTCAACTGTAGGTTCCGCTGCTGGGGCAGCCTGAATCTTAGCGAGCTGACTTGTCAATGCCTGAATCTGCGCACGCATGCTGTGCAGAAGACTGTTCATATCTGGTTGCGACGTCATGTCGACTTGTTCTCTTTGGTAATGTAAAAAAAAGGTAACTGGGGGTCCCCGCTTGCTAACTGCAGATTAACCTCTTCCTAGCTGAGTATCAGATCACAATCTCCAATTACCCACACTATAGTATTTGGGGGGTATATAGGGGGTGGGTGTGGGAAACCCTGGTCTGAACGGTTGTCAGGGGGTGGTCCGCTTGTTAAGCTGTCAACCCTTCTCCAACTGGCAGACGCAAGTGCCCGGCCTGGTCAGAGGTATTTGAAGAAGAGGTTTTTGTATTTTAAAACTAATCAACAGTGGTTCCACACCAACTGCTGAGCCAAGGTACTCCCCTTAACACTGGGGGCCGTGTATCAAAAAAAATGTGTTTGTCCTGTCTCCCAGAGCACTACGGGGCCGTCACAAAGAGTGCACCCTTCTGCTATATGGGATATCCCTAAACAATAACACTATCCCCTTAACTCTGGGGTCTGGGTTTGCACAATGTGCAAGAGAGTAAACAGAGCAAGTCCTAATGTAACAACCAAGAGTTTGTTACTCTGGCGCACAACTCAGACAAGCTATAGAGAGGATGATGAGGGAGTGGTTACCCTTTAGGCTTCAACAAGTTAGTTGTAAGGAGTCTCCTTGATCTGTTGGGGTATATATACTACTACAGGTTTGTTTGTATATATGTACTATACAGTTGATGGAGGCAGGGGCTGATGATGTCCGAGGGCGCAGCCCGTGTGACCAGCTCCACTGCGTGAGAGACTTGTATCTAAAATAGAAAGAAAGGCAGTGCAGCACGAGAAAGTGGAGTTTGAACAAAAGGGAAAGTGCCATATGGCACGGAGTGTGAAAACTACAGTAAAAGGTTAAAGAGGAGAATGAAATTTAAAGGTCCAAAAATGTATTATTGTAACAGTTGACTTATATATAAGCCTTGTCAACCAACACTGTCTCAAGGCAATGTCTCTGTTAATATTAGTGTAGTATTTAGTATTAAAAGGGGAACACTGTGACAACACCAACAAGATACTATCTTGGGGCACTGGAGCACAACACAACAACACTCAATGAAGGGAAAGGAAGTGTACAACCTATCAAAGGAGGAGTAAATGATCATGTGATCAGTCACATGACTTGAAAAATGCAAAGTAAAAATATAGAAAAGTAAAGCACAAGTAGGTTGCTGGTATGTTAATTGTAACAAACACAGGTGTAACCCTGTTGCAGCACTAGGAAGCCCTATCATCCTCTTAGATCACTTTTTGGATGTTTTGTGGACCATAATTGGACCTATCCTTATGCTTTTGGACCCTCTCCATATCCCCTCTCCACCACCTCACCATCTTATTTGCTCGCCTCCTACTATTCCCCATTGTCTTTGCCACTGTTCTATCACCTATATCCATCTCCTACATCATTTATTTTTGCTCTATCTTCTTATACAACACCAATCATGTCTGACTCTGATCCCAAGCTCAATCCCTTGTCTGGCACTAACTACCCCCAGTGGAGTAGTGAAATGCAAGCTTAGTTGATGACCAAGGGATTGTGGAGGCTTGTTTCTGGCACTGAAAAGTGCCCTGTGATGCTGAAGCACAAAAAAAATGGAAGTTGGGAGCTGAAAAGGCTGATGGTGTATTATACCTCAATGTCACCAAAAAGCAGTGTATCTATCTTGATAGTATTATTCATGATCCTGTCAAGATTTGGGAGAAACTGGCTATTGTGCACATCACTAAGAAGCCTGGGACAAGATTCAATGCCTATAACAACTTCTTCTCTATCAGAAAAAAAGAAAACAAATCCCTGCAGTCTCGTGTGACCAGGATTGATGAAGGCAAAATCTCTGTCCTACTTGCTTTATATTAGCCAAATTGGACAATAAACTGACATGCATGGCCATGATTAGGACACGTTCTGATGAATATGCCCACTTCACTTTGTCTCTACTGCTTCTAAGTACCTTAATCAGACCCAGCTCAGGGTTGCTTTTCCTGCTGAAGAGACTAATTGTTGTCATTGTGCTGAAGTTTATTCTGCCTTGCATTCTTCATCTACCACTGTCAATAGCACCTGCACCCATCCTATCTGCCATCATTGCAATCAATCCACTACCTCTACTCATGTTCAATGTGATTTCCGTGGTTTACTTGATCATACCCAGGATAAATGCCATAGATACATTGCTAGTCACAAACAGGTGGTGGAGGGTACTTTAATCACTACAAGCATGGCAATAAGGCTCAGGCAAGCTCCAACAATGCTCAGAATAACTCTCAGCAGTGCAAATTTTTGCCCAACAATGCCAATTCCTTTACTGTGGTCACTGAATCAGCTCAAAATGCAAGTCTTTATTCCATTTATCCCTCTGATCGTCACTTTCCTCTCCAAGTTGATGCTAACATTGATTGAAATACAGACACAAGCACCACTTCTCATATGACACCTCATTGTTATTGAGTTCACCACTATACCCCATATCGAGTGCCAATCAAGCTGGCTGATCACACTGTCGTCTATTCAACTGGTTTTGGTTTTGTGGTGTTTAATCCTGTGATCAATGGCAAAGTGGCAAGGGCTGTGGAATTCTTTATAGTGCTCTATGTGCCAGATCTTTGAAATAATCTCCTGTCAGTCTTGTATTTAGCTCTTGAAAGTGGCTTCAATATCATCATCTCGTCTTATTCCATGTCTTTTATGTGTGGCAATGCTCTCCTATTCACTACAGCTATCAATGACAACAATGCAGCATTCCTTGATGGATCTACTGCTGCTTGTGTTGAATTTGCAACTATACCACTTGATTTGACGCTCTGGCATTGCAGATTGGCTCACCACCATCATGGTGATGTCAAGAGACTGATACAGAGAGATCTGGTTACTGGGCTTACACTGGATTTCAAGGCTGTTCCTGATCCTGTCTGTGAACCGTGCTTGTCTGGCAAGTCACCCCCTAGCTGCCATGGAATGTATAAGGCAAGACTTTGGACCCAGTTTAGAAGACAACTAGTAAAAATTGATATTCTGTTTAACACTCTTCTACAAGTAGACAAGCCACCTGCTGCTGTTCTACTTAGTCATATTACTCTAGGATATTATAAAAAAGGATATACTTAATGTAATTGACTATAGCCATTATTTTGCAATTGATGCTCTGGACCCAGAAGCTATTTTATCAGGACCTTCAAGTAATACTCAGGAACCTAAGCAAATCTTCAGGATTACAGATAGCTGTTTTCACATCAATATTTGTCTCTCTCAGGATGAGCTGGATCTTATCTCAGTGGCCTAAAAAGTTTACACAGGGAGTGTTAGAACATAATAATCATATATAGAACTTCACCAGATTTCCGCTTTCTTCATTACAAATCTACACCGCCACTCACATAGAAACATCATATCACATGATTAACTGCCTTAGCTTTAGTTAACATGTGAGCAACAGTTATGCAGACACTATAGAAACATCTCATTAATAGTTTTCCAGTATATTACTTTTGCCTAGTTTTCCAGCTCACAGGTTATAACCACAGCAAATACCACTGCTCTGACAGCCACATCTGGTATATACACTATACCAAAACTAAATGAGGATGGAATCAAATTGAATGTTCTGGAAGTCTCAGACTACCATGACTATATTAGTCAAAGGCCTCCTACATCACCTACATGGTTGCATAATTATTCCAACAGCTCTCCCTTAAAGCACATGTATCTGCAAAAGGAAGCAATGATACTGCAACAGATATATGCAACTATCCATGGAAGTGTCCACTACCAAATCCAAAATCTACCAACTGCTGCAGATGCATGGACAGAAATATGCCACATGCACAAGAACAAAAGTGAGATTGTACAAATTAACACCCTAAAATGGCTACAGGACATGCAATGCAAAGAAGATGATGACACTAAGAGTCACATATCCCAAATGCTGAAACTTTGAGAAGAATTGGCTAGAATGGGTGCACCTGCCAAAAACAAAAACTTCAGTGCAATGATAATGTCATCTCTCCCCATATCCTACTGATGAATCATTTCCTCAATTACAGCTGCTGCTCGAGTATCCAAAAGTCCCCTCATATTGTGAGAGTTAATAGCTCACATCAAAGAAGAGGCTGATTTTTGGACTACCAGTAAACAATCAAACAAGTCAGCCTTAAATATCCAAAAGAAGCAAGGAAAACTAGAACAGCAAAGGTCAAACAAAAATGCTCCAACCCCAACTGCAAGAGGGAAGGACATACCATAGACAAATGCTGGAGAAAAGGGGGTGGAAAAGAAGGCCAATGCCCTTGTCAACAAAAGACAAAGGAAAGAGCAAACACAGCTCAATACCCACCTGATGAACAAAAATATGCCTTCTCATCATTCAAAATAACACCTAATGCCTCAACAGAGAAAGACCACAGTGACGTTGTCATCAACTCTGGTGCTATATCACACTTCTGTCCTGACAAGTCTAAATTCAAGACATTCACTACTATCACACCTTGATCCATCAGCATAGCAGACAGACATAACATTGAAGCAACAGGCAAATGAGATGTCCAAATAGCACTACCAAACGGCCATAAGTGTTACGATACACAATTTCCGGACCTTTAAATTTCATTCTCCTCTTTAACTTTCTTCTGTGGTTTTCACACACTGTGCCATGCGGCACTTTCCATTTTGTTCAAACTCCACCTTTTTCTGCTGTGCTGCCTTTCTTTATTTTTAGCTACAAGTATCCCACGCAGTGGAGCTGGTCACACGGGCTGTGCCCCATGACATCATCAGCCACTGCCTTCATCAAACTGTATAGTACATGTGTACAAACAACCTGTAGTAGTATATATACCCCAATAGATCAAGGAGACTCCTTAGCAAGTCCTCCTGTTTTTTACCCACAACTAACTTGGTCCTATCATAAGGGGTAACCACTCTCACTCACTTCACTACTGCTTGTCTGAGTTGTGCGCCAGAGTATACAAACTCTTGGTTGTTACAATAAGCAAACCAAGGTCATGCTAAAAGACACCCTATATGTGTGACAGCACCAACAAGACACAGTCTTGGGGTACTGGAGCACAATAACAACAACAACAACTCAGTGGAGGAAAAGGAAGTGTACAACCTATCAAAGGAGGGAGATTGTCATACTAATGTTGGTATACACTAGAAGAGGACTTGCTGAGTCCCTCCCCATGTATTGCTCCAGTATATATACTAAAATACATGAGGTACTATACAGTTGTAAATGAAGTTCAAAGTCCGATGTCTAGCATGTGACTGGTCACATGATGAGTCTAGACACTGGTCAGGTGATGTGTCACATAATTGGTCATGTGACTATGAAAAGTCCGAAATCGTAAAGTAAAGTTAATGGTTAATGATCAGTCATGTGACTTGGAAAATGAAAAGTAGAAGTACAAAAAGTGAAGCATAAGTAGGTGCTGGTATGTCAATTGTAGCAATATGTACCGAACATGAGTCAATTACTCATTGCCACAAGCCAGATTGATAAGGCCAGAATATTGTTGCTAATGACCAAGAGATCATACACCATTACAACATCTCAAGGTACCATCATAGCCAAAGTACCTATGTCAGGTGGCTTATACAGCATAACTGCAAAAGAGCAAGCAGCAAATGCAGCCACAAAGACAAGAGAAATGTCACTGACATACCTACATAAATGCATGGGCTGCATGGCTTACCCAATCACAAAGATGCTCGTATCCAAAGGAATAGTAGATGTAATATCCCTGGACAAATCAAGTGAACAGGAATTCTGTGAATCATGCGTCAAAGCAAAAATGTCCAGACTACCAGTCCCAAAAAATACATATACCAAAGCAAAAATATATGGCAAACACATCCATTCAGATGTTTGGGGACCTGCACAAATAGAAACAATGGGACAAAAACAATACTATATATTATTTACAGATGACTTTTCATGAGGATCTACAGTCTACTTCATGAATGTAAAAGATGAAGCATTACCTGCATTTCAAAAATTTGTGAAATTCCTGAATACACAATATGACAGCTGCAAAATAAAACGATTCAGATTAGATGGTGGTGGAGAATTTGTAGGCAAAGAATTTGAGAATTACCTAGATAAACTTGGAATCAATCATGAACGGACAGTTCACAACACACCCAAACAATATGGGATAGCCAAATTACTGAACCGCACAATTGTCGAACACCCCTGTGCCATATTGATTAAAGGAAATCTACCTAAAACAATGGGCAGAAGTGATAAGTCATGCTACATGGTTGAAAAACAGACCTCCAACTAAAGCCCTACTTGAAAAAATGCCATATGAAGTGGTGAATAAAAAGAAACCCAATCTATCAAATGTTCACAGATTTGGATGCATAACTTTTATAAAAACAGAAAATGCACCAAAATTTGAAGCGAAGGCCCAGGAAGCTACATTTGTAGGCTTCAGCAAACACAGCAAAGGGTGTTGAACATGAAGTCCAACTCAAACCTGACAAAGAAGACTTACCCAGCATTACTATGCTTGAAAGGGAGAATATGACTAACAACCATGTCAATGCTGAACACAAAAAATATAAAATGACACAAATGACTCACCAAATGAACCAACCTCATCAAATCAACCAGAACCCACTGAACCTGCAGAACCAAGCAATCCACCCAACAAATGTCTCCAACATACACAACCTCCTCCTGGTTACTATGCTGCTCTAAACCATGGTGAAAGAGCAACAACTGCATGGATAAATAGAGATGCAGATGAGGCAACACAAAACACTCACAACAAATGACAAATTATGACATTTGTTTATAGTATGAGAAAACATGCATTGGCCAGGGCTTGAACCTGGGACTTCAGCTTTCATGGTCTGGTGCTTTTTACCAACTAAGCTACCAAGGCGTACTTGGAAAGCATACTGATTGGTTGCATGCCCAGAAGGTCCAAAATCACTGTACACGGGTGCGGATCCCATTGTGTTATGATAACAAAGATAAAGAGTTTGCTCTCATCATCCATCAAGCACTTGCATCATATGATGTTAACTCGCCAACCATTGCACAAGCCCTAAAAGGACAAAACACTAAGAAATGGTGCCAAACAATAAGCAACGAGATAACAGCCATAGAGCAATTACACACCTGGAACATAGTAGAGCCGCCACTTAACACTAACATAATCAAATCACACTTCATCCTCAGAACCAAGCACAGCAAAAATAGCAATATCACGTGATATAAGGCAATGTCGATGATGAGAACTGTTGTTAGAAAACCACACACAAAACAAACTAACACACAATCCTCCCAGATTCCACGGAACTTGTTTATGGGTTTTGCCTCCTAGAACAGTGGGTGCTCTGGTTGTTCGTGGGGTGGTATGTATGACGATCCTTCAAAGTAAAACCCAGAGATGTATGGGTGTGGGTTTTGAGGAGGAGGGATAGTTGTACTATAGAAGATAGGGGCTTTTTGAGATGAATATAGGATGAGCACTACCTTGCTAATCTTAGCACAAGGTAGATTTGAGAATGACAAGCTAACAAGGTTCCCAGTGATAGCAGGCTCCTGATGCACAAACTGTAGTGCTCAGAAGGACTCTAACCAAAAAAAATGATAATCACTTTCAAAAGTGACGAGTGACAATGACAGCAGTCAATAGTAGTAACAGTGGGAAGTGTTGTGACCACACTGAATAACAAGTAGCAGAGCAGTGAACTTGAGATTTAGAGAAGAAGTCTGGATTGGATTTCTTGTTTTTTTTGTTTTTTTTACAAGGTAGAATATAGGGGTTTATATAGTAAAAGAAAAGTAGGCTATGCACAGTATAGCTGTGCAAAAAGAATGAGAAAGGACATGAAGGAAGGAATGTACGCTGACAAATCCTGCATAGGTAGTACAGGATAAGATTGTCAAAAAAAGGAAAAGAAAGGGATAGAACAATGAATGCTGTGAGTAATGTCACTGGTTTGTACAGCCATAAAGTAAAGTCCAATAGCAAAAAGAGAGCAGGAAAGTCATGATGTCATGGGAAGATGCAGTAAAAAAAGGGCAAGGCAAAACACTATTAGTATCAACACAGTTCCTTTATTGTCAGTCAGGCATTCTAAAAAATATGTGTCCATAAAAATGATTCAAAAATCAAAATAATTGCACTGCAAATGAATGTTCTGCTGAAAAAAAAAAAACTGGAGCCACCAGTCCACCACCTAGTCCAAATCCGACGGTTCTATGGCCTTACCAATGGACTGGTTGTGTTGGACCACCTGGACAAACGAGGGAGGGAGAGGAGTAGTTCCAATTTGGAACAAGTGAGTCCCAGGCAGCGTGTGATAGGTGTAGCTGTAGCAAATACAATGGATAAAAGATAAGTGTACCCAAGTGAATGGGACAGCAATGAACATGGGAAACGCAAAGGGATGAACCTTCTCCAGCTCAAAAACTACCCACCCACACTCCAACCAGGCAAGACGAGCGACTGATGTTTTGATAGTATATGATGGCAGATCAACATCATGAAGATGGACTTGTTGCCCTATTTGGACCGGCCACCGGGGCTTTGCTGATATCAGCAGTGGCACATGGTAGTCAACAGATCGGTGACGGAAGCAGATAGGAAGTGGTGACATCAGAAATGGTGGGGGAGCAAAGAAGATGAGGAGGAGGAGGCTGGAGGTGACAAAGAGGTGGATTAGAATGGGGATCCAGAAACGACCGTCAGGTGAGAATAAAAAGGAGAGGAAGGGGCCCATGGTGGGGCTAGGCAAAGGAAGGGGAGTAAGGGAAACGATGAAGGCAAGGGCGCAATGCAATGTGTAGCCAGTGGCAACACGGAAATTTGCCGAAATGCCAAAACACGGAAAGTACTGAATGGAAAGCAAAGGTGAGCGCGACTAGATTTCCTAATAGAGGTGGTGCTGATCAGCCACAAGATTGAAAAAGGCAATATTAATTACTATTCCATGCGACACTGTGCCTGTGTGGCGCAAAGGCGAGTCTTTTTGAATATTCACTTTGTTATTGACACCTGTCCATGCTACCAATCAACTTTGGTGCATGACAGCGAAACTGGTGGCAAAGAGCTATGCACAACATAAAGACATTGACTTCAATGAAATATTTGCAGCTGTTGCAAAACTACTTTCCGTAAAAACTGTACTAGCCAACACCGCAAGTCAAGGATGGCACATACATCAAGTGGACGTCAAAAATGCTTATCTCAATGCAGAATTGAAAGAGAACGTATACATAAAACCACCACCAGGATATCTAAAACCAGAAGACAAGAACAAAGTTTGCAAGCTGAGAAAAAGCCTATACAGGTTAAAACAAGCCGGTCACAAATGGTACAAAACACTCTGTAACATAGGATTCATGAGATCAATGGTTGATCACACAGTGTTTGACTACCACAAACCAAACAAATCAGCCGTATTCTCAGTATTAACTGATGACACTGTTGTAACAGCAAATAACAAACAAACCATTAAATTGCTCAAAGAACAACTAGCCAAACAATATGAAGTGTCCGATCTACAAAGCATAAAATTGTTATTAGGATCCAGCATCGAATACAAACGAGAATCACATGCACTGTCCATATCCCAGAAGGCGTACATTGACACAATGGTTGAATACTTCGGGCTGAATGATGCAAAACCAGTTTCCACACCACTAGAACCAGGTGCAAACTACAGCTCTAAACAATCACCCAGCACACCCAAAAAGGTTGACAACATGCATAATCATCAGGAAAAACCCTTTTGCTATATAGCGCTATATAGCCACCACCTATATATATAAATACATTCATAGAAACTATAGTACTATCAGTGTAATCATAGCTCAGTAGTAGGCAAAAGTTTAACCAAGGGGAGAAATATCTATAATTCCTTCAAACTCTGGATTAATCTAATAAACTTGTTCAATAATAGAAAGAGGCCAAAAGTGTTTAGAGTCAAGTATATTATTATAGGCAAGATACTATAAGTGCTCTTATAGCCTATAGCAGCCTACATAGCTCCTATAGCTGTAAAGGTCATAGTTATAATATAGTTCAAGGTGCTTAAAAGGGCTAATAAATCATCCAGTATTAATCAATTATGTAGCCTATATTAGTGAAATAGTAGTTTGTATCCCTGATACTCACAAAATAAGAATAATGATTTATCCAAATATAAGTAGTGACAATGAGTAAAAAAATAAATCTAAGTCCATGAAAGGTCAATATATAACACCTGTATGATACATTTTATAAGCTCTCATGATGTAGTGGATAAATGTGATGTGTAGCTATAGGTTGCTTAGTCACCCAAGAGCTGACTAGCAGATTGAGAGTTCAGATCCTGTCTGTGTTAATTTTTTTCAATCAGCCACACAACAATTTCCAACATCTATAAGAGCATTTATAGAGCTATATAAGACTTTATAGATGGCAGAGGTTCTATAACAGGTTTGACCACTATAATAGCTTTATAAGTACTTATAGTGCTATAGAGCTATATATAGCTACCCCCATTTTTCCTGATGGAAAGAAGGGGATGGCTCCCCAATTTGTAAATAGACTTCTCAATTTGTTATCTGAAGTATGTATTTATATACAAAGCTGTGACTGTGGATTCGTCTTGGACCCACCTGACAATATAGCTGCTTTGAGCGCTAATTCAGAGGGTCAAGATGATGAAAGAGTTGATGCTAGAAATACTTACAATACCATTACTGTACCAGGGTCTCCCCTGGAGCGTGGCCCTGGTGAGACAAACAATAGGGTGCTTAATTTTGGTAAAAATAAAATAGAAAAACATGTTTCATTCGATACTTCTTCTTTTTCGGAGCCACCCTTTCCCAAAATCCCAAGGTGTGTGTTGATGCACACATATTTATTCCAAAAGGAGATCTGTTTAGACGTTGGCATGGAAAACCTTGCCCAAGGCATAGTACACCCAACTAGCGCACTGCTTAATTCAGGCACAAACAGCATCTTCATAGATCAGGTCTGGGCGGAGCAAGTTGGACTCCCCCTTGTAAAATTAGATGTATCTATTCCCGTCTATAACATTGACGGTACACTTAACGTGGGTGGCTGTATTACGCATAAATGTTCTTTTGTCGTCGAGTACCAAGGACACAGAGAATGAGTCACTGCCGAAGCTACCCAACTAGGGAATATTAATTTAATCTTAGGCTGGACCTGGCTATTTAAACACAATCCTGAGATTGACTGGCAGACAGGGGTTGTCACATTGTCACGTTGTCCTCAGGAGTGTAAGAACTTGGGTAAGCCAAGTCACGTCCGTCAAACTGAGCATCTTGAAAAGATAAACACTGGCCACGTTTATGAGCTCAGATCTTTAGAAAAGATCGATAATGACAATGACAAGGTAAAACCTGAGAAAGAGATTAAGAGGCTGGTACCTCCCGGGTACCATGACTTCTGCAAAGTCTTTTCAAAACATAAGTCAGAGCACTTCCCAGAGGCTAAGCCTTGGAACCATGCTATAGATTTGAAGGACACCTTCAAACCGAGAAAAGGACTCATGATACCACTTTTTGCTCCAGAAAGAGATGAGGTTTCTAGTTTCATAGACAAACAGCTTAGGAAGGGTTACATCAGACCTTCCAAGAGCCCTATGACATCCCCAGTGTTCTTCATTCCTAAAAAGGATGGTAAGAAGCGTATGATTATGGACTATTGTTACTTGAATGAGTACACGGTTAAAAATGTGTATCCGCTGCCTTTGATTAGTCAGCTAATAGACAAATTGGCTAGTGCCAAGATCTTAACAAAGATGGATCTCCGATGGGGGTACAATAATGTATGAATCAGAGAAAAAGATGCTTGGAAGGCTGCGTTCACGTGCCACCGAGGATCCTTTGAGCCCCTCGTTATGTTCTTTGGGTTGACCAATTCACTGGCAACCTTCCAGAGCATGATGAACGAGATCTTTGCAGATATGGAGAATTGTGTTGTCATTTACATTGACAATTTATTAATATTTACGAAGTCGGACAATGAGGCTGAGCATGACAGGATCGTGCAAGAAGTCCTTCAACGCTTACAGGAATGGGACCTATTCGTCAAACCCGAAAGATGTAATTTTAAAGTGAAGGAAGTAGACTCCCTCGGTATAATAATTGGCCAGAACGGAATCAGGATGGATCCTGGGAAAGTTCAAGCTATATTGGATTGGCCAGAACCTACTCTTGTCAAAGGAGTTAGGGCCTTCCTTGGCTTAGGCAGTTTCTACCGAATATTTATTGAAAACTTTGCAAAAATAACAAGACCGTTGAACAATCTCACAAAAAAAGACATTTTTTGGCACTGGGGTGCCAAAGAACAAGAAGCTTTTGATAAGCTTAAGCAGGCATTTACAACAGCCCGTATTAGCATTTCCAGAATTAGACAAAGAGTTCCGGCTAGAAACCAACTCTTCTGATTTTGCTACTGGAGCTTTTTTATCAATTAAATGCGCTGACAATCTTTGGAGGCCTTGTGCCTATTTATTACATAGTTTGTTGCTCACAGAGCGCAACTATCAAATTTACGATAAAGAGATGCTGGCCATCATTAGAGCTTTAGAGCACTGGCGGCACTACTTAGAAGGTGCTAGGCACCAATTTGAAATTTGGACCAATCATAAAAATCTGGAGTATTTTATGACGGCCTGAGACTTGAACCAAAGACAGGCTCGCTACGCAGTGTACTTGTCCAGGTTTAATTATAAATTAATTCATAAACCGGGAACTTTGATGGGGAAAGCGGACACTTTGTCCAGAAAAGAGGATCATGCCAACGGCATAGAAGATGATAACAAAGGTGTGACCCTGATAGACAAATCAAGGGTAGCCAATGTTAGAATTGGGCAGGATTCTGATCTTCTGGAAGTCTTCAAGAAAGACATCTCCTCAGAAGAGAAGGCGCGCCTTGACAGCAATGAAAATTATTTATGGGAAGCCGGGCTCTTCCGTTTTAAAGACAAAAATCTATGTGCCTGAGTCTGCAAGGATCAAGGCAATAGATAGACATCACAACACTCCAGTGGCTGGGCACCCGCAATGAACAATGGAGTTGATCTCCAGAAACTACATGTGGCCTGGCATGGTCAAAGACGTAAGGAATACGTAAAATTCTGTCTAAGATGTGCCATGGCTAAAAACTCACATCAACCACCGGCCAGGAAACTTATGCCAAGTCCGATACCAGCTGGTCCCTGGCAAGATATATCGATTGATTTTATGACAGATCTGCCTGAGTCAAACGGGTATGATTCAGTAATGGTGGTAGTAGATTGCTTCTCCAAAGAAGTAGTATTTCTTCCCACCAATAAAACTATTACCGCCGCCGGTACAGCAGACTTATTTAAGGATTTTGTATGGTCTATCCATGGATTACGGGAAATGGTTATCTCCGATAGGGGACCACAATTTGCTAGCGAGTTTACAAAAGAATTATGCCGGATGCTGGGCATCAAACCCAAATTATCAACGGTGTTCCATCCACAGACTGATGGACAAACAGAGAGGCTCAATCAGGAATTGAAGCAATACCTCCGGATATCTATTTGAGGTGACAAGATCATACCTCCCCAGAATGGGTGTAGAACCTGGCAAAAGCAAGAACAAGACTGCTGAGAACGTGGTCAAGGACATGAAATCTGTTTTAGACAAAACGTGCAAGGCGCTATTCAAAACTGCAGAGCAGATAAAAGACAGGGCAGAGCGTAGACGCTCTAAGGCCCCTGACTACAAGGTCGGCAACCTGGTCTGGTTAGATAGCGACCACTTAAAATTAAAAGATTGGCAGTCTAGAAAACTGACCGAAAAGTGGATTGGGCCTTACTAGATTAAGGAAGTCAAACCCAACATACTTGAGCTAGAACTCCCAAACAAAATGAGGGTAGTACCCACGGTCAACATTAGCCGGGTAAAACCCTACAAAGGACCGCTGCCGGGACAACACGTAGACCGGCCCGGACTGGTTGTAGTCACCCAGAAAGGTGAAGGAGAATTTGAAGTCAAACACGAGTGGTGGATGCACGCTTGAAGCATGGAAAATTAGAATTCCTAGTCCTTTGGAAGGGCTATGGAGACGAGGACAGAATGTGGGAACCAGAAGCCCATCTGGACAATTCCCGCAACGCTGTTTGCAAATTTTATTCTAAGAATCCCTCAGCTCCTAGGAAGCTTAGAGGCATGGATTCTAAACTTTTTAATTCCCTTTTTCAACATATGCCCAAAAATCTAACTACCACCTCCGATATCTGGTCGAGCCTGGAAGTCGAGCCTTGTGGGGGGGGGGGGGGGTAGTGTTACGATAACACATTTTTGGACCTTTAAATTTCATTCTCCTCTTTAACCTTTTACTGTAGTTTTCACACACTCTGTGCCATGTGGCACTTTCCCATTTGTTCAAACTCTACTTTCTCGTGCTGCACTGCTTTTCTTTCTATCTTAGATACAAGTCTCTCACGGGCTACACCCTTAGACATCATCAGCAACTGCCTCCATTAACTGTATAGTACATATATACAAACAAACCTGTAGTAGTATATATACCCCAATAGATCAAGGAGACTCCTCAGCGAGTCCTCCTGTTGTATCCTCACAACTAACTTGTTGAAGTCTAAAGGATAACCACTCTCTCATCATCATCTCTATTTGGTTCTAGTTGTGCGCCAGAGTAACTAACTCTTGTTGGTTACATCAACAAAGTAACTTAAGCTCCCAAAACACCACAGACTGAGAGAGGCTCTAGGCAATAACAAACTGAGGCAATGCAGGCAAGCTTCACAGTCTATAGGCTTGTTTTATCTGATAATGGACAGAGCAGAGAAGATTGGAGCTTTATGCACACACCAGATATGCCAAAAAGTGAAAAATAGGGCAAAAATTTGAAAATGAAGCAGAGACAGATGGGATGAATGGATTGGCACCAAATCAGAGGTATGGGCACCAGAAATATACTGGCTCAAATATCACAGGAAGTGAAGCACAGGAAGTGGAGATATGCAATAAAGGCCTGATAGGGGATCAAATGATGATAAGGGCACACAGGCAGATCCAGCTCAAATCCAATTGCCCTGATATGTCTCCTAGGGCTATTAGGGCCGTGGAACACAATGGTAAAAGTTTGAGGACAATTAAATAAGGATTGGGTGAGATATGGCAAAAATAAGACCAAAAAGGTGTCCAAAATAGCGGTAACAGACAACAAGCAGTTGTTGGAAGAGATGCAAGAGATAAGACCAGTAATCTGAGATAATAGATGGGTTAATCAGAGTCCCAGAAGACAAGAGTTTAAATAGATAAGCAGTAGGACACTTGGATGTTGAGATGTGAGGTCAGGAAGATGGCTAGAGTTTAGGGCTCATAACCTATTAAGAACAAAGATTAAGGGAAGTATCTAGCCACTGTGACAACACCAACAAGACACAGTCTTAAGGCACTGGAGCACAATGAAAACAACACTCAAAAGAAGAGGAAGAGGTGGGAGTGGTTACCCATTTGGTAGGAACAAGTTAATTGTTGGTAGACAACAGAAGGACTCGCTGAGTCCTTCCCCATGTAAAATACATGAGGTACTGTACAGTTGTAAATATAGTTTAAAGTCCGATGTTTAGCATGTGACCAGTCACATGATGAGTCTAGGCATTGGTCAGGTGTTGTGTCACATGACTTGGTCATGTGACTATAAAAAGTCGAAAATGTAAAGTAAAGTAAATGGTTACATGACTGGTCATGTGACTTGGAAAAATAAAAGTAAAAGTGCAAAAAGTGAAGCGTAAGTAGGTACTGGTACGTCAATTGTAACAGCCACTAGCTGAGAGCAATTAGGGACTAGAAACTAGAGTCCAACAAAGGAGCCACAGAGGCAAAATAATAGAGAACACAACCAATACTAAATGATATAGGAATAAATAGGGAAAGGAATGAAAATAAGTAGAAAGCACTAAGGTGCAGAATTACCAAAACTAACAGAAGAACAACTCACCAACCAATTCACACAGTTTTCAGACTTACAACTTTCTTTCTCTACTTTAACTTTCATTATGATTTTCAGACATTTGTGACATGTGGCACTTTCCTTTTATTTCAAATTCCACTTATACTTTCACTTTCTCACACTACATAGCTTCCTTTTATTTTTAGTTATACTTTCATCAACTGTACAGTATACATGTACAAATAGTCTGTAGTTGTATAAATACCCCAATAGATCAAGGAGACTCCTCAGTAACTTCTTCTGTTGTTTACTCACAACTAACTTGGTCCTACTCTAAAGGGTTTATCTACTCCTCCATCAACCCTCTTTGCTTGTTGTGGTCTGCGCCAGAGTATTCAAACTTTGGTTGTTACAATCAGACACTATTAAAAACCCTCCTAGAAATTGGCTTCACAAAATCAGCTGTTGAGCATGCAATATTTTATTGCCACCACACAGGCAACAACACTGTGCTTTTAGTGTCAACAGATTATCTGATTTGGGTGAGATTAAATGGCTACTAGGACTTAAGATAGACTACAAACGGGAATCCAGCATCACCTCAATATTGCAAACAGCATATATTGATGCTATGGTCAAACATTTTGGACTCACTGATGCAAAACCAGTAACCACATTATTAGAACCTGGGATGATGCTTGGAAATGACCAATCACTAGCCATGCCTAAACAATATGATGAAATGTGCAACGTCCCATACTAAGGGGCTGTAGGATGCCTCACATGGATAGCACTTGGATCACACTCAGATATAGCCTTCACTATGAACATCCTGGCTCAGTTCAACCAGAATCCGGGTAAACTTCACTGGGAATAAGTAAAATGAGTCATCCGGTATCTCAAGGGAACTTGTGAATTGACTCTGAAGTCAATCAAGGGTGAAAAACCCATCCTGTTAATATATTAATGCAGATCACACTTTGCAGGGACACTGTCACTCCATTTCTGGATATGTATTATTTTATGCAGGTCTCCAAATTGTCTGGGGCACAAAAGAAACAGTCCATAACTGCTCTTTTGAGTACTGAAGCTGAGTACATAGTAGCCACTCATGCTATTAAAGGCATCTTCTGGCTGCAAAGCCTCATAGGCAAAAATTGATAACCCACAGGTGAAACCACAAAGTGCCATAGCACTATCAAAGAACAACAAACTCCACCCTCAAACAAAGCACACACATATTTGTTACCATTTAATTTGAGAGGCTGTAGAGAATGATCAAGTCACTCTATTATTCTGTCCCACAGATGAGATGATAGCTGATCTATTAACTAAAACCCTACCTAGAGTCAAACATAAGATATTTGTCAACATAATAGGACTATGATATGATTGAAGAGGAGTGTTTGAGTTACAACAATCACTTACATAGACTCGGTAATATTTCCAGCTTCTTGCTTAATAATATGCACAGCCACATAGTGTAGAAATATTGGACCACACATCTGACTTCCTCAGCTTTACTAAGGCAGCCAGAGTTTACTTGAATATTCACAGACACTGCCTGCTCACATTAACAATAGGAGGACTTGCTGAGGAGTCTTCTTGATCTACTGGGGTCCATATACTGTTGCAAGATACAGTGACTCTAAAAACTGTTGCAATGTTGGGCCTAAATGCAACAGGTGTGGAAATTTTGCTTAGCTTTTGTGGGGTTGACAAAAGTACTTGGTCTTGGCTACGAAATTATTCCTGGGTCATATGATTTAGCCCAGTGGCTGTGGAGATATGTCAATTTCAAAACAGCGATATCATTGCAACAGATTTTTCGCATTTGGTATCAAAAGAGATATCTAGAGAATATCAGTACTTGGTATAGCCTCCTTTTGCCTTGAGCACTGCCTGAATCCTCCTAGGCATGCTTCAATTAAGTTGCAACACTCTGCAACTGCTATCTTCTCCTACTCCACTCAAATCCTCACCCACAACTCCTCCATCCCATTAGGAGGGTGTTCATACTCTACAAGCCTCCTCTTGAGGCAACTCGAGTCCCCATCAGCTCCAAATGTGCCAAGTAGCCACCATTGACCTCAGAGGCCCTCTCTACTCTGCAATATGGCTTGAACCTCAATGATACCTTTGATGTTGCTGTCTGCGCAGTTGCCATTGTCACCTTTTGGTCTTGTTGCAGGTTGCAAAATTTACTCCCCTCCTCTTTTTTTTTCCTCACCCTCTTTTCTTGCAGACTGGGAAAACTTATCATCCCCTCCACCACATCCTTCAATGCACAGGAACATGTATCCTACTTGATACTCCTTGTCCCTTTCCGCTGTCTAACCAACAGCACAAATTTTTTCACCATCCATATCCCCTTGTCTAAAACCACACAACAGAATGGAGCAAACATCAGCATTACTGCTTGTTTACACAACACCTGTCCTTTCTCTGCACTTCATCTCCACTTCTCAGTTAATTCCTCCATACCAAACTCAGCACCACTATTTGCATTAACTCAGACACAACCTGACTGAGTTCAGGGTGCAACAGGTGTGACATGGGGACAGCGGGAAATGTTCTGTTTTCACTGGGAATCAGTGCCTTCTGCTGCAACTCATTGGCAGCTGTAACAGCTGCCATGACTGTGTCAATGGCCAGTTTCCACTGGGAGAAATTGAAGCAGGCCCCAAGATGGGCATGAAGGAGGTTTTTGATCTCTGGTAATGAGCTGATGGTGCTATTTGTGAACTTGAGAATAATTAACCATGCTGCAGGATCACAGGTCAGATCATCCAAGTCCTTTCCTGCAATGTCACTTGTCTTAATCGTGTTTAGCAGGGGGAAAATATCTGAGAAAAATAAAATACACACAACATTGCAAAAGCGTGCTCCCAACAATTTTTAATGGTATCAGCACTGATACTGGCCCATGCTTCCTGTGCCATAAACATTACTTTGAGTAGATTAATCTTGTAGATGTCATCTTTACCCGCCTCATCAAGTTCAATTGTGCGAAGACAGAACATGCATTTGTAATGGGCCTTGAAGCAGCGGATAATGCCAGCGTCAAGTGGTTGAACAAATGAGGTCATGTCAGGTTCAAACATCTCAAGGCAGATGTTGGTTGGCTTGTATGCAATTGCATGCCCGGAAAAATTATCCAGCCATAGACAGACCTTCTACTTTTGATCTCTGAAAACTTTGTCATAATATTTTATCCACCTTTTAACAGATCAGTCATTTTTGGCCTCGTTCAAGTAATATGAAACTTACTCCTCAAAGATTTCAGAGGTCATGCATGCTATTTTATTGTTACGGTACCAGAACCCATGCTCTGCTGGCAATTTCTTTCCAAAATAGCAGGGCTGCTTTGACTTGCCAATGTTGAAAATTGGCCATTTTTCCATTCCCTTTGCATTGCACATGAATCCCACAGTGATGCAAAATTTTCGGGATTTTTTTCCTGACATCTGTTTTGATGCAATTTCATGATCAGGAGGGGCACTTGTGGGGAGTTAGCTTTCTTAACTCTGCTTCAAGTTTAAATTCTTTACAAGCCAAATAGGCCCAACTCATCAAAGTTTATCTCTCATCCTTTGGCACCTCTAACACATTCTCAAATTCCTGCGCTTTGCAATCAGCATTGGACCACTAACATGCTCCCCCTTTTCTTCTATATGCCTGACCCATTTGAAAAAGGCCCCATCAACATCAGGGTGAGTCACCACATGGATCTGTTTGACTGACAATGCAGTTGGATTTGAGTTCAGCTGTCTTTTATCCTCCTCACAGCCTTTCTGAGACAAGTGACAAGATAAGGCTAATTGAGTGAAAATTAGGGCACCATCTTCTTTATTTGTGAAGTGTTTGACAACATGTTCTTGGGAGATAGGCTGGTGTTTATTGTGATAGGCAACAATAACCAGCCAATCACTGAGTGTAGGATTGTGATGAGAGTGCTTCTGCAGCGTGATGGCAGATTTCTTGGGTGGTGCTGACTGTTCAATGGGATTGGGGGTTTTGGAGCACCGTTATATGGCTTGGGGCAAGCTAGCCATGTGTAGTTATACTGATACCCCCCCAGTTTTCCTAATATGGTAGTACATAATAACTCCCCAAATTAGTATGCATTATGGAATAAGAGATTTTATGCATAATTTGGCAGGGACAGATGTGGTTTCCAGGTCTGATCATGCATTATGAGGTCTGATGCACTATGATGCTATGCACTATGAGGTATTGTACTGTAGTTGTTTTGCAGTATATACTTCTGGATAGGGTGATATGTGGTACAATAGTGCAGAACCACTATTGTGCATTAGAGCACCATACTAAGAGTGCCACATCAATCCCCAGATCTTGAGCCATCTGGAATCACATAAGGCTATTGCCATAATAAGCCAGCTCTACTTACAAAAATGCATTCTAATGTATTTGACAAATTTATTAAGAACAAACCTTAAGAGAAATGTCTAGCCACTTAATAAGAGCTATCAGAGACTAGAGTCCAATGTGAGTAACTAGAGAATAGGATGCATAGGAGTATACAGTACTGTCTAAATTTTTTTTAACAAAGGTAAACAAATGAGCCACAGAGGCAAAATAATAGAGAACACAATTAGTATTAAATGAATGGAAATAGGTAAAAATATAAATGGCACTATTAGGTGCAGAATCACCAAAACTAATGCAATTCCAGATCATTGTCCCAGTCACTATTGTTATCTGCACATCTTATTCCTCCACGTTGCAGCCCTTTGGTGACTAAACACTTTATCCACCAAAGGACTCATTTTGATGTAACCCAGCAAGCATAACCAACTTTTGTCATACTCATAATTGATGGAAAAGTCTGAAAGTAGCTAAAATATTTGATTGCATTTTGGACCTACAAAATGATGTCTTTTTGTTGACATATTCCTATAAATACTATATTTTTGTGTGAATATGTAGAAATATGTTAACAAAAATACACTATTCTGATAAAGTCTTGTAGGTCCAAAATGCAATTGAACATTTTAACTACTTTCAGACTTTTTCATTGATTTTGGGTGTGACAAAAGTTGGTTATGCTTGCTGTGTAAGAGCTCTCATTATGGCATCATCCCAAGTTTGAAGTCTCTCCTTTGTTCCTGTTGTTATTGAAGATGGGAGAATAGGATTTTATTTGCAAAAAGTTCCTTCCACAGTGTGTATTTGTGCCAAACACATAGGAGAGCTTAGCTCAGTGTCACTGTTAGAGGAAAACAGTAGTAGCAGCAGAAGTAAGGTTGTTTTAACAATAACTTCAGAGACATTATCATTTAGGAGTGATTACAAAGGTTACTATGACAATGGGAGTAGTCTTTAGATAATAGTCTACAAAAATATTTGTACTGTAATTGATTATACTTGATCTACTGTCCCACGAGTCTGGTGAACCTGAAAAGAACAGCCAATTGCCTTATGAAAGACTAAGACAACTGGCAACTGCCCTCTGCCCTTGATGTTTCTATTGATCACTATTAAGATACACAACTTTTGGACCTTTAAATTTCATTCTCCACTTTAACTTTCTTTTGTAGTTTTCACACACTATGCCATGCAGCACTTTCCATTTTGTTCAAACTCCACTTTCTTGTGCTGCACTGCTTTCTTTTATTTTTAGCTACAAGTCTCACACAGTGGAGCTGGTCACACGGGCTGTGCCCTATGACATCATCAGCCACTGCCTTCATCAACTGTATAGTACACATGTACAAATAGTCTGTAGTAGTATAAATACCCCAATAGATCAAGGAGACTCCTCAGCGAGTCCTCCTGTTATTTACCCATAACAAACTCAGTCCTACCTGAGGGAGATTATCCTCTCCTTCATTCACCCTCCTTGCTTGTCTTTGATGTGCACCAGAGTATACAAACTTTGGTTGTTGCAACTGCACTGATGTCTGATATGACTATAATTCACTCCCTTATGTTAACAACTAAATTACCCTTTGCTCCGATCCTCATGACTAGAAGATCCCCAACGGACTTTGCACCTTGGTTCAAATGTAATACCAACATATTCATTGGGAGATAACAGTGCCATTTGTAAAATATAGTGAATCAATGTAGATGGCAGCCTTCGTGAACATGAACCACACAATGGTGGATATAAGGTTGTGTAGTTGCATTCCAAGCATTTATTTGGCATAGAGGTATCTATTGGGGTGTTGGGCCAAACTTGTGGTACAGGTGGTGATCTTGGCAAGACAGGGTTTACTATGCATCATTGCATAAAACCAGCATTTGAGCTTTATTTCAGACATCTATAGTTTATCTGTGAGAAACATTTATATATATTGAGCTACAACCACTCACATCTCGTGTTAGTGGCTGGAATATCCAACAGTTAGGCATTGCATTTAGTTAACAAGAAGTGTGATTGTGGGATTGACAATGGTGGTGCACCTGCAAGATGGAATATTTGAACATTTCAGCTCATTACACTGGAAAAGGACAAGAAATAACACTAACAAAAAGCAATTATTGTTTCTTGTTCTGTAATTGCAATATTAGACTCATAATTCTGTATTGGTCATGAGTGGTCATAGAATGCTACTGCTCTATTGTGCAGTTTTCATTTATTCCCTATCCAAAGCCAGGTACTGTCCTGTTTGCCTAACATATTAAAAGATCAACACTTGCACAAAGAGTAGAGAAACCAAACAAGGAATGAATACTCGAGTAACACCTCCGGGATACCCACAGTATCAACGCAAATGCACCATACAGATATTCAGACCCAAGAAGCAACCAAAAGGTCCTGTGGGTTATTCCAATCTACTCTCTAAAGTTGTGTAGTGAATTGGGTACTAAGAAAACATTGTAGACAATCTGCAAGAACAATGCTGGTTATGTATTACATTGTTCTTTTTTGCTTTTTTACTGACCGTTTCCTCTGCCCTTTCCATTCCTGTTATTATATTACATCCTCGTGTTCTTCTTCTTTTCATTCCCTTTTTCCTTTGTTTCATTTTGCTTGATCACCTCCATTATATCTGATATTGTTTCAAATCTACAGTACCAGCTCTTTCATTACATATAAATGGTGTATGTTCACCAGTAACTTGAAATACTGCATATATTGAAGTCTACCTCTATCAAATCCACTGATTATTATTTGGTCTCATAGATACCCGTGTTTTTGTAACTACCGAGGACACTATAGCCATTACTAGTACCCATATGTTGTGTTACACATATCACTAAACGGGAACACAGACTGCATCACTTCATTGTAAGAGTATCACCTTGATGTTGATATATATACTAAATTTTCATAGACACTGTATAGTTACCTCACAAAAATTATCATCCATAGTGGACTTGTCTTGGTATTTTCCCCTGCTTTTGTGACTTTGTTCCTTTCACACAAATCAGTATTGTCTACATATTTTATGAAGGCTCTTGAAGGCTCTCTGAATTTGAAGGTGGACAAACCACTGGTGAGCGTTCCATGATACAAAAGCAGGCTCAGATAATGTTCTACAATTAAACGTCAATATGAAAATCAGAATCCACATGGTATCACTGTTCTGTGCAGTATCTATGGGCAGCTATCATACAATCCAACTATACCCCTAGTTCATGATTATAAAGACTTTCTATAGCACTTCTGATGGTACAAATTGATGAAGTAAACCAGTGCTGTAAAGTTGAGATAGTGTGAGCTTGGCTACATGATTATCTAATAGTTTGGCCCAGTAAAGAGTTTCAACTGTTAGCATTCTCATCGTCTATCACTTGATAATGTTAACAGTAAAGTGATGTTTAAGTTGGCCACACACATCAATGCTTATATTCAAGCCTCTGCCAACGTCAACCGCAACTTACCACTTTACTTTACTAGCATTTTCATGATTAGTCCTTTCATGCGTCCCCTACCAATTCTATTAGCCATAACAGGACATCATAAAGCCCCCCCAAACAATGGACACAATATCTGCATTGGCAGCCGTTCAGGCTCTCATGCATCACAACTTGTGTTGTGATGCCTGGCACATTTGTATGATAGAAAGAGAGGGCATGCATGAGAGTTATAGGAAAATGACTGATTAGCATTTTGGTGAAGAAGCATATAGTTTATGGATGGGATTTGTCGATGCTACTATGTGTGACCTATGCAATGCCATATCTTATGTACTATTCACTTTTGTCTATTTTCTCTAACACACAATTAAGCTACAACTTTAGACAATATGGATGGTGGTATCACTCTTTGTTTGCGTCTTTGGGAGTGTGGCCAACAGAAAGAACAAAAGGTTCCACCAAACTAGAACACATTGTCTGTAACAAGCAAGAGTTTGTATACTCTGGCGCACAACTCAGACAAGCTACAGTGAAGTGAGTGAGAGTGGTTACCCCTTATGATAGGACCAAGTTAGTTGTGGGTAAACAACAGGAGGACTCACTGAGGAGTCTCCTTGATCTATTGGTTTTTATATCCATCTACAGGATAATTGTACATGTGTACTATACAGTTGATGAAGGCAGTGGTTGATGATGTCATAGGGCACAGCTTGTGTGACCAGCTCCACTGCGTGAGATACTTGTAGCTAAAAATAAAGAAAGTCAGCGCAGCACGAGAAGGTGGAGTTTGAACAAAATGGAAAGTGCCACATGGCATAGTGTGTGAAAACTACAAAAGAAAGTTAAAGTGGAGGATGAAATTTAAAGGTCCAAAAATTGTGTATCGTAACACTACCCCCCTTCTAAGGCTTGATTTCCAGGAAAGACCAAGTACTGGAGGTAGTAGTGATATTTTTGTGCATAGGTTAGAAAAGGGAATTGAAAAAGGTTGAATCCATGCCTCTAAGCTTCCTAGGAGCTGAGGGATTCTTAGAATAAAATTGTTGAACAGCGTTGTGGGAATTGTCCAGATGGGCTTCTGGTTCTCACTTTCTGTCCTTGTCTCCATAGCCCTTCCATAGGACCAGGAACTCTAATTTTCCATGCTTCAAGTGTGCATACACCACCTGTTTTACTTCAAATTCTTCTTCACCTTCCTAGGTGACTACAACCAGTCCAGGCCTGTCTACATGCTGTTCCAGCAGCAGCCCTTTGTAGGGTTTCACACAGCTAATATTGACCGTGGGAACTACCCTCATTTTGTTTGGGAGTTCTAGCTCAAGTATGTTGGGTTTGACTTCCTTAATCTGGTAAGGCCCGATCCACTTTTTGGTCAGTTTTCTAGACTAATCTTTTATTTTTAAGTGGTTGGTATCTAACCAGACAAGGTTGCTGACCTTGTAGTCAGGGGCCTTAGAGTGTCTACGCTCTGCCCTGTCTTTCATCTGCTCTGCAGTTTTGAATAGTGCCTTATGCATTTCATCTAAGGCAGACTTCATGTCTTTGACCATGTTCTCAGCAGTTTTGTTCTTGCTTTTTCCAGGTTCTACACCCATTCTGGGGAGGTAGAACCTTGTAACCTCAAATGGTGCTTTCCCTGTAGCCGATAACTGTTTGATATTGTATAAGAACTGGGCTATCTTTAGCCACTTCACCCAATCCATCTCTCTGTTATTAATAAATAGACGAAGGTATTGCTTCAACTCCTGGTTGAGCCTCTCCGTTTGTCCATCTGTTTGCAGATGGAATGCCATTGATAATTTAGGTTTGATGCCCAGCATCCGGCATAGATTTTTTGTAAATTTGCTAGCATATGAAGGCCTCCATTTGGAGATAGCCTTTTCTGGCAACCTGTGGGTAGACCATACAAAATCTCAAAATAAATCTACTGCACCAGTCGCTGTAATAATTTTATTGGTGGGAATGAATACCACTTCTTTGGAGAAGCAATCCACAACCACCATTACTGAATCATATCTATTTGATTTGAGGTTTGAGGGATCCTTGGAGGCACGTGAAAGGGGCTTTTCAAGCATTTTTTTCTTTGATGTGTACATTATTGTACTCCCATCAGAGGTCCACCTTTGTCAAGGTCTTGGCACCAGCCAACTTGTCTACTAACTGACAGACCAAAAACAACAGATACACATTTTTAACCATGTACTCATTTAGATAACAATAGTCCATAATCATATACTTCTTACCGTCCTTTTTAGGAATGAAGGACACCGGGGATGTCAAAGGGCTCTTGGAAGGTCTAATATAACTCTTCCTTAGCTGTTTATCTTTGACACTAGATACCTTATCTCTTTTGGAGCAGAGAGGGGAATCATGTGTCCGTTTCGGGGTTTAAAGGTGTCCTTCAAATCTATAGCATGGTCCCAAGGCTTAGCCCCTGGGAAGCGCTCTAATCTGTGTTTTAAAAAGACTTTGCAGAAGTCATGGTACTCTGGAGGTACCAGCCTCTTAATCTCTTCCTCAGGTTTCACCTCATGATTGTCATCATCAATCTTACCCAAGTTATGACACTTCTGAGGGCAACGTGACAATGTGACAACCTCTGTCTGCCAGTTGATCTCAGGATCGTGTTTCAATAGCCAGGTCCAACCTACAATTAAATTAATCTCCCCTAGTTGGGTAGCTTCAGTGGTGACTCGTTCCCTGTGTCCTTGATACTCAACAACAACAAAAGAACATTTGTGTGTAATGTAGCCACCTGCGTTAAGCATACTGTCAATGTTATAGACGGGAATAGATACATCTAATTTTACAATGAGGAGTCCGACGTGCTCCACCCAGACCTGATCTATGAAGATGCCGCTGGTTGGGTGTACTATGCCCCAGGCAAGGTCTTCCACACCAACATCTAAACAGATCTCTCTTTGGAGTAAATCTGTGTGCATCAACACACGCCTTGGGATTTGGTTGGAAAGTGGCTCCAGAGAAGAAGAAGAAGAAAATTAAAAGGAATATGTTTTTCTACTTTAGGTTTTTCTATATTTTTATTTTTATTTTTACCAGAATCAAGCACTCTAGTGTTTGTTTTGCCAGGGCCATGCTCCTGGGGAGACACTGGTGCAGTGGTGATATCATAAATATTACAGTCACAATTCTTCATACAAGGACATACTTCAGATAGTAAATTTAGAAATTTATTTACAAATTGTGGAGCCACCCCCTTTCCTTTATTGCTTGTGCAACACCCCAGAGCAGGGGCCACCTTGTTGTGGTTTACTTCATTGTTAAGAGGAGTGAAGGCACCCAAGTGACCTAAGCTCCAAACTCTTTTCCCTGAGATTTCATTTCAGCGACCTGTTGGTCGTAAAAAAAGGCTTGGATTTCTGATTGTCTGGCTTTTTTGTTTCTAATTGGCGCATCTGGCGCCCTTGGTTATTTTTTTGTTGGGCAGCCTGCACCCCATTTTCACAGTCTCAGGACATGTGTCCCTCTTGGCCGCAATTGTAGCAGTTCCCTTTGAATCTGCACATCTGTCCGCCTTGGACCACACCAATATCCATAGGGGCTCCCTGCCCTGGTTGCAGCCCGAACAGCTTAAACCCGTGAGAATGATTTTTATTTTGGTTTGATGACCCAGGGCACCTCTGGGAATAGTTGTTTTTGGTGGACCCACCACTGAATTGCATTTTGTAGAGCTCAATGGCCCTACCTACTTTGCGAACTTCTTCTGCTGCTTGCGTGAGGTTCTTGTTTCTCATATCCTGCAGATAAAGCTGTTCTGCAATGTGGGGGTTCACATTGCGTTCTAGGAGCTCTACTGCATGTTTATTACCTAGACCCCCTTGGATGGAGAGGGCCAGGAACCGGGTTACAAAATCATCTGTCCTTATGTTTCCTTGTTTGAAGGAACAGATTTGCTGGCGCACCCAATCACACTCAGCTTGGGGTTTGAAATATTTCTCAATCTCCCCCTTGAGATTGTCCCAGGTAAGCCAGTGATTGGCCGTGGAGCACTCCTGGAGTTGTACTTCGGTGTATTGACCTGCCACAGGTCCTTTTAGTCTTGATAGTACAGCTGTTGCTATCTTGAAATCATCAGCAAATACAACCCAGTTCGCCTTGATCCAAATTTGAAGCTTGATCCACCATTTGGCAAATCTAGCCCGGTCTCCTTCAAAAGTGCCGGGGTCAGTGACAATTTCAACTTTCTTGTTGAATTTTTGCTTAACTGCTTCAGGGGGGTTTGTTTGAAGCTCGCTGAGCTGTGTGGGCAATAACAAAATCTGTACACGCATGTTGTGTAACAGAGTGTTGACATTGGGTTGTGGTTGCAACAACATGTTATCTCGTTCTCTTTGTAAATGTAAAAAAAGTGTAACTGGGGGTCCCCACTTGCTATCTGTGGATCTACCTCTTCCCAGCTGAGTAACGGGTCTCAATCCCTGACTACCCATACTATAGTAAATAAAAGGTATGTAAAAATGTAAACATAATAAACCCTGGTCCAAATGGTTGTCAGGGGGTGGTCCACTTGTTAAGCTGTCAGCCCTTCTCCAACTGGCAGAGGCAAGTGCCCAGCCTGGTCAGAGGAAAGCGAAGAAGAAATTTGTATCTAAATCTCATTAACAGTGGTTCCACACCAACTGCTGAGCTAAAGTACTCCCCTTAACACTGGGGCCATGTATAGTTTGGTTTAATTCTCTCTAGTGCCTCATCCTGAGGAGCGCACCTGCAGGATTGAGGCACACACTTGGTTTTTGCTGGCTATCAAATGCTCAACACCAGACTTGTACCCAAGTCTTACTGTTTGAAAGACTTCCACTTAACCCTGTGGTCCGGGTTTGCACAAAGTGCGAGAGAGTAATAGAGAGCGAGTCCTCATGTTACAACCAAGAGTTTGTATACTCTGGCGCACAACTCAAACAAGCTTTGAGTGAAGTGAGTGGGAGTGGTTACCCTTTAAGATGGGACCAAGTTTGTTGTGGGTAAACAACAGGAGGACTCACTGAGGAGTCTCCTTGATCTATTGGTTTTTATATACATCTACAGACTTATTTGTACGTGTGTACCATACAGTTGATGAAGGCCATGACTGATGATGTCATAGGGCACAGCCCCTGTGACCAGCTCCACTGTGTGAGAGAATTGTAGCTAAGAATAAAGGAAAGCAGTGCAGCGTGAAAAAGTGGAGTTTGAACAAAATGGAAAGTGCCGCATGGTATAGTGTGTGAAAACTACAAAAGAAAGTTAAAGTAGAGAATGCAATTTAAAGATCCAAAAATTGTGTATTGTTACAATATCTAGCATGTATTATGAGAGACTGAGGAGGAAAGTGAGTATACAATGTGTCTACTTACTGTGATGTTCCTAGTTGCTATATTTGTTATTCTCTACAGATAGACTATTAGTCAGCCAAGGTAGCAAGAGTCTGAGAGTTCCAGTCCATGTGGCAAGCCATGTGGATGCCTTGAATTATTTAACCATGACCTCAAGCTCAACACTCATCACTTCCTACTCTTGCTGTTATTATATGCTTCAGCAGACTCAGACATTGATCTAATAGAGACATTCTAGCCTGGAAGTCTGGTCTATTATACTATAGGTATTACATGTAGGTGCTGGGCCATCTATCTGCATAATCTGACCAAATTGTCCACAGTATTATTGACACCAACGCCACACAAATCTTCACAAGTGAAGCAATTATACTTCTGTTGCAGTCAATTGGTTAGTGCAAGTACAGAGTATAGGCATTGGATGCTGCAGGCCCCTCCTATAATCATTGCAAACTCCCCATATTAACTACCAGGTGGACATTGGACTAGAAATATTACACAATGTAAGAGCATGACAAAACATTTGGACTCCATCAATGATCCTAGTCATAATATGAATGTCAATAGCAATCATCCTTCTACATGACTCCATGATCCAGCGCTAGCATCTTGTGGCATTTAAGACACAGGCATCAGTGATGGTCAGACATCAGACGTAGATGCCAGGGTGGTGAAGAATGCCATGTCAGCTGCTCTTAAAAAATGGAGTTAGGCAGCGAGGTTGAAGAAAATGAGGATTTGAGTGACTCAGGAAATGATGACTCTGAAGAGGGCAGTATATTTGGCAACAAGGGTGGACAGCCAGAGGATGACAATGAGTTGTTTTTAGGCTTGTCTGGGTTGTCTTTATGGGATAAGCTACGAGAGACCCTTGAGCATGATCTTGCTACCATAGGCAAGTGTTTTTTTCAATCAATGACTATAGAAGTTGTACTAATAAAATATCTTAGCCAATGATCTGAGCAAAAGCTACAAACTAATACTCATAGCTTTTGCACTCAAAGTCAAATCCCACATGATAGATAACACCTTCAATAAGTTGCCTCTCATATTTCAGGACCAGTCCCTAGGAAGGAGACTACTTTGCATGTAGCATTTCTTTTGGCGATTGAGCCAGTCTTATATGATTGTTGCATCAATTCATGCTGTTGCTATGTTGGACCAAACACTCTACTCAACAAGTGTCCACATTGCAACTCTCCCCGCTATAAACAAACATCCAAGAAATAGGTTTATTTACATACTATTAATACCATGCCTTGTTGCTCTCTCCAACAATGCTGGAAAAGATGAAGTATTGAGGCCGTGAACAAATTGAAAGCACACACACTTTCAACAATGTCACAGATGGCACTGTGTATTGTAATCTGCTAGGAAGTTAAGTATTTGTCCATAACAAGCGCTACCCCACAACTATCTCTCAGATCCGCGTGACATCGCCCTTGGGCTCTCTACTGATGCTTTTGTTCCTTTCTGCCACCGCAAAAAAACAGCCTGGCCTCTCATTGTATACAACTACAATTCTCCCCCAGAGATTCAATTCTTAAAGAATTATATCATGTGCTTGGGTGTTGTACCTGGTTCAAAGAAGCCAAAAGATTTTGGCTCATTTATATGGCCATTTGTAGAGGAGATGCTTAAGCTAGCCATTGGAGTTTGCATATACAACATTGTAGAGGCCGCTATTTTTGCTCTTTGTGCATATCTAATCATTGTATCTGGTGATATACCCGCTATTTTCAATGGTGATGAAGACAAAGGGTCACAATGGGTTCACACCGTGTCATGCTTGCAAGATTAATGGCCTCCAAATTCCTAGCTCTCGGGGTACAGCTCATTATGTCCCTCTAGGTTGGAGCCAGCACCCAAATACCTGAGATGTAGTCTCAGCGGTAAAAAAGCTTGATCCCAGAAACCTCCCTGTGTGAAGCCACACCAAAGTTCTCTTGCAAGGTAAAGAGGTTCAGTAAGTATTGACTCCTACACAATCAGCCTATCTTGCAAAGCTATACAGTAAATGGCCTTCCACTGCTAAGCTGCCTGCATTCTCTTTCATCTCCTGCTTCCTTTCCTTATGATTTTATGCATTTAATCTGGGACAATGTCATATCTAACCTCATTTCTTTGTGGACAGGTGACTATAAAGGTAGGTTTGTATCTGCTCAAAAAAAGAGTCTGGGAAGTAATTGGTGAAGCTACTGCTATGTCTGGAGCTACAATCCCATCTTCAATTTGAGCTATTAAGAGACGACATCGACATGCTGCATCCAGGCTTTATACACTGGTTGGAATCCTACGGAGAGTATGTATACAGCCACCATCTCTCGGCATAACTTCTTACACATAGACTTTCCCCAGATTTTACTATTAGTTACTTCCAGACCAACTCAGTGCTTGCCCTGTTACGGTGCATAGGTTACTACACATTGCTGACAGCATTGAGGTCACAGGTCCTGTCTGGACATCCTGGGCCTTTCCCATAGAACAGTTTTGTGGACTCTTACAACCTTCAGTGAGAAGTTGTTGGTATCCCGATGCAAGACTCACCCAAGTACAGCTCATCCACAACTTGCGGCAGGAATTGCTCCTTTAAAAGCCACAAAATGTAAATGCATCACTCCATCTTAGGGACAAATCTTGTAAGTGACCTAAATATTCATAAGGTCTGCATTAAACTTGGCCTTCAGACCCCACATGTATCTTGTTGCCTCCTCACAAAGTAGGTGAAATTGACAATTATCTTTTAAACAAGATCTGTATGGCATTGGCCACACACTTTGACATTTCCATTTCTACCATCCAACCATATATAACGGTCAATACCATTACTCTATGGGGTAAAATATAGTGTCTCGAGGGTGGAGATACTATATCTGCAGCAGAAATGGTGAAGACCCAAGATGATTCAAGAGATGCATCATTTGTCCGAGTGAGTGCCCACTTAATCTAACAAGCAACAGGATATTCACCCCTGTCCAGTACCAGAGTCTAGTTGATAAATACACTTGCCAGCGCCATTGGACTCCTGAATACAAATTAAAGACTTTTTTTCCCCAGCAGCAATATGCTGTTGTAGTCCCGCTTCCCATGATCACATTACTCACTCTTGTGCAACCTGCAGTCAAAACATGTGTTTTAGAAGGGGTGAACACTCTTGGTGTTCCATATTATTCAAAATTGGGGCCGCTAAAAGTAGTAGACATTATTTGTATTCAATGTGCAGTAGGCAGAGTGAAGTATGGGCAGAGATGGGCCATTATTGATAGAAGTGGCACTCTTGCCCGAGCTGTGTATACCTTATGACTACTTTTGATGTACATAAATTGATGATATCCATATTTGTAGCAGTTTTTTGTCACCCAATCTATACCGGTGATTTATTCCTTATATTGAAAGTGGAATATCACCTGCTTGCATGGTATTTTGCCCAACCATAACCCTGTGCTATAGTGTCACCCAGGTGTCAAGCGAATCTCTTATATAATCAAGTTTTCTGGTGGAAATAACTTGCTACCAGATTCATAGTGTGGGAGCTTGGAATCATGGAGTATGGTTGCTAATGTAGCCAATGCCTGATTCATGTGTTCTGCAATGCTATTTTGTTCTGGAGTATCTGCAGCTGTAGTTTCTTGGAGGACATTATCTCCTTGGAGTTGATTCTTGAATGCATTGCTAGTATATTCTCCTCCCCCATTGCTCCAGAGGGATTCTGTATACAGTGTAGTGAAGTTTTGTTCTCTCAAATGAATTCGGAAAAATGTTTGTACATTTTCTTTCCATTGCTTGTATTGTTCCAGTGCTTCACTTTTGTGTTTTAGGAAGTATATCCATGGAATTTTGGAGAAATTGTCTACATTGATAACCTAGTATCAGAAAACCCTCCCTGGAGGTTGATTTGATTGATCCTCCAACATTTGTGTGCACAATTCATATGGGGTGCTTGGCTCGGTTTCCTCCAGTGGACTTGAAAGGTAATTTCTTCATCTTTCATAAAGCACAAGGTTCACAAAACTCCGGGGTTCCAGTAAGGGTGTCCTGGAGCTGTCCTTTTTCAACCATTTATTGTAAGCAATCCATTCCAATGTATCCCATGTTCCTGTGCAATAGATTTACATCCACTGCTGCAAAAGCTGATTTTGGGTTTTGCTTGGATGTGATACAGTCCTCACTTGTGTAAAGCAGTGAGAATGAATTCCTTCTTTTTCTGAACGAAAGAGTGTTGATAACCCTGTTTTAGACAATCTATGGACAAAGACGAGTGCTAAAGTGAAGTTTGGCACAAGTAAGACATTTGACAGTGCAATATTGTAATTCTTCTTTCCAACAGTTGCTTATAGGATCACTGTCCCAATTCCAATGGCATTTACAGAGGATTCATCCCCAAAACTGATTATCCTTAGAGGGTTCAGAAACTGGTATGTTCCTGGCTTAAACCAGGAGTGGTGAGGAACTATGTGAGACGTTGCTCTGGAGTCAATGTTGTTGTTTTGGTCTTATCAGGTTCCGACACAAGGTAAGCTATCCTTGTGTTTCTCCTTTCACTTTGGGAGAGATTGAAGAAGAGCAAAGGCCATGAGTTTGGTATTGACTCCTGGTTTCATTCCAGAGAGGTGTGAATCAATTGTCTGGATTTTCACAATGTGGTCCTAGATAGGTGATGTTCCATCCCAGGACAATTTGGTGAGTTGCTGGAATGAATAGAAGGCCGGGGCAATGTTGGACGTCTGATGGAGTGAAACAAGTTTGTCAAATAACTCCTTGGAGCTGGTGAGGTCTCCAGTTCTCATTAGGAGGGCATCAGAGATGTGGTCCTGGATGATTCCATGTGCCTTTTCATCCTTAAATATCCAGACAATCTCAGCGTCCTCCGAGGAGGTGGGCTTTCCTGGTGAGGGCTTGAGCTCCTCACCAATAACAACAATATCCAAGGTCAAAGGCCAAAGTAATTGCAACATCTATCACCAATTTCCAGGAGAGATACAAGGCTTATAATGTGTCTGGGGGTGTTTATCGTCCTTTTTGGGAGGTTTTTTCTCACTGTAATATCCACATGGCTATAACTCCTGATGTGCTCCGCTCCATCAATTCTATCAGGGTGTTGTAAAACACTTGCTTTAATTCTAGCTTAATAACTAACAAAGAGCTTGATGACTGTATACACAAACTTCCCCCCTACTTTGGTGTACAACACTTCAAACATGCAGGATCATAACTATCCTATCCCAAATATCTGGGACAGAGAAAAAAAATATGGAAAGGATTTTACTGATATGTATAGTTGGAAAAACTCCCTCTCAGGTTATAATGTGTTATAGGGCACTCCTCAACTTCATTCACAATGACACCACAATTTGGTATCTTGGGTTCTCCGGGTCTTTGTTGTGCCGGCAGACATGTTTTTCTCCCTCGTTACTTGAGTATGGGGGAACACCTTAATATTCCCAAATTTTATTCTATGTTATACTGTGCAGAAAATTTTTGTAATTTTGGCACAACCAACAACTATAATACAGAAATGTTTGAAAGGTTCTGTATAGACTTTGCAAAGGAAGACTGGAGGGCATCAAAATTTTATAATAAGGGTCCCTCAAATGATGCAATGGAATAGCAGGCAAGAAATAGTTGTCATGGTTGAAAGCTATCTAAGCAATTAGAAGAGAGAGGAGAATAGGGAGCAAGAAACACAAGAAGATGTAGACACTTTAGTATTATCCTCACAATTATCCTATTTCTGCCAATATGTCATCACTGCCATGCCTACTCACTCAACATTATTCAAATAACATACAGCTGTTCATCATTCTCATATCATTTACACACTTTTCTTGATCAATTTATGGGCAGAGGAAACACTATTACGAGGTCTCAGCTCCTATTTTCTCAGCTTCCCTTTAACAGAATGGATATCTGACATTCACTTAAGTTTATACTCAATAGTTTGGGAAATGATGTAGATGACATCAAGAATTTGGATGCTATAAAGGACAAGCTTGGTAAGGCGGGAAAGAAGGGGAGATTTGACACTGTCACAGTAGCAAACACTGATAATACTAAGATGACAGGTTTACAAGGTGCATCATGTATTTTTATCAGTTTAACATCTTATTGCTCACTACATTATTGTTACAATACACAATTTTTGGACCTTTAAATTTCATTCTCCACTTTAACTTTCTTTCATAGTTTTTCACACACTGTGCCATGCAGCACTTTTCATTTTGTTCAAACTCCACTTTCTTGTGCTTTCCTTTATTCTTAGATACAAGTTTCTCACGCAGTGGAGCTGGTCACATGGGCTGTGCCTTATGACATCATCAGCCACTGCTTTTATCAACTGTATAGTACACGTGTACAAATAGCCTGTAATAGTATAAATACCCCAATAGATCAAGGAGACTCCTCAGCAAGTCCTCCTGTTATTTACCCATAACAAACATAGTTCTACCATAAGGGAGATTATCCCCTCCTCTACTCACCCCTCTCTGCTTGTCTTGTTGTGCACCAGAGTATAATTTTTTTGGTTGTTACAATTATCATAGGCACAAAGGTTGGGAGGTTGAGAGTTATATTCTCATGTCCTGAAATGATCTACTCTTACAATATAACACTACAATTTTGGTCCAAGGGGCCTTTAGCTTATGTGGAGTGGTATAAGATGTTCAGAAACCCTGGGAAAAATCATAATATGTACATGCTAACAAAGCCAGTTTTTCAATCAAATGAAGTTACACCTGGTGATATTGTTTCATTGGGCACTATATGCCAAAGCTGCCCACTTATTTCTATTACTGGGCCCGAGGTGGAATGGCCAAAAACCTAGCATACAGAAAAAACAGAGGTATGTTCTACATTTTTACTCAACAATTGGACTAGCAATTTTACATACCAAACAATCTGGTAATATTAGTAGGAGATAAAAGATTATTTCTTATTACATGTTATAATCATTATAAATCAATATGTTACTATAAATTGATATAATGCACATTTTATGAGGCAATGTTAAACAAAAACACAACCTATCTCTCTACCTTTTAGAGAGGAGGAGGTACAATAAGTCTGGAGTATGATAGATGTGAGGATTATTGCAAGTCAAGGACAGGTTTTAGACTTAGAGTTTTCTGATGTGGAGTAGAACAGGTAATTCAAGTAATAAAAAGCTAAAAAATGATACATGGATATGTAGGGTCTTTTATAGCAAATTGTCTGTCTCCTCAGACCAAAAGAGAAAAAAGAAAAAGTGGTCTGAGAGTATAGTTAACCAATAGGAAAAAGAATAAATATTGTACAACTTGTAATGATTAAGTAGCTCATGGGAGAATAATCTATTAATAAGTATTTGTCAGGTGGGTCTAGGGCAATATCCCCATGAGTAGGGTGTTACTCTAGATAAGACCTCTATTAATATTTTCAAACATGTGATCCAGTTCAGAGCTGGTTGGCAAAAGTACCACTATTTGCTTCAACCATTGTGCTGGATGGCATAACAGGATGCCCATTCTCTTAGCTGTAACATAAAGTGGTCACAATGATTGAGAAGTCCATGTACCAACATCTCAAAACCATATTTTCAGACTTGTTTGAATGGATCAATAATATGGTATTTTTTTTCATTTATTATTAGTTATATAGATATGTTCTGATGGATTTATGTAGCTATTGGCTTACCTTCCTGAAGAATATGCCATACTCAGTAAGACAGCCAATATTTCACCTGCAAACAATCCCTCTGCTGTCTACCCTTTCATTGGCTTAATGGTCAATGCCAATGTTGGAATCAAAGCTCACTATTATGCAAAGGACAAAAAAATATACTTTATGCTCACACAGGGTAAGCACAAAAGGGGGGAACTATACCGGGTGGAACTTGGATTGGGGTTGCAACTGAATGAGGGAGATTTTGTCGTATTTCCTTCATGTGATATTACTCACATGAATTTGCATTTCAAGGGTGAGAGGTGTTCTATTGCAAACTGACAAAAAGATGAAAGGTTGGGCTAATGGGTACAACAGTTAGGAAGGCAATATTAACTTCAGTTAGGTTTAATTTCATCACACAATAGTGTAGTAGCATAATTTACAGTATGTGCTGGCCCTTACAGCCAACCTGAGTGTAATTTGCAAAATTATTACATGTTTGTATTTGTACACAGCAAAGTGAAAGCTTTGAAATCTACTCAGTGAGATATTGTCTGCTACTTGTCAATTCTTGTATTTTAGCTCTCCTTATACCTTACTTTATTATATGGTTCATAAAACCAGGTTAAGCATGGTCCTAATACTTCACCATGAAACAGAAGCAACAAGGCCAAATAACTAACACATCATGGTCTACTTCCTCCAAGAGTAGAGATAAAGGTGTGATTACAAAAGAGAGAACAATATCAGAAAACATTCAGAAGAAGCTCAAGGCAGCTAAAGTACAAGCTAATGAGGAACAATTAACAGGGGCACCTTTGTTTATTTATCTATCTATAATTCTTAGTAACATTATCCTTTGAAATACAGGTATATGTAGGAAGACTACTAGCATGCACTAATTGACAAATTATGACATTTGTTTATAGCTACCGAGGCGTACTTGGAAAGCATACTGATTGGTTGCATGCCCAGAAGGTCCAGAATCACTGTACACGGGTGCAGATCCCATTGTGTTGTGATACTAATAATTCTAAGTGAAACTACAACAGATGTTAGTTTAAGGTGATCTCTAATAAATGTAATGTAACATACCTTAGCCGCTGCCCAAGAGGCTATAGAAACAACTGAGGTATTTCTATACTAAGCCCCCTACTATTTATAGTCGGAGGTGCTACTTTCTACAGTATAATGACTCCTAGGAGTACAGATGTGCTCCTAGGAGAACAATAGTGACTCCATGGAGTGGTGGCTATGCTCTATAGAGAATAATGGCTTCTTTAGCAGAGACCGGGTTTATCTGGTTTTGTCATGCATAAGGCTGAAGTTGGTGATGTTGATTAGAGTAGTGACAAAGGGGGGTGGAGAATCAGATAAAAAGCCCGTTTGTAAAAGGATAAGGAGGATGGCTGAAGACAAGGTCCACAATGGACTTGAGAAAGAAGAGTTAATGAATGTAATAAGGCCAAATAGTATATCAAATCAACTACTCTGGTATAGCATGCTAAGCTTAATCTTAATATAACCACAAATGATTACATCCCTCTTGATATGCCTAAATCTTGTAGATCTCCTGTGTATGATAATGACAATTCTGAATGTGAGCCAGCAGAGCAATCTATGGGTAATAAAGTAAACAATATCCTTTACTACTAATACACACAAATAATGTATCTTACAGTCTTGTGATGAAGTTGCAGAAAGTGTAATGCCATGTCTTGTATAAGATAGCTTCTCATTTAAATCATGTTTTATTTTCTGAGAAGAACAATATTTCCCATTGACATCTTTTCATACCATGAAATAGTTTGCAACGTCTAACTTTAGCCCTACATCAGCAGTATTAGCCAAATTAGGCCATTGTCATTTAAGGGTATTACTAGCTACATCTAAAGGTTTTTTTCAATTGAAGAACATAATAATCTGGTCTGGGCTACACTAACAGAAGTAGGAAAATTTTCCACAACTTTAAGTGCTAAGCTGTTGATGCTGCAGGATATTAAATGAGCTATTAAAAGGGAGAATCTATAGACTATGTACAGCAAATCTCTATTTTTAATTGTTTTACAATACTAATGAATCTCCACAGATTTAACCTACATCTTCCCAGATGAGGGGTGAAGTCAAGCGGAAAGCAAACTTGTTGGTGATTTTAGAATATGGGCTTGCATCTGATAAACTCCCTAAAAAATACATGATGTGGTGGAATGACTTTTAAACAATGGAAAAGGTATTTTCACCTTTATTAATCTGGATGCCAGATGCATATATTGTTTCATGTTTATCACACTTAATGTATAACAAATGTTTCAGTCCGAGCCCATACATATAATAAACAAAAACCTTTCAGTCATAATATCATCAGGCTTATTTTTCAAGTCAAATAGTTTCACAGGAAGGGCAAAAAAGTGCATAGTATTCAAGACTTCAAAAACAAACCCCTCTCTCTCATTGCTTTAGTGGTCATTGGTATCTCTTTTTTAATTGACTACTAGTACAAACATGGAGGCTGCCTCCATATGTTAACTACAGGTGTAAGACGTACCCTGAATCTTTCAGGTCATATTCAGTGCAAGGTTTGTACATAGTACTGAATATTATATTTGGGAATACTAATAACTCTTTACTAGAAGGTTCAATTATTATATTGCTAAACTAGAAGAATTGCAAAAAAGACCCCCAAGATGGATGAAATATATGCAGTTCCCTATATAATAATGTCTTGTATGTTACAAAGATGATTGATTTTTAATTTCTTTTGACACATATCTTTAACAGGGACCAATACAATCTTCAATACATAAAAAGTCAAAACATTGGATCAGATGATGAGGTTGACTTTACGGCTTTAGAGGACTATAATTGCTTGATGTTGTATGTAATATCATAGAAAAATAGATAATGTTTTGAGTTTTGGTGCTTTGAAATCAAAATGTGATAGTAATAGATGTATTTGGCTATAATAATTATTAAACAAATGTATTGTTCTGAATGTGTGGTGAAACAGTTATATCTACATTAAGCTATAGGTGGCAATATAGCCAGTATTATCTCTTATAGTTGACAAAATACACATCTGTTTGGATAGTGGATTTTTGTGTTATCATAGCTGGTAAAGTCAAAGCCTAGCTATATAGAGCTATATAATAGGGACCTGTGTATACCAACTATACCAGCTATACCAGCTATAAGAGTCTATATAGTGCTATATGGGCTACAATAGAGTTATTTGGGGTTTTCCTGATAGAGAATCAGCTGGAAATATAAGCAGGATTGCTTGAGCTCTAGCTCATGATCACAATTGTGGGAACACCACTCTTCTCAAGGGTGCAGTATATGCCAACAAGGTGAACCCAAGTGGAGCTTCATTGAATTCATGTCATATCTGTACTGGAAGACAGAACTCCAGCATTTCCAAAGGACATCAGGAAAAATGGGGGTAGCTATATAGAGCTCTATAGCACTATAAGTACTCATAAAGCTGTTATAGTGGTAAACCCTGTTATAGAACCTCTGCCATCTATAGAGCCTCATATAGCTCTATAAATGCTCTTATAGATGTTGGAAATTGTTGTGTGGCTGATAAAATAAAATTAACACAGACAGGACTTGAACTCTCAACCTGCTAGTCAGCTTTTGGGTGACTTAGCAACCTATCACCACATATCACATTTATCCACTACACCATGAGAGCTTATAAAATATATCATACAGGTGTTATATATTGACCTTTCATGGACTTAGATTATTTTTTTACTCATTGTCACTACTTATATTTGGATAAATCATTATTCTTATTTTATAAATATCAAAGATACAAAGATACAAACTACTATCTCACTAATACAGGCTATATAATTAATTAATACTGTATGATTTATTAGCCCTTTTAAGCACCTTGAACTATATTATAACTATAACCTTCACAGCTATAGGAGCTATGTAGGCTGCTATAGGCTATAAGAGCACTTATAGTACCTTGCCTATAATAATATACTTGACTCCAAACACTTTCGGCCTCTTTCTATTATTGAAGAAATTTATTAGATTAATCCAGAGTTTGAGCAAATTATAGATACTTCTCCCCTTGGTTAAGATTTTGCCTACTACTATGCTATAAGAGCTATAAGAGCTATGATTGCACTGATAGTACTATAGTTTCTATGAATGCTTTTATATATATAGGTGGTGGCTATATAGCGCTATATAGCAAAAGGGTTTTTCCTGATGGAGTTATTATCCGAGCCTGAAACCCCCAAACCATTGGTATATTTGGGATTATGTCCCTTGTGGTCTGCCGGTCAGCATAACTCTATGCTCTATTCCCACATGGTACTCCAGTTGTCCACTCTGATACTCCTGCACCAGACTTCTAATTTGCCATATGTTTCTCCTTGCACATTCTACTATTCCTTGTGGACTCTGTAATTAGACCTTATGATACACTGGAGTGCCTCACACATACATTCTCCTCTCGCTAGATAATTGTCCGCATGGAACTCTGTACCTACATTACTCCTTACGAGCTCCTGCTCCCCCGACAGTATATAAGCTGTAACTCCTGTACTTTGTTCCTTCAGTTTGAATATCAGATAGATTCCCTCGCTTTCTTACCAGTTCTTTTCTAAAGTTCTTTTTGATTCTTCTCCGAAGGATCTTTAGTCTGCTCCCTTTCATCCTCTACTTCTCCTCCGTCCACTTCCAACAAGTTAGGGACCAAGGTCTGTGGAAGGGTCTAGTGCACAAGCTAAGCCAATTCCCCATCTCGTCCTCCGTAATCTGTTACTCCAAAAAGGCCATGATTCTGACAGTTCACTAGTGCAGTTGCTCATTTGTGCAATTGCAATATTTGCAGCAAATACCACCAGCACAATGATGAGGGCAGTTACTCTGGTAGCACATCCCACCAACGTGTTTGTGAGGTTCACTTACTCTGCACTGTGAAGTCAAGACAATATCCACAGCTGGAACTCGGTGATCTCCTTGATCAGTGTAACAACTGTTGTTGCATATTGGCTAAGACCCAAAGTGACTTTGAGAACACTAAAGCCAATGCTTGTGTTCTCAAGCTCAAAACTCAGGTGGCTATGCTCAAAAGCAGGCTGTTAAACTGCTTGAGCAGGTGCAAAAACCAGATCCCATTGCAATAGATCTGATTTTGATCTGGCAATAGTGTAATATCTTTTTGGGTATTATGATTGTGTCTACTACAGTCTATCACTGGGTGTAATGTGCTATTCATTTTAGGAATGCACAATAAAAGGGATGCCTTAATGACGCTGGTCATTTTCCTATCAGAGTTTTACCCTTTGCTTCTGGCTGTTACAGCAGTATTTTTGGTATCTATTTTTACTTTTCTTTTACTTTACTTTTATTGTTTGGACTTTTACTTTTGGAAGTCATGTGACTGATCACATGACACATCACCTGACTAATGTCTAGACCCATTGTGTGACTGGTCACATGATATGACATGACACCTTTACTTACTCAGCGATGTCATTATATAGAATATAATGGAACACTATAGAATGTTTACCTATATTTATATTAAATGTACAATACCACATTTATTTAGGTATAAATACTCTTGCAATAAATGGAGACTCCCCAGCAAGTCCTCCTGTTGTCTACCAACAACAAACTTGTTCCTACAAACTTGAGTCTACCAACTCCTCTCACCATCTTCTTCTTCTTCATCCTTTTGAGTTACAGTGTGTGCACCAGAGTCTACAAAATTTGGGTATTGTTACATTGGCTTCATTGTTTCTCTGTTTTCATTGCTTGTACTGCAGTATAGCATTATTTATCTTTGCCTCTGCCTTTGGAATGTCTTGTTCCTTTTTTACCACAGAGCTGTTTGGTTTTTTGACTTTGTCGTGGGTAGAGCCTGTTAGACTTTTGTCTTCCTGGCCCTTTGTGACACTATTCAGTCCATCCAGTCAATCCTTACCAGCTATTTGCTGATGGACTGTAGGTGTTCTTTAGCATTAACCATAGCATTGTGTAAGTCCTGTCCTGCATTGGAGAATGTCCTCTGAGTCTCTGCAATAGTTGTTGTTGTTGTTGTAGACTTTGTGCGTGTTGTAGTGACTATTTGTACATCTATAACCATTATTAGTCAAACAGTTTGCTGGTGCTGGTGAATAGATGCCTGGTAGATGCCTGCCTCAAAGATATCAACAAACAAAAGAAGTAAAGCACTGTAAAGCTTTCTATTGAAGCTTGGGAGTGTCTGAATGCTGGTATTATTCATTCACTCTATAATATCACACTATCAGAACTGTGATCTTCCAGAGTTGTTGGAGGACAGATGTGCACTGTGAGAGTGGAACAGAGTACAAGATTGGGAGGTGGCTTAGCTTGTGCACTAGGCTCTTCCACAGACCTTAGTCCCTAACTCGATGGAATGAACTAGGGGAGAATGGAGGATAAAGGTAGATTGGAGTAAAGATCCTTCAGGGAAGGACCAGAAAGCTTAGAAAAGGGCTTGGGTAAAAAGGTGGAGGAATTTATTGATATTAAAACTGCAGGAACGGAATACAGAAGTTACAGCTTATATACTAATTGGAGGGAGTGGTGTTTGTAAGGAGTATCTTGTAATGTAGGTACAGAGTTCTATACAGACAACTATCTCATGAGGAGAAATTGTATGTGAGAGGAGTGTACCATAAGGTCTGACTACAATGTCCATAAGAAAACATAAAAATGTTTGGAGGAAATGTATGGCAGACTGAAAGTCCGGGGCAGGAGAACTGGAGCGGGTATCCGGAGTACTGCATGGGTGCAAAGCACAGGATTATACTGAGCAGCAGAGCATGAGGTGTTACAATACACAAATTTTGGACTTACAACTTTCTTTCTCTGCTTTAACTTTCTTACTTAGTTTTCACATGCTTGTGTGCCATGCAGCACTTTCCTTTTGTCCAAACTCCACTTTCTTGCACTGCACTGCCTTTCCTTATTTTCAGATACAAGTCTCTCACGCAGTGGAGCTGGTCACATGGGCTGTGCCCTATGATATCATCAGCCACTGCCTTATCAACTGTATGGTACAATATATACAAACAACCTGTAGTAGTATAAGTACCCCAATAGATGCAGAAGACTCCTCAGCAAGTCTTCCTGTTGTTTACCCACAACTAACTTGGTTTTAACCTAAGGGGTTTATCCACTCCTACTTTCCTCACTCTTGCTTGTCAGAGTTGTGCACCAGAGTATACAAACTCTTAGTTGTTACATTAGAACTTGCTCTCATTACTATCTTGCACTTTGTGCAAACCCGGACCACAGGGTTAAGTGGAAGTCTTTCAAACAGTAAAACTTGGGTGCCAGTCTGGTGTTGAGCATTTGCTAGCCAGTGGAAACCATGTGTGTGCCCCAATCCTGCAGGCGAGCTCCTCAGGACAAGGTGCTAGAGAGAATTGAACCAAACATCACACGGCCCCCAGTGTTAAGGGGAGTACTATAGCTCAACAGCGGTGTGGAAATGTTGTTGATTATATTTACATACAAAACCTTCCTCTTTGCTTTCCTCTGACCAGGCCGGGCACTTGCCTCCACCAGTTGGAGAAGGGTTGACAACTTAACAAGAGGATCAACTGTTTGTACCAGGGTTTATTATGTTTACCTTTTACACACAATTTCAAATACTATAGTGTGGGTAGTCAGAGATTGATTGTAACAACCAAGAGTTTCTTACTCTGGCGCACAACTTGGACAAGCAAAAGAGAAGAGAGAAAGGAGGGATCACTCTCCAGGTTTCAACAAGTTTGTTGTGCTAGACAACAGGAGGACTTGCTGAGTCCTTCCCCATGTATTGCTCCTGTATATATACTAAAATACATGAGGTACTGTACAGGTGTAAATACAGTTTAAAGTCTGATATTTAGCATGTGACCAGTCACATGGTGAGCCTAGACACTGGTCATGTGACTATGAAAAGTTGAAAATGTAAAGTAAAGTAAATGGTCACATGACTGGTCATGTGACTTGGAAAATAAAAAGTAAAAGTACAAAAAAGTGAAGTGTAAGTAGGTGCTGGTATGTTAATTGTGACATTGATATCCATTTGGCAAAGAGAACAAGTCACCATGTCAGTGCAAGAACAAACTGTGAATGTGAATGCCGTCCTTTATCAAATGCGGGAAAAGATTACAAATCTCACCACACAGCTCCAGGCTGTCCTTCACAATGTAAACATGCTGCAAAGAAACAACCTGCATGCAGCCAGATGTCTTTATGCTGAGTTGGATAAATAGCTGATATCTGATCAGTCCTAATTTATGGAATCTGCAAAACAAACAAAAAACATGATTCTGAGGAAATCTACCTAGTTTTGCACAGTAGATATGCCTCATTTTCTCCACATTGAATCTAGAAAATAGTCTCACATTTCGAGTGCTCCTGACGTCAGTATGAGTGGTCGACCACATTGGGTTTGCCTCGATACTGCTAGATCCGCTTTTGACTGAGGATCATTAAAATTAGTGTTGTCAGAGTTAATAGCCATGATTTACGTGATTTTCATACTCTGCCAATGAATATAAAAAGCCATGATGCCACGAACAAACAAATGCCATAATCTTATATCTTGTACACAATTCCATCGCTGATCATAAGTTCGTCCAAGTTCGTCATAACCTGACATGCATTAGTTGCCTCTGCGGTGCCAAAAAGTGTCGTTGTGGGAAGTCCCTCGTTGACCATCTCTACAAGGTCTGTCAGGAAAACCTGCTCTACATCCTGCAAGCGAGTGGCGAAAAGGTAGGCGAGGCGCGCACGGAAGAGTTTCAGGCTGCAGATAGCAAATTTCGAACAGGTGAGTTTGGTGCTGCTCAGACTACGAACAAGAAGAGAACGCACCGCTCTGGGCTTACTATGCCAATATCCAAAGTCCCAGTAGCCGGCGCTGGAGCAACCTCCTTGTCCCAATCCATGCTATTACCGTTCGATACTGTGACTTGACCAGACTGTGGTTCACCTTCCCCATTTGGTTGTGAAGGTATATCCATCTGCTGAGGTGCGTGGGTAATATTCCCATCCTCGTTGTCACTTTCACCATCATCGGCAGTCTGGGATTCTTTATCTTTGCGATGACTACCATCGCAATTCAGCTTTCGCGTCTTGCGGCGCTGCCGTTTCTCCACTTCTTTATAAAGCGCAAAACGCATGATGTCTTCCGCTGCCATGGCATCTTGTTGCTCAACCTTAGCAGAAAGGCGTGCTTTAGCATGTGCTGTCGAGAGACGAATCAGTGTCTCGAGTGTACGGGCTGTCAACGGCGAAGTCTACAAGACGAGAACACAGTTAGCAGGCTATGCGAATAGTAAGATGTGCCCTTGGATACCTTTTTTTTACTGAACTGACCTTCATCTTCGTTTCGCAACGTCGCATACATATTTACAATCCAGTCCGCGGCACCCTTTGTAAGCATTGGAGTTGGTTTACTCTTTGCGTATTGGATATATTTTTTAATGAAAGCGATGGTCAGCACTTCCTTCTTCGCTTGCTTTCCCAGGCGAGTACGTGTGACAGCACCTGCTATGGCGATGTGCAACAGAGGATCAAACTTTTCGAAAGGGCTTATCTCGTTTATATCTATCTCAGACAATTTCACTCCTGGTCCATCGATCGAAAGTGGTTGCGACAGATTATTATGCATCGGCGCGCCTTCTTCAATGCCAGGTGGAAGATAACGGTGCATCCGCAGGACATGATCTGCTACCTGTCTATCACGTGAAGCGTCAACATCGTCAGTAATCACAAAGAGAAGATCGAAACGGGAAAGAAGAGAGTCGGGAAGCGCGATGTTTTTGTGAGGGTCCTTGTGGATGTCATACTGGACGTAGTAAATTCAGCTGATTCCATGAATAGGGGAACGTGAGATCATACTTGGCCATATATTGGGTTAGCAGCTGCGATGACACTGCACCGGGCGTTCAAGCTCGTGTGTATACCGGCCTTCGCAATGGTGACGGTCTGCTGCTCCATGACTTCATGGATAGCTACACGATCTATATCCGACATTTTGTCGAATTCGTCTATACATACGACACCACGATCAGCAAGAACCATGGCGCCAGCCTCAAGTCTCCTTTCACCAGTGTCACGGTCGATAGTTACAGCTGCTGTCAATCCGACCCCAGAGCTCCCCCTACCAGTTGTAGCAATTGCTAAGGGCGCTATACCAAGGATGAATCGCAGCATCTGGGATTTTGCAGTGGATGGATCGCCAACCATGAGCATATTAATATCACCACGGATGTGTGTACCATTAGCCAAGTTCTTCTCAGCTCCACCCAGCAATAATAGTAGGACTGCGCTCTTGATGTAGTCGTGCCCGAATATAGACGGGGCAAGAGACTGAGAAAGAAGATAGACTATGTCTTTCCGTTTGGAAAGCTGGTTAATTTGGCGGATGTCGGTATCACTCAGCGGCGTTTGGGCAATCCCACCTCCATTCTTTGACGAGAGTAGATTGATGTTATTCGCTATTAGTAGTGACCTACATTAAATGGGTAGTAAGATGTGCACCATACATATCAAGATACAACCTACTTAAATGCACCGTTGGAAGCCCCTCCAACACTACGATAAAACCCTACAAGCTGAACGCGGTCACCAGGCTTGCATTTATCAACCAAGTCATCATCCATGATTATGTCAGTGCTGCGCGGCAGCTGACCAGCGGGAGCACGTTCAGGCATCTCTTGTATGCTTATCCGTTGGTGATCGCGGAATGCACAGTACCCAAATTCAGTCTGCAGTAAGCGACCTTCATCGTCGGTCTGTGGAGTAACGGAGGACGTGGGAGGGAGGTTGGAAGTCGATGTTGTTGAGTCGCGATATTCTCGAGCGTGAAACATCCTCGTTTCCGGACAATAGTGGACTGACTTGAGCATTTTGGGACGTACGAGGGAACATCGAGTGATGATCCCTTCCAGACAGATCATATTCCCGAGATGATGAGCCTGTAACGTCCGTGGGCTGACTTGATGGTCGCCAAAAGAGCCACTAAAACCAACTCGATAACTCTTTGCTTCCAAATCATGTTTTTCGGAGTCATGAACCTGTTGAACGATGCTGACAAGCGCACCATCGAATGCGGGGAGAAAGTCAACCGGGTGTTTCAATAATCCATCAGCAAATTCCCTATTATAATCTCGAAGGTCGTCGATGTTGACAACAAGACGCGTCTGGTCTCTTTGGATCATACGGGCGATATCGTCCTTGTAATTGTAGATTGGTGAGCTAGAAATAAGAAATTCTTCAAATACACGTGTCCTGTCCCGCATAAGATCATCTTGAGGAACAGGCTCAATCAGTAGCGACATAGTTGTCTAAATCTAAAAGAGAACGAAGGAGAGGCCGCATGAGCGAAAGAAGGGGACCGTGAGAACGATCATTCCAGTCAAAAACGACAGGACAGAACACCTGTGATTCCCACGCAAGTCGACGCCACAGACTCTTTCCACTTAGCTAATACACTTTCCTTCCCTTCCGACTTTAGCTCTAACATATAGTTAGTCTAGTCCAATATAACGCTGATTTGGTGGGTGCCCCCGTTCGGTGGTTTTAAGTAGAGAGAAAACTGCACGGCACACATCGGCTTAACGGCCTATTCTTCATTGCGTAGATAGAGCAAGGACTTAGTGAAATCAGACGAAAAAATATATACTGGTGATACATTGATACATGTATTCTAATGCTGGCATAGCAGCTATACAACCTGAACAAAGCCAATGGCTTTCACAAAAATGACGAGCTCAGGAGGTGGCAAAACGGCTGTCTTCTATGGCCTGCTACTGTTAATTCAAGAATTAATCACAAATCCAGTACATGGAGTTGAGGACTTACTGACAACACCATTTATACTAATTGTAACCCCTCTCATTGCCTTGGGAAATATCAGGTGAGTAGCTTAACCACGACAAATAATCGGGCTTACCAAACAGAACAGGCGGCTGAGATGGTCAACTTGAACATCAAGGCCATAGCTGTACACTCGGACAGTGTCCAGGCTGCCCAGGCAGAAGGACGTGACCTCCTGGATGAGGTACGCCGGTGCGAATGGTCAGTTTCATCTGACCCAACATGAGGCAGGCATAGTGATTAGCATAGAGTTTTCACTGAGTGCTGAGCTTGCTGACAATCAACGGAGCTTGAATAGTGTTCGTGTTTTTGCTGTATCGACACTGAAGGGGGGCACTCTGCACGCCACCGTTATTTTGAAGCAGACCTTATTTACAAGATATTGATCGACTATCATCAATATATTGAATTAGGTCAGCAAGGGAGACTAACATATAGTATACTTTTGTTAAACCTTCCCTTGTTAGTGATATCGGACCTAACCTACCTAGCTAACCCTGACACCGTATATAAGGACTGCGTGTTTGTAGTTTGCAAGGTAGCACTCTCAAAAATAATAGTAGGCTCATACCTGTGACTTTCTGCTCACTTGAGAGCTCTCTCATAATCTAAACTTCCTGTGCGACATTCTACATGACCATTACATATTTTTCACACCTCCCGTCTACAATTATATACATCTACCTTCCAAACACTGTCTGGACCTTGGACTGATCACCCAGGATCACCCGGACGACTACCTCAAGAAAAAACTAGAATGTCTAATAGCACGAATCGAGCAGGCCCATATTACCTGCGTCAATGATGCCGCCCAGTAGTCGCAGCGCAACCAAGGGCTAGTAGTGAGTCGTCACTGCCTCACCGTACTGATAGTTCACCCTCCCAGATTGAAACCCTCCAAGGACGGGGTGTTCCCGGTTCTATATCCGTTGCTGGTACTTTAATAACTTGGGTACCACGATGAGAAGTCCCTTGTACCGTCCTGGAGATGAGTACGAGGAGGTTCCAATACTATACCAGACACCTGTCAGTACCAATAGAGCAGAAAATAAACGAGAATTACCACCCCATATGGAGATACCCCGGAAAACTCAGCCTGGAAGCGGGCAAGAGTCCGTTTTGAATGCTGACCAAGAAAGATTGGTACAGCAAGCTGAACTAATGCTCACAAGCGAGCAACTAGTTAGAATCCTGAAACGTCGGGAAAAGAGAGATATGAATGAGGATCCTGAGGAGGTATTAGATTGTGATGAAGGCCTATCACAGTCAAAAGGGAAGGGCCCCGACCCTCGGAACTGGGGGGGAATTTCAGATGACTCAGATATGAATTTAGACGAGTAACAGAAAGCCTTCAAAACTTGGAAAGAGGGTCAATACTGGGCTAATACAGAACCAGTTAAAACTCACCAGCCAATAAATGCAAATCATCCTTCGGTAAAGGAGCAGCAGTCCCAAAGTGGGGATAGAGAACGGAGCAAAGAACTGTGGGACAAGCATGAGCAAGACATAGAAGAAACAAAAAAGAAACTTAATAAGCTTACAGCTCATTTAGCAAAAGAAGAAAATAAATATAAGTGCATTCGGCCAGACGTACCAGCCTTAGATAATTCTAATCCAGTAGCCAAACTCGTAGGCCAAATGGTTAAACCCAAGGGATTGGGAACTTCCCGAACTCCTCACAAACTGAATCCCATAAACCAGATACCAGTTACCAGTTACATTGGACGATCCTTGGGAAAAATAGAGAAAGCTGGTGGAGCAGACTCGGACAATTCATCTGACGAGTCAGACTCAAGCTCTAGCGGAGACTCGAGCAACACATCCACTGATAATGATTTCCAAGTTTCATCATTGGGCCCTAGATTGCAAACAAACAGAGTAAAATCTCATCGCCGGAAGAAAAGAAAAGAAATATTGAAACCCACTGAACTAGCTGCCTATGACAGAAAGCCTGATTCCCGAGAATTACATCGCTTTGTAACTGCTGCTACAGCCTACGTCAAAGTAGGGCAAGTGCCCCGAGCAAATTGAGTATACAGACTATCTGTGTTTCTAAAAGATAAAGCCTATGAATTCTATATCCAGGAAGTGGCAGATAACCCCTTTGAGTGGGATCTTCAACGCTTCTTTATTGGAATGTTCAACCATTGTTTTCCTGTAAACTTCAGATTAGAACAATGTGATAAGCTGAGGAAATGCTATCAGTATGGGAAAACTGTTTGAGAATATGTTTATGAGCTCACCGAGCTGTGGAACATGGTTGGGGATGTAGATGAACGGCAAAAGGTCATTCAACTCTGGATTGGGCTGAACGGAGATCTGCAAAAGGGCCTACCTATGAATAAAGGAATTACACCCAGAGGTGTTGAGCCTTGCAGAGGTCCAAGGAACTGCTGAGCTCCTTGAAATAGCCAATGCGGCGAGCGAATTAGGAGCAGGGCAAGGTAACCAGAGAGAAAAGAAAAAGGACAGGCCTGTAGAGCAAGTTAACCAGGCTACCTCCCCGAGTGGAAACCGCTCCTCGAACCAATGAGGATTTCAACCTGATCAAAGGAAACAAGTGTTAGTTTTGGTGATTCTGCACCTTTGTGCTACCTATATATTTCTATTCCTTTTCTTATCTATTCCTCTATCATTCAGTAGTGATTGTGTTCTCTATTATTTCGCCTCTGTGACTCCTTTGTTTACCTTTGTTTACAAAACTTCGGCCAGTACTGCAGAGTCCAATGCTTCCTATTCTCTAGTTACTCACATTGGACTCTAGGTACTGTATACCTGTCATACTCTCTAATAATACAGTTACTCACATTGGACTCTAGTTTCCAGTCCCTGATTGCTCTCAGCAAGTGGCTAGACACTTCCTTCAAGCTTTGTTCTTAATAACAAGCTCTGAAAGGCTCAAACCCTCCGCATAATCGTAACTATAAAGCAATGTCTCAACAAACTCTAGAGTTCCCAAACCAGTACCAGTTCCCAAAACGGAGTCAGAAAGACTGAAACCAGTTAAAAGCGGAAGGAAAATGCTATATCTGTGAATCCCCGGAACACATTAGCAGAAATTGTCCAGAGAACAAATTGATAATGGCCGGAGGATCTGGACACCCTCCAGGGGTTTCCGCATTTGGCATAACCAAAGATTGAGTAGAGGTTATTAACCCAGAGGAACTCATAATGGCTGCAGAAGCAACAGAAACCACAGATACCTTATCGCTCGGGATGATACTGGTAGACAAAGACGAAGAATGGAAAGGCCAAAGGAGTGCAATGGGGGGTCTGTTCCCATTCACAATTTCCTTCCTGTTGGGCTTAGGAGAACCCTACCCAGGAGACCTGCCATCAGCAAATTGGGAGAGTCCATATTACGGAGGACAATTTAATGCCACTCATACCTTAAATAACAAATATCTCATCAGTGATGACTTGAGACCAGAAGAAGACTGGGTTAACATACTGACCGACCTCCTGTTGAACCCAGATTTTGACTTGGTCCGGTGGTATACAAGGAAGAGTGGGCAACAGATTGGCTGGACAAAGCGGGAATGGCAAAACTACTGCAAATTCTCTCGCACAACTCTGCGAATGAGAGACCCAATCAGTCGAAGAGCCACTCGTCTTTTAAACAAAGGGGCTCCTTACTTTGGAGAGAGTTTGACTCAATATGCAAGTGAAGACCGGTTCCTGTTGACAACTCAGTCAGTTGATGGGATACCCTCATGGTATATAGTAAACGATAGACACCTTATGTTCCAAGTAATTACCTTGCGGGACTTATTGAGGAAACTGCAGTTTGATGTAGTAAACTGGTATGATAAAACTGTTGAGAGGAGTCTTCAGACTTTGTGCGACAAATTGCTCAGCGACAGAGAAGAATCGGCAGTCCTGAATTGGTTGTATCAGGAGCCAGAAATAATTAGTTAAAACCCCTTGTTTGAAGAAATCTCAGAGCTCACCAAATATTGACCAAATGCGTCTTTCAAAGACATTGGAGCATGAGCAGTAGTCATTGAACTCAATGGACAACAAGTCCCGCCAGGGACCTATCCTGCTATTGAACGAAACACGGCTCTAACAAAGGACTATAAACGAACCTTACCTAGACTGTGGTTGTAACTGTATCCATAAATGGGCAGCCTGCTAGAGCCCTTGTAGATTCTGGATCCCTTGCAGACTTCATGTCAGCCACACTGGCCAACCAGCTTAAAATCTCATTAGTTAAACTAGCAAAACCATTGCCAATTCAACTGGCTGTTCAGGGATCCCGATCCAACGTCAATTTTGGAACAAAAGCCGACTTGGTGTATCAAAATATCAGAGAGGAACGGTACTTCAATATAATAAACTTACAATCTTACGACCTTATCCTTGGAACCCCATTCCTATTTCAACATCAGGTGATGATCGGGCTAAATCCTTCTCGCATAGTAGTAGGAAGTAATGAGGCTGTCCTTATGAAGGGAGACAAATGCTCCCATGTGGAGTTGCGGGCAGCCAAAGTCTTTGTGGATCACCTGGAAAAAGTCAGACAGAAACTTAGGAGTTATGCAGCACCATTATGTGCCAAAGCTAGCAAAACAGGACTGCCACCTCTCCGTGACATCAATCACACTATACCATTGATAGATGAAACTAAAATCTACCTGTGGAGGGCTTCCCGCTGTCCAGAACCACTGAGAGCCCAGTGGACAGAAAAATGAGCTGCATGTTTAGCGTCAGGACATTAGCAAATCACTAGCCAAGGGAACACTGTTCCTATGTTATTAATCAAGAAACCTGGAACGGATAAGCTATAAACAGTGATTGACTTGTGGGAACGAAATAAAAACACATACAAGGTGTCATCCCCATTGCGGAACATGGAGAGAATCTTGCAAATAGTTGCTCAAAAACCATATTGGTCAATCATTGATGGACAGGATGTGTATGGACAGATTCAGATTATTCCTGAGCATGTAAACTGTTTGACTGTAACCACGCCAGATGGAAATATGGTTAGTTTAGTAATCCAAATTGGGGATTGTAATGCACCAGCAACTTACCAGGCCTTGATGAATCATTTGTTTGAACAATACATTGGTGTGTTCATGGATGTGTATCTAGATGATATAATAATTTATTCGGATACTCTGGGAGAGCACAAAAAGCAAGTTAAAATTATATTAGACATCCTGAAGGGACAGAGTCTTTACCTCAGCAAAAAGAAGCTTCATTTCCTGTGCAAGGAGATGAAAGTACTAGGTTGCATTGTGGATGATGCTGAAATTTGGATGGACCCACATAAAGTAGACTCGGTGCAAGCAAATACACAGTTTTTGATGAGAATATGCAACCATCTGCTATGCTGAAGGGACTTGTTAGTATGCATGTACTGGTTGGAATGGAAGCTTCGGCCGTGGCTCCGATAACTCAAGCCAGCACATGGGCAACAGCGGCACTCGAGAAAGCTCAAGTACAGCCACTGGTTTCCTCAGGGCTAAACAGCCTAGGGAATGTACCTGGGCTAGCAGCGACCAAAGGATCTAAACCAAAAGAAACATCAGTAGAATTTGCAAAAAGAATGAAACACCATTTTGTTCTCAAGGGCCCACAAGAACGAAAGGAAAGAGGAAATGAAGAAGTTGTAAAGAAAACTGTACTAGACAAGATTGAGAAAACACCAGAACAAATGGAAGAGGCTCTTCCAGATCATCCATTTAATGTCCAAACCCCACCCACAATAACAGAAGAAGACACCTTGGTCAAAGCAATAGAGAATCAATACCATTTAGATAAGTTTTATAAACAAATTATTGACGCACCAGGAAGTTTCAAGAATTTCATAGTGGAGGACAGATTGATTCACCAGAAAGGGGAAACAGGATCTGTACTTTGTATTCCAAAAATTCTGGTAAACGGAAGAAGAATAAGAGAAATTTTAATTGATTGAGCTCACTCATTGCTAGCTCACCTAGTTCCAGCTCAGCCTTGGGATGCAATTGGAATGGATTCCGTGGGGCCACTGCCGGAATCAAGGACCGAGATGGGAATTATGACTTTATAACAGTGATAATTGATCTCTTGACGTCTCTGGTTCACTTGGTTCCTAGCAGGACAGATTATACAGCTAGGGAAATTGCTGAGTTGGTCTTTTTGGAAGTTTATAGACTCCATGGTCTTCCATGAGCTATAATCAGTGATCGGGACGTACTGTTTACAAGTATCTTTTGGACACACCTAAACAATCTAATGGGAGTAGATCAGAAGATGTCCAGTGCCTATTACCCCGAATCTGATGGCTCCACAGAACGAGCGAATAGAACGATTGGGCAGATGCTGAGATCATGCATTAGTCCTAATCAACAAGATTGGGTAGCAAAGCTTCCTGCCATTGAATTTGCAATAAATCTAGCAAGGAACAAAATGACTGGATATTCACCTTTCTTCCTGAACTCAGGGCAAATGCCCAGACCGATGATTTGGAATAACCCTCCAAGCAACAAGTGCCCAGGAGTAAGAGCTTATGTGCAAAGGATTAAACTTGCAGTGATGGCTGCCCATGATGCAATCCTGGAAGCTCGTGTTAAGCAAACCCGAAAAGCTAACCTGAAAAGACAGGCCTGTCCGTTCAAGGCAGGAGATTTAGTATATGTATCTACCAAGAATATTACCCTGCCAAAAGGATTAGCTAGGAAGTTGATACCAAAAATTTATTGGACCTTACCAAATATTGAATGACTATCGGAACAATTCGTTTAAAATTGACTTGCTACCTAGGTTGAAGCAGAGAGGAGTTCACCCTGTATTTCACTCGTCACTCCTGCATATACACCTAGCAAATGATGATACATTGTTTCCAGGACAGCTGGATACTCAAGTAGGCCTCTTCAAAGAAGTTGAGAAAGAGTGGGCTGTAGATAGAATTATCGCACATAAAGGGAGCAGGCATAACACCATATTCACTGTAAAGTAGAAAGCTGGTGACGTTAGCTGGCTAACATATACACGGCTAGAACCACTGGGGATCCTGAAAGACTACCTTAGTGCTGCCGGAGCTGAAACTATTGACCAACTTACTGATGTCACCACAGGTCCCACTCCACCAGATGACCCTCAGCTTTTGTGGGATTCATGACCAGCAACACAGACAAAAATACTATAAAGAAATCAGCAAGCACCCCAATCCATTTGCCCGCCACTCACCTCTATTTTATCTACCCATTTGTACCTTTGACTCCTGTTCCAATCTCAACCTCTCGCTGTTCCGTCCTACCCCTCATCCATTTCAATCATTCAGCACTAGCCATGCCATCCATATATCTCACTCACCTACAAGGGCTACTGTACCATCTTACCAGCCCAAGCAACCCATATGACGTTCCTCTTGTTCACATTGGGCGGATAGAGGCTTTCTTGGCTTATAGCCTTAGCCTGAGGAATGGTCAATCCGATAGCTAGTAACCCAACCGCCCCCCTTGGGTACGCATACTTTGCGTCAGTCATCAACCGTGATCCTCAGCTCAAGGGACACTTGGCTTTAATCGATTGGGTAGGCAAATGTTGTATCTAGAGGAAGACATCTGGGTCTTCGAGAGCTTGTGGGGGTGGACCCGCGTCAACCTCAAAACCAAGTGAGAGAAGGAAACATAACTCAAGGGGGAGGACGCACCTTCAATCCACATGAGAGGCAAGTTGTTGAAAGTGTCCTTCTAGACTTTGCGTCCAAGCAACAGAAGCACAATGCTGTCATGCACCAAAGTTGATTGGTAGCATAGACAGGTGTCAATAACAAAGCGAATATTCAAAAAAACTCGCCTTTGCACCAGGCACAGTGCCACATGGAATAGTAATTTGCGTTGCCACTGGCTACACATTGCATACCGCTAAACCCCGGGAGCTTGACAATGTCTAGTAGACGGAGTACATGATGTGCATTTAAACGGCCCCGTTTTATGCAATGAATGTGTATTTGGTAGGCTAGAGCAGGACTTGCTGGACAAATCTGTTCTTCACATATTTGCAGATACTTATCTTCATCCCTCAGGTAGGTGGCAACTCGGCAAATCTCAACATTGAGCCACTTTATCTCCTCGCAAGCACGGCAGGCCTTGAAGTAGAAGTCCATAGCCAAGCGGCCAGCTGGCATTGCCCAGGGCCGATGAGACATGTCCTGGCAGGTATCACGTAGCAAGTCAAAATCTGAAAGAAATGTGTACTTTATTACTTCTTTCCATTTAAGTAGGTGATGGGGGGGTGTCAGGGCTCTGGCTGCAGTATTGTAGCAATTGAGGGCAGTACTAATGGCCACAAATTGTGCCTAAAATGCCTTGCCAATATGTTTTTGCAATGCATATCCTGTAACTGCTGTAATTTATGTACTGTAACATAAAAACTAACTGCTCACCTGTTTGTGAATGGTTCATCTTTGATAACTCAAAAATGCGGGCAACAATAAGACCTTCGAGGTGGTCAAGTGCCCTTTGGTATTTACGCATTGCTACCATCCTCCCCACTTCTTGCTATTCCTTAGAATCTGGTGTCCACCAAGTTGAGATGTGTAACTTCAACTCATACTGTTGCATGTCCTTGAGGTTCTTCTCGTAGTTTTCCATAGCAATTTGGCGAGCCACTTGCTGCTCCTTTGTCAGGACTTGTGCAGCTTCTCATGCCTTTGTGATTGCCTCAAGCTCTACGCTAGCATTAGGACATTACAAGTGAGCCAATAGTCGTCACCATGTTCAACAATACACTCACCTGTTAGCCTGCACGTTGACCAACTTTTGCCAATACTCCATATGTAATGTTTCTCCGGTGGATTCTTTCTGCAAGCTCATCAAATATTATTTCTCTTCTTTCAGCCATTGCTTCAATACACTCTCATCCATCACACCAAGGTCATGGACTGTATCTCTGAGTCCAATGGAACTCTTGGACAAGATATCCAGAGCTTGTCAGTAGTTGTTGTACAAGAAGCTGGCTTTAATAGAAGATTAGGTGTCAGTATATCTTGCGTAGTACAGATCTAGTACATACTAAGGTTATAGTATACTTCAAATTCATCCTCGTGTCCAAAGTAAGCGTCAATTGCCTGTCTTTGGTGAAAAACACTGGCATATTGGACTGAGTCAGCCAAAGTGTTGGACTTTGAGAATGCTCTCTCACAGCCTTCAAGATCCTCAAGGGCCTTCAGTGTACGTGGCAAGATGTGAAAGTTGACAAAGATGGCGGTGGGCATGTCCATGAAAGGCACCAACAAGATATGCATGGTGTAGAGCACGGGCTTTTACTGAGGGTGGTCTTGAATTTACAGTTAATATTAAACCCGCCTGCTATATCCTCCCCAAATGTGTTGAGGATCTCTTCCACCACCACCAAAGGGTATTTCACCCTATAGATGTATATATAAAAATTAACCTGAATAAAATGCAAATACTTACAATTTGCCGCTTTGAACTATGCCTGCAATGACAAGAGAAAATCCATGTCTGCAAAGAGAAAGAAATATCCCTGTCTTGTCATAAATGGCCCATGTCTTCTTCAAAGCATCGTCCTTCATGTTTTTCCAACGACCCACACAGGGATTCTCTTCTGATTCTGTCTGTTTAGATTACTGTCAGTTAGAACATAATGCAAAGTATAATGAATCACTCACTGCATCATTTGCTCCATTCATCATCTCCTGTATTACTCCATATGCCCACTTATCTACAGACTGCCTTGTTAGATATCTATCTCCATCAACCTCCCTGGAGTCTGGAAGTTTGCAAGTTTTGCCTACAAGCTGGTTGTTGTCCTCGGGAGTGGTCCTTCTAACAATTCCCTTCAATGAGTCATTACCATCCATTATATAGAGCATCCGGAACATTAACTCATTTTCCCCGTTGATGGCATATGTGCATGCTGGACAGACATGCTTCAGGTGCCAGTCACACGGCTCACGGTTCAAGGCAGTCCTAACCAGCATTTTCACCCCGCTCCTAATAGACATGTATAAATCAAAAGCTATGGAGAATTGTCGGGACGGATAACAACAAAAAGGAAGCTGGAAAAAAATTAGTTAGAAATATACACTGATCATACTGAGACTCACCCCATGAAGGTCACATAATGACTTGACAAAGGCCTGGATTGATATTTGAGGTGTCCGAATATGGGCTACGCGGTATAGCTCAAGTGTATCTGAGGTGATACCAACTGTTGGAGAGATGGGTGAGCAAGGCATGACACCCTGTCTAACCAGTGCAGAGGTGATGAACCGGTCGGTGGGAAGCATTACAAGAACCTATTTGCGAGTGTCTATAGTCACGTTAGAATCACACGTGCAATTACTTGTTGTACGTACTGAACATGTCCACTACTTCCACTTTCAGCGACCCCATCCCACCAATGCTAGGATACATAGTACACTCTGCTTGGTGAATCATGTCCGAGCAGTTGAGACACCACTCCATATATGTGTCTATAAGTTCAGGAAGTTGTTCTTGAAAGGCCAGGTTGTGCCTGTGTATGCGGTTGCGACGCGTCTGGTAATCTACACGACGAGGAATACACTGATAGTGCCTATTAAGCACAAAGTGTCATTAACATAAGGTCAGTAGGATACTGCTACACCAACTCACCTTTTCCACAAGTCAGATCAGATTTCTCTTGTCAATGCCTCAAATTTGCCACCTGCATGACTGATCTCAACTGGCTCAGACCCATCCAGCACTACCTCCATATCACGTTGAAGGCTGTTGTCAAAGTCAAGTGATTCGTTATCACATAGAACTGGTGGGTCACACAAGGCTTCCAGCGCGCATCACTCATCGGCAGTAATCTCTTTGCAAACAATTGGTGAGCTTCTCTACTTGAATATCATCAAGTTGCTTACCTCGTAGACAATCTTCCCTTTGTTTTGAGACATCTGCAGACCTTTGAGCCACAGCAGTGGGTCCAAGGATTTCATGGACTTGCTGAATTTTTTGTCCATATTGATCGCTTGATGGGCTAGAAAATCTCACTTTCATATGAGATAAGCTGTTTCTATTTCGCGGGCGCTTGCTCATATTTTTGTAGATTCTGTTTGGTATGTCCTGGACTTGATATATACTTCACGTTGTTGATTGTTCAATGTTCAACAATCACAAATATGGTCAGGCTCAGGTGGTTGTGGCGGCGGCCTGAGAATCTTGATAGTCAGCAGAGCTGTCACTCTTGTTTGATCTTGAAAAGGTCTGTCTCACTACATCTGTTTTGATCCAACTCATATCTTAACATTCTGGTGCATATATTTCTTTCTACTCTCAATGCTCAAGCCTACTAATCACTAGCTAGATGATTTTGATGAACAGTGAGACTATTATTACAGAGCATACTAGCAAGACACGGACCAAGACTACAACCACTATCACAACAAGCTTGCGCACTGTGACAACCATCCCCATTGCGATGACCAGGCATAGGGAGAGAGTGACAAGACACTCTGTCTCAGCAATGAGTATGGCCACTGATTCTGATGAGCTTGCAGCCCCCGTTAGTTCCACTCCATCTATCCATCATCCCAGCAGCATCAGCCCTCCTAAACCTGGTACGGTACCTGAAGGATATTTTATGATCATTGTAGGGCGGGAAGTTGGTTTGTTCTACACACAATTTTTTCCCTTTAGGCTATTTCTCCATTGATACATCCACACCCAGAAGAGATGTGTCACTACGTACAGATCGAGTCAATGTAGCGGAACACTACAAATACCAGAGCTTCAAAGAGGCTTTATGAATATACACTGGTAGTTATCATTTGGGGGAGTTACACATTATCCGAGCCTCAACGCCAGAGCGCTCACCACCAATTTCTTTGTCAGCTCCTAGGCACAAAGACTTACCATCACCTCCATCTCTAGCATCAAGTGATGGACAGTCAAGGAGGTCAAGTGATATATATTGGGAACAGGTGGATATCTTGGCCAAAGAATTTAACCAAGTCAATATCTAGAGGGCTGGACAACAACTATGTAGTAGTGATACATATACATTTTCAGGCAGTCTTTGAATTCATGATTTTGTTTGATTTATTTGTGATACATTTGTGGTACAATAAAGTTCTCAAGAGCATGAGAGAACATGAGATATGGATGAGCTGACAATATCCTACTTGATCCCAAATCTTTGCTCAAATAACTGGAGTTTATATTAATCTTTGTTGTAAACCAAAAATTCTGCATGTGCCACATTCATTCAGCATCACTCGCAGTCCAAGTCATTCAAGCATGTTTCAAGCTGCAACCTCTCCAAACCAACCCATTCTTTCGCACAAAACTTGCTAGGAACAGTAAGTCTTGACATTCCATAGATATATGTGTTTCTGAATATGTGGTTAAGATACTCACCGCATATTCACTGGAAATCAAGCATATCATAGTGAACTATAGTGAACGTGATCACTATATCATGGCTATAAGGTGCAAGAAATTCAAGCAATCTCTAGCTTCACAATACTGGCTAGACAAACCGGGGTGAGATCATTTAATTTTCTCTGTGATTCTCTTTGATTCTATTATTAACATATTTTATACTTTAGTGTACGTGCTATTCAAAATGATAAAGCCAGACTCAGATCAGCTAAGTATGTATATTTTCCTTTGACTCTTGACTTTACACTTCATTATTGTACCCTTTGTTGGAATAGGAACTGTGCAAAGTGAATTTGTGTCTTTCTACAGTGGTGTACACACTCTGATCTATCTAATGTTGTACAGAAAGAAAGAAACAGAATCTGAGGCAAGCACCACTTGTGCTGGAGCCATGAAAAAGGGAGAGAAAAAGGAAACCACCACTCACTGTAGAGGTCCCTCTGCCTTCCAACCTTCAGCCTCCCAAATATTGAACCAGCTTTGGAAGAGGATAGTTGAATGGGAGGTTGGCTGGGAACCCAAAAACACTTGGTTGAGCCGTTTTGAAGAGGGCCTGGGTCAAGCACAAAAGGAGAATATGAGTAGCATTGAATATTTTTTTGAGCAGTGCAACATGCATGCAAAGGAAGGGCGGACAATCCTACAAGACTTCAAGGCTCACATGACTCACAGTTTTACTACACAGCATCACCAGAGGAAGTACAAGATTGGTTTCTAACAGCGTATGATTTGATGCTGAAGGTTTCATTTGAGGTCAAGTTCTTCAAAATCAAAGTGTCCAAGTATGTGCATGGTACTATCTTGCCAGATATATCAGGTGAGAGAGACCTGTAATGCTGGAAAGACAAAGTATATATTTTTGAATATTATACTCTGGTGTGCGGAGCAAAAAAATCCTAGAGAATCAGTCATATAGCAAATTTCCTAGTCATTTTGTAGGGGTTCTCCTGTCCAAGTCGGCAGGCTTGCAGAAAGTGTTGTACAAAAAAGGCAACTATCTTTAAGGCATGTGACGGCATTGTATGTACATTGGCTGTGAGTGCTTGGATTTCCATCATTGTTCTTTGCCCAGTTCATTCACCATTCCAGTAGCAGTTCCCCAAATCCCAAGGCACGAGTGTTTGTGACAGTCGGGTGGCTGGTGTTTTCTGCAATGACCGGTAAGTCCATTGCTGGTGTTAGTATCAGTTTAGGGGCATACACTGAAATCACACCCAAGCGCTGAATCTGAGCTGTGGTGGGCGCGCATTGTATGCAATCCTGACACACCTATCCTTTGGCAATGCAACCATAGGGGCAATTGAGAAATCAAGCACACCCTTGGAGTAAACATATTACAGTCCTACATGGTGACATGGTGCATTGTAAACATGTTCGTGTTTCGAGCTGATTAATGCTTTTTGTAACAACCAAGAGTTAGTTACTCTGGCGCACAACTAGAACAAACTATAGAGATAATGATGAGGGAGTAGTTACCCCTTAGACTTCAACAAGTTAGTTGTGAGGATACAACGAGAGGACTCGCTGAGAAGTCTCCTGGATCTATTTGGGTATATATACTACTACAGGTTTGTTTGTACATATGTACTATACACTTGATGAAGGCAGTGGCTGATGATGTCAGAGGGCGCAGCCCGTGTGACCAGCTCCACTGCGTGAGAGACTTGTATCAAAAATAGAAAGAAAGGCAGCGCAGCGCGAGAAAGTGGGGTTTGAACAAAAGGGAAAGTGCTGCATGGCACAGAGTGTGAAAGCTATAGTAAAAGGTAAAGAGGAGAATGAAAATTAAAGGTCCGAAAATGTGTTATCGTAACACCTTTCTCCACTATTCTCACTACTTACATTCATTCTTGCGTTGTTCAATGATGGATCAAGTGTTTATCTATTGTTGTATGTGCTATATTTTCTCCCCAATTCAGTAATCATATTAACTCACTGCAAAGAGGAGCCGATGCGCTATCATCACACCAAACCTTCCACGCTCACCAAAGGTAAGTACTCGTCACTTGGTGTTATAACTTCTTAATGACACTAAGCCGACTGTTATCATTTATCAGAGACTTTGGCTCACTTGCACATGACACCAGTATTCGCCACTGTGATATTGTGATGATCTTTTGCAATTATTATATTTAGCTATCATATTTTTTGCCCCAAAATTCATTTAATGTTGATGCAGGTTTAATATTTGGTGGTCCTACTAGGCCATTTTGGCCAAAACACCAGCATATTCTTATTTAATTGGCATGTGTACAAGTAAAGTGTAATACAGAAGAGGTCGGCTCCTCCTCCCCTCCCCCCCCTAATCAGAGACCCCCCAAGACACAATTGTCACTTCAAAGAAGCAGCCTCCACACATCCATGTCCAAGTTCAGTTTCCCTCCTCTGAATGAGATGTTTTAGGGAATGGCGCAGGATGAAGGCAAGAAGGAGAGACTTTGGAACTTCTTAAACAATCCTCTGGAAGTCCCCCCTGCACTGACAACATCCGGAAATAATGGTTTTCGGAGGAACGAGCTGGAGGATCGTACAAGTTATGTACCGGATACAGACTTAGACGACACAACATTTTGGAGTCAAACCTTGGACCCATTGTTAGCCTCTTGGCTGAGGGAGACAAGCTCATCCACAACATCACCTATGATGCGGGATACATCATACTCCTTTTGGTTCAACCCACTTTCCTCAGAGCCCCAGTTCCCTGTAGATCACAGGCCAGACAAGGTGCCTAGCAGCCCTTGGAGCATGCATGAACACCCGCCAGCAACCTCTCCACTCCCAAACACCCGGCAAACAGCACATCTAACCAGTCAGCCACAGTCGAACCAGATGTGTCAGTCAATCCATCTGACACATTATCCCCACCTGATCCATCTGGCACATCACCTCCAACTGATTTATTACAAGGTGCACCAAAAGAGGCTTTCAATATATTCAGCGGAGCATCGGGTGCATCTATCCCTCTCAGTAACAGAGCAACACTTCCTTCTGGCAGTGTTTGTCCTACAGAGGGGCAATTGGCACAGGCCAATAGTGCAACGTGGGCCTCACACAATCCCACTGGAAGGACATTACCTGTTTTCCCTCCTTTGCAATCACTTACTGATGCTGCAAAGGCCTCGAGAAGTATTGCGAGAGAAGTAAAAAACAACATGCTCAAGAAGCTCGATGAAGACATTATTACATCTGTAAAAGAGCAAAATAATAAATTTACAGACATCGCCAAAAATCATGATGTAAAGGTGGAAAAGGTTAAGAATATGGTAATTGTGTACACTCACTACACGAAGGTGTGAAAACCACAGCTTCACAATGCTATATTACATGCCAAGGCATTAGAAATAAATCCAAGTACATACTTTACACTTTGCCTGTGGTTATAAACATGTTTAACTGGTTCTTATATTTAGGTCTGAGTCCGGGAGAAAGGGAGGACCTTATTGAGCTACAGAACATGGCCACGAAGGACAAACAAGATCTGTCAGAAGAACAAAAAGAGGAGCTCCTCCAAAGAGTGGCCGACAATTGCATACACAAGGCCACGAGCATGCAATCGAGCAATGCCACAGCAGCTAGAGACATTATGTGCACAGCTGATAGCATGATTAAGGAGGTATGCCCCTACATGGTATAGCAGTGATAATTCACTGAATGTTATTCAAGATGTGTTAAAAATTGATCCCGGCAAGGTTTCAAGGTTGTTTGCATTGTGGGCATGCACCCGTAAACAGAGTAAGTCCTTTCCCACTCCACTGGCAAGCTAACTGACAATGTATTGTAGACACGTCGGAATGTGATACACTTGTTGTTCTACGCAGCCAATGTGTGGAGTTGATTCAGACTGGCCTCAATAAGTTTCAAAGCTTTATATTCAACAAAGCCAACTGCAGACTTCATAGAGTGCTTACTCAACAATGGAGCAGTTTCCATGAACTATGTAAACTACGAGACCACCGTTGTGCAAACCCACAAGGTCCGGTTGGTCAATTGGCCCACTGGCCTGAAATTTGTCAATTCATCCTTCATAGGAACTGTTGGTGATATATGAACCCTTTGCAACTCCCTAAGGACTGGCGAGTGCCATTGGGAGAAGCTCACAAGACTCCAACAAATGGCCCATAAACTTGACCTAGAGAGACGTCAAGAGGCTGGAGAAATTGTCAGGAAACCATGAGAACAGTGCTTAGACACTGGTACCAAGCGCAAGCAAGGAGGTGCCTTACAGGGTGGAAGAGGAGCTGCCCCAGCACAAAGAGGCCGTGCAGGGGTGCAGGGTCAAAGTGCAATGAGCCGAGGGATTCTTGAGAGCTCTGGAGACGAGTAGGATGAGTAGAAAGTACAATACTCACTGGCTCAAGGAACATGTCACTATATTCTCTCCAATCACTCAAAGTTGGTCTTTGTCTCCATGTTCATTGAGAAAAGGTGCAAAGTGTACAAGAACAATATAAATTCTATGCTAAGAAGGGCGTTCTGGAGCTCACTGTGTCAGACAACGAGCTCGAATCTTTTGAACATCACAGTGTTGCGTAACGTGCATGACATTCATTCCTGCGATGTCAGGCGGCATTGACGTATACAGCGATGACTCTAGACTCGGACACGTGGCATTCCAGGTTGTTGGTCCTTTTGAGCGCGGCTGCCGAATCCCCACCGTGAGAATAGCTCACAAACCTCCAAAATCTCAGATTTATCCAAGAGATATTGAAGGAGGCCTGCAAAGACAATTCGGGAGGCTAACTAGCCGTGCAATCAGCCGGAGGTAGCAAGGCTAATTAGCAGACTTGCATGGGAATCACAGGTGTGACAGAATTACAGTGTTTTCGGAATACCTTGTCTGCACCATTTTGTTTTTCGCTGCACCCTAGAAATATTATATAATCAGCTGAAGTACCAAAAAAGGACAGGCAATAGGAATCCTGGATTCCCATCAATAGTGAGGATATGTGGTCGACCACGAAGAAGGTTGGGAGGAGGGCAGACTGAGCCAAGCTGAGCTTGGTTTGCTTTCCAGCGAGAGAGGCTTTGTTCGGATACGTTGAAGACCTTGCAGACATCAGAGGGTATATACTGATGTTCAATGAGCCAGAGGGCTTGCTCTTTGATGTCTTTGCTGATAGCATGATACACCATGATGGTAAGTACAAAGATTGTTATCGATGACATCCAGGATTCCTATTGCCTGTCCTTTTTTGGTAACTCAGCTGATTATATAATATTTTTAGGGTGCGGCGGGAAAAAAATGGCGCAGACAAGGTTTTCCAAAAATGCTGTAATATTAGAATTAGACTGAATTCCAGTGAATGTATGATTGCCAAACAAATATACTGATAGCATAGCCCTCCATCAGGAAAAACCCTTTTGCTATATAGCGCTATATAGCCACCACCTATATATATAAAAGCATTCATAGAAACTATAGTACTATCAGTGCAATCATAGCTCTTATAGCTCTTATAGCATAGTAGTAGGCAAAATCTTAACCAAGGGGAGAAGTATCTATAATTTGCTCAAACTCTGGATTAATCTAATAAATTTCTTCAATAATAGAAAGAGGCCGAAAGTGTTTGGAGTCAAGTATATTATTATAGGCAAGGTACTATAAGTGCTCTTATAGCCTATAGCAGCCTACATAGCTCCTATAGCTGTGAAGGTTATAGTTATAATATAGTTCAAGGTGCTTAAAAGGGCTAATAAATCATACAGTATTAATTAATTATATAGCCTGTATTAGTGAGATAGTAGTTTGTATCTTTGTATCTTTGATATTTATAAAATAAGAATAATGATTTATCCAAATATAAGTAGTGACAATGAGTAAAAAAATAATCTAAGTCCATGAAAGGTCAATATATAACACCTGTATGATATATTTTATAAGCTCTCATGATGTAGTGGATAAATATGATGTGTGGTGATGGGTTGCTCAGTCACCCAAAAGCTGACTAGCAGGTTGAGAGTTCAAATCCTGTCTGTGTTATTTTTTTTCTATCAGCCACACAACAATTTCCAACAACACCCCAGATTGCTCCTCTTTTTGTTTACAACGATCTTCTTGTGCCGCTTTTGCTGCATCCAAAGCGGTTTGATGCTCAACCACACGGTTATAAAATTCATCACCTGTGAGTAATCTCGGCAGTCCATCACTGTTTAGCTCACCCTTCTTTCTTCTCTTCTGTTTTTCCTCCTGCGCTGCCAGCTGACCTGACAGACGATCACAAAACATCGACCGCAAAACAACAGTTGACTGCATTCCAACAAGTGCATTTTTTGATGCAAGCTCTCACTTATAGGATTTGTGTAATGCCGTTTGGTAAGCTTTCTCTTTTTTGTTTGCTGGTTCTTCATCTAGCAGAGGGTGTGTGCATTTGCACCATGTTGGGGAGATTTGGGATGGTGTGAATGGTGGGAGGTGATGAGATGAGGTGACTGGGGTATCCGCAACAAGAAACGAAGCTGATGTAGATGCAAGTGATTTGACAGCGTCTTTTGCCACTGTGTGCCAAAGTGGTCGATGCTGCTGTATTGAGGTGTTTCCGCAACCCAAGTTGATGAATGGATTGTTGTTGCTGTCCTGGCTGGTAGGTTGACTCGTATGGGGAGTTTGTGACAGTCCTGGCATGGGAGTTGATGGAAATGGGGTGCATTGAATATCTTCGGCCTCGTTTCAATACTGACACATAAGAGACGTGATGACACAAACAGGGCTCGGCTGTGGAAGTGGCAGCTGACCTTGAGATGATGTCTCCAAGCTTGGGGCAATCATCTCTTCGGTAATGATGTTTCGGTCAAGTGGCCAGACCCCAGTTGCTCTGAATGCAGAAAAAATGGTTTCAGGGGTGAGTGCTTTGAGATGAGCTCTTTCATAGATTATAATGAAGTTGTTTTTAGTTATTTTTTGATGTGTAGAACTCTCAAAGCTGTCACGTGCCTCCGTCCAATAATTCTTCAATGGACTGAAGACAACAATGTCAAGGCCTTGATAGATGTGAGTGGCATGTGCGGGATAGCATAAAACATGAATAATATGTTCCCTGGCGTAATCTAGGAACTCCTTTGTGTAATGGGAGTTATGGCCATCAACAAGGAGAAGACAAGCTCGTCCGTGCACTTTCTCGCGGGTTTTGTTGTTAAAGTCTTCAATCCAAAGTCGTCCAATTGCACCATCAGGCCACCCTTTGGGCGAATGAGCAACTCTATAATTATGTGAGTCCTTAGTATTCTAGTCAGAGGCCCAGCAAAGCAAACTCACAAGGCTTTCAGAGTATTGTCTTGATGCCAATTCATCAAAAATGACTTCCCCTTATAGATAATAGTTGGCGCAATTGATCCACCATCAGCGCAGATGGTCACCATCACAGTGATATTCTTGCAATTTCCATCCCGCTGCTGATGTTGCATCTTCCTTTGTGCAGGACCAATGACACGCTGTTTGCGTCCATTCCCAGGCTGGAAGCCAGTCTCGTCTGCTGCCCAGATGCAGTCCTCGACAATATTATTATCCTTGATGGTGCTCTCAAGTAAGTTGCACCATGCTTTGTGTGTGTGCTTGTTGACTGCCCGCCCACGAGCAGAATCAAGTGGAGAACTCCAATATGTGCCCAAGCGCTCTGAGTGTTGATTAAGAAAATGCCCAGTCCAATTCATTCCGACCCCTGTCTCTGGGAAAGAATTGCCAAGTCGTGCTTGTAGGAGGGTGTCAACATGAAACTTGAGCCTTTTGTGATCAAGTGGGAAGCCTCTTGCTGCAAGGTCAAGGCATTAGTTCATGATGCTCTCCTCCTCTTCAGATGTAAGCCAGGAATGATTTTCTTCATTTGCTTGTTGACAGCTTCTCCCACCTCCAAGTTGTCTCATAAGAGTAACCCTGTCAATGGTAATATGCTTCTTCTTCCTCTTGTTCATCTCTTCTTCTGCCTCACGACAAATTGCTTGCAGACTCCTCTGATCTTCCTCTGGCTTCTCTTTGTCATCATTCCACAGTTTTATTGCATATGCGAGACCTTCTTCTTTATCAAAAAATGCAGTACGTTGCTTCTTGCACTTGGATTTTGCACGGCCAGCCATAACTTGAGTGCATTGTAAACACAGTGAGCATTTTATTTGCCGTAATATTCAAGTCCCTAATACTGACTATTCCATAATAGGTATATCTCGTTTACTGATAAACAACTTGACACCCTTATTGACTTTCTTCATCGGCACTGTAGTGGCAAGATGAGGAGTCACTGATCTTCCAATCAGGTATTGGGACCACGAAGCCAAGAAGCAAATGTAAATATTCCATTGGTTAGAATGGCTACAGTATTTGTATTTCCTGTAGTAGCTATTAAACTTCGTGATTTCAAGGGTAAAATACTAATCATTAGTTTAATGGTGGCCTCGAGTGAGTTCTATCTTATGGCCAAGCATAGCATTGTATTGTATTTCCTTGCCTAAACTGTTGTTTTACTTGTTGTGACTGGAATTCATGTGTAATTTGTGTTTGGTTCAAGTGTTGGTGGTGGTTCAAGTGCCGGTAAATAACTGTAGTGTCCATCCAATTGGACACAAAGAAAGTGCAGGACATTCTTCACCGTTAAGTGTCAATGAAAAGATCACTGTCTCAAACAAACTGTTGTAATTCCCCCTTCAACATCTTATTCAGATTTGCAAACAATATGTCAACAACACAACCTGATTACACCCAGTACTCAGACACAATCAAGCCACCCAAAGAAAAAACAAACAAGTACAAATTGGAAGTCAGTTCTAAACAAGTTGTGACAAGGAATGCAATGGATCAAACCTGGTCACTCAGATATACACTATAGTCACTATGATCATACTATAGTTGCTCTTATAGCGCTATAATAGTCCTTATTTGCACATATGTATAAACCCCTCTGTTATATAGAAAAAGGCTTTTTCCTGATGCTGTGGGACCAGGAATATAGTCAAAAAATTATGGTGGTCATTTGGTTACTATTGTTAGACAATAGGTGCAATTGATCTGGGGAGAGGTAGAATAGCTCACCAGTTGTTGAGCTTCAGACTGTGGGAACTTGACCAGTAGATATAATTTTTAGTTTTCTAGCTGCCTATGTAGAAAAATAAGCAAGAACTTGAATCATGAGAGTAGCGGAATGAAACCAAAAAGTACACACTTTGAAATGGTCCTGCAATCTCTGGTCACACTGGGTCACAACAGCACTCACAGACAAAATCAGGCGGAGCTTACCACACTATGAGCAATGCCCAAAATCCCACGCTGTGACACGCGTGGACCAAAGCACAGGATGGAAACCAGTGGCAGAAGTGTAGCACAGTGAACCAGGGGTGCAGAGACTAACATATATAGTAGATTATATAGTGTTTATCAACATTTTAATCATAGCATCCATGGGTGCAATTGTTTGGTGATAAACTAAGAAAAGTTGACATATTCATCCCCTACAAGCAAGCACGACAATCCCGCTATTTTAGAAAAATACACCACATTTCCTGTTCAATGCCAGTATGGCATCAAATGGCCAATTACTTCTCTATTGCATATTGCAATGCTCAACGTGCCATTGGTGTATACTACAATGGAACAGCCCGTTCATGAAAATGAAATGCTGCAAAGGGCCTAGTCTATCCTTCAACACTGCTGGTTTTTTTTCACGGAACCATCACTGTAGCATACACTTCTCCCACTGGTTTCTATCCTGTGCTTTGGTCTGTGTATGTCACAGTGTGGGATTTGGGCATTGCTTGTAGTGCTGGTGGAATTCTGCCAGGTCATACCAAGTTTTGACACTGGTATGTGCGGTATGTACCAAAGCAGAGCTAGCGGGCCATGAGTGATTATCTTGTTTCAGTCGCCTAGTCACAACTTCATCATTGTTCTCATTTCTCCAGACACTTTGAGGCCTTAATCAGTTCAGTAAGTATCTGGCATTGTAGAGGCCTACCTAATGATGTTTCCTAGAGAGAAAATGCAATATTCCCAGCACAAGATCTGGTCAAATCTGGCCATCTTTCTCTCAAAACTCACACTACTAGAGTTCAAGGATGTAGTCTCAGGTCTGTAGTTGTTGCTACAGATAAGCTATTCACTAAATTCTTTCACAGTTATATTCTCTATACTCTACATCTGACAATTTTCTAGCTACAGTACCTGTACAGCAATTATTGAGCCTCTGGAGGCCCAAGTGCATATATTTTACTGGTTGCATCCAGTGTCCAACAATAGTACAGTTGAAAAACAGTCAAATCCAGGTCTGCCAGAACATTATATATCTGTTCCTGATGAACTCTAATGTAAATGTATCCCTAGGTATCAGATTTGATATTCTGAGCTTTGCATGATTAAATTAGAAAATGTATTCTGGTCAAAGAGATTCAGGTTTTGACTTGAGTGAGTGGTGGTGCCCAGGTTTGTTGGTTCAAACCTGTTTGAACCCAGTTTGGGCAACAGCAAAATGCTTGAATCATGGACCAAACCAAGGTTTGGTTCTGAACCATTTATCCGAACTGAAACTTACCATCCCTAGACTTGGTGTGTAGCCAACTGTGTTGTTCTGGTTCACAAAGCTTGTCAAGTTAACTATATAATGCAGTGGTGGTTGAGCTAGTTCTGCTTGTGTGACTGGACTAATGTGTTGCTTAGGCAATGAAGGATCTGATGGAAAGAATATATTAGAGCCAAAATGAAGGTGAAAAGAGAGACTCACTACTACATTGTGCAGCCAATGTTGCCATCTTCAGTCCAGAAGAGATGGTAAAGTCTTGATGATTAAGTCATACTAGCAAGATTGTGATTGTGATTGATGAGATTATCCACTCACCAACATCAGGAAAAACACTTTGGCTATATAGACTCAATATAGTTGTCATAGTGATTATAGCTGCAAAAGAAACCCCAACATCTATTTAGGAACAATATGCTCTTAAAGTACTCTTATAGTTGGCTATAGTCTCTTATAGCACTTGTAGCACTTATAGCATATGGCTGACTATATGAGCTATAAGAGAGTATGTGGTTGATTTAAAAAAAATAATTACACACACAAGGTTTGAACTCTCAACCTGTTGGTCCGCTTTTTTGTTAACCAATCAATCTACAGCCATATACCACACATTTATCCACCACACCATAAAGGCTTACAAAATATACTATACATATATAATATATTGACCTTCCATGGACTTGTCATTTTTTTTTACACATTGTCACAACTTATACTTGGATAAAGCATTGCTATAAATATGCACTATAGCCTCAACAGCTATATAGGCCATTATAGCTATAAGAGCCATTATAATGCCTTGGCTAACTATATAACGTTATACTGGTGCTATGTGTGCTCAAACTTATAGTACTATGAAAGCTATAATAGCATTTATAGTAATGCCACTACTATATAGCACTATCAGAGCTATAATAGCACAAATAGTATCACTTTTGCTATATAGTTCTATTAGAGCTATGATAGTATAAATAGTGTTGCCTCTGCTATATTGCCAAAGTGTTTTTTCTGATGCCATAGTACTATAAGAGCTATAGTAGCATCTATAGTAATACCTCTGCTATATAGTACTATTAGAGCTATAATAGCATAAATAGTATTGCCTCTGCTATATAGCCAAAGTCTTTTTCCTGAATAATAGCTATTCCTAAATCAAAGATAGGCCTTGAACCATCCTCAGGCTCATCATTAATGTGGCCTGTCTTTTTCTGATAGTGCTCAGTGCAAAACAGGCAACAGTTGCAGGCAGTCCTATTCACACCCTTAAAGTAGAAAAAACTGATAGAGCAGTCATATACAGTCTTGCAATAATCACAAGTCTGGTTGATGGCAAGATTACTGGTGGGTGTGAAATTGGCCATTATGGTGAGTTTTCTCTTACTTTTTGTGCTCCATTTATACTGATTATTTCTTATTCAATAATGGCCCACCACTATCAGAGCTGGTGCACTGGTTTCTTTTTCCAAACCCAATCCCTAAGCATCCCCTATGTATGTGTCTGTGAAAATCATGTTGCAGGTACACAATTTTAGCCGAGTGCCTCACTGTGCATTATTATACATATTTTGTATGGCAACTGCCGCCCACTATGTGATACGTGCACCACCATTGTTTTACCAAGGACAAACCAGTTCACTACAGTGTTTCTTTTAAATTTACTATAAATTTATTCTAGTATCACTCCTAAATCTTTTATAGCAGAGTTTCCACTTGTTCAAATTTGGAAGGCAGACACGGTGTGTGCTTACCAGCATGTAACTGCTCATCTTCATCATTTGGTCCATTACAGTCTCATTAGCACCCAAAAACATCATTCATCTTTTTGTCAAGCAGTTTTTTGCTGAAGGCTACAAAAACCTGGAAATTATGATGAAGTTGAGAGATCATTATGATGTGGAGTTGTATAATATGTCATAAGTCTATCATCTGCCTTTGTGGTTATTCCTACAATAATAGTTCTGGACACAGGCTGTTGCTTGTGAAGAAAAAACAAATGATTTGGGGCACAAATGCTATACAAGGGTCTGCACACACAATGAGGAGCATCAGTCAGGGTATTGAATGCCTTTGATTAAGGTTCCCTATGCAGTGATCACATGATATAAGGCTGATATTACAACAAGGGAACATATATGTATGCTTCAAGGTAAGATTATTGATGTCTTACTTAATCTCATATTAACCTTTGCAGAGAGCTCATTCTCCAGTACATGAACACTCATCATTGGAAAAAAGTGGCCAGTTCCCAGAAATGTTTCCGTCCCAGCACAACACACTACATTTTCTTGTCCTTATACCACCACCATCCCAGTACCACCACCATGAGCCTTTTACAGCAAGGCCCTATATATACATTTAACCAACTCTTTTTCAGGAACTTGTGGACTAGAAAGAGGTTCAAGATTATCCCACTAGACACAACATTGGCTTTTTTCTATAAGGACCTCCCAAAGGATTTTCAGTGGGTAAGATTGTTTCTCATCTTGTCTTTATATTTTCTAACCCTTGTTTTAGAAATATGCTTCTGATGTTGCTATTATGGTGAGTACCGCAATACTTCATTTATGTTGCCTGCCAAAAAAGTCTCATTGTATTTTGCAAATAGTGCTGTTTTGGAACAAGCTGACGTGTTTGGTGACACAGTTCATTTTGAAAAGAGCTTGTCACACCACTAAGAACTGATAAGATAAGATAGGCCTTTGATGCCACCATGTGATTTATGTGATGAAAAGTGTTACACTTGGTGACAAACCAGAAAATTGCTATCTTCTTGCTCAATATGAACTACTTAGGTTTTGTTTTTTGTGAGAAAAGCTGGACTCAATAAATAGATAGATTTCTGGAAGCAGAACTAAAAAAAATGATGCTTTATAAAGATAGAATAAATTCTTATGGCAAGGATGACAAAAAATCAAACTGTTGATCTGCATTATTGAGCCGATTGTCATGGGCAAAGTCATGCCATTTCATAGTATTGATCATGGATAAGATTTAAACTTACTTAATTTACAATCCTGAAATTTGAGTAACATGATATGACATAGCACGAGAAATTTAGTTTGCCTCTCAGCTCACTAAAAGTAAGCGTGTTTTGCAAATGGCTTTTGTTTTGAAATGAAGGCTGCTGAACAGGCCCTTATACTATTTTGATTCTAGAAACTCAATGCAATGACGTAATTATTCTGGTTTAGCATATATCATTGTATTTTGGTTTTAAGTAAATTGCTGTAATTCACCGTGTTTTACTTTCATTTGTTTTTGGTACTTCCCAATAAATCAATAGCTTTCATTTTCAATTGTTTTCATTCCATCTGAACAGTCCCACAATCAAAAAAAAAAAAAAGATTCAAAACAATATATTCAGTGTAAATATTCTAAGAATTGAAAGGATTATTCCAGTATTTAGAAAGATATATTTGGTGACAATCATTTTCTATCAGCCTAAATATTGTCATTTCTGACTGTGAGTAATTCCTAGTGAAAAGTTGTACTCATTGATGGTGATACTTCACAATTGCTAGTCTGGTCTGACATAACAGTGGAGGATGGAAGCCCCCTTTGGTGGTAATACATTTAATACCTTGGCCCTCCGGGGAAGACCTGGACCTGGCATCTCACGTTGTACAATGTTATGGCAGTATTTCCAGAATTTATCTTCACTTTTATTTTATTTTATTTTATTTTGCTTTGCAAATTTTGATTTTTGAAAGATGTGGCTGATCACATGACACATCAGCGGTGACATCATATAGAATACAATGGAACAGCACAGAATATTTACCTTAACTGTACAATACCACATGCTTTTAGGTATACATACCCTTGCAAATAGATGGAGACTCCTCAGCGAGTCCTCCTGTTGGATACCATCAACCAACTCACTCTTATCCTTAAGACTACCAACTCTACCTGTTATCATGTGTAACAACCAAGAGTTTGTTACTCTGGCGCACAACTCAGGCAAGCAAAGAGTAATGATGAGGGAGTGGTTACCCCTTAAGTAGGACCGAGTTAGTTGTGGGTATACAACAGGAGGACTCACTGAGGAGTCTCCTGGATCTATTGGGTATTTACACTACTACAGGGTATTTGTACTTATGTACTGTACAGTTGATGAAAGCAGTGGCTGATGATGTCAGAGGACACAGCCCGTGTGACCAGCTCCACTGCGTGAGAGATGGAGTTTGAACGAAAATGGAAAGTGCCCGCATGGCATAGTGTGTGAAAACTACAAAAGAAAGTTGAAGAGGAGAATGAAAATTAAAGGTCCAAAAATTGTGTATTGTAATATCATGTATTCTTCTTGAGACCAACATGTGTGCATCAGAGTATACAAACTTTGGGTATTGTCACATACAGTGCATTATGATAATATATTGTTTCATTATCACTAGTACATTAACACAAGTGAAATCACTTATTATAGTAAGGGTAGCGCTTCTCAGTGTACAGGGGTCATCCACTTCAGGCAGCCAAAAAATTGGGGCTTTTAGCTTGATCATCCTCACCAAAAGGTTGGGGCTAAAATCCCCCTTTTCATGGTCTACCTATGGCCATTAGGGACCAGACCTATTTGACATGGGACAGTCCCATCTATTATCATAGGTCCCATCCCTATACACATAGGGATGGTCCCTTCAAATATCATATTTCACCTGGTGCCAGATATCTAATGGGATAAGACCACAAATGCCAGCTATTTAATTTGCAGGTTACATAATAATTCCCACAGGTGTGCACTATGTGGATTGGGTGGACTGAAAGTAGATGGTGCAGACTAAATACAGATTATATGGACTATATGGATTGTGTGGACAAATAATTGAGAAGTGAATTGGATAATAATAAGTAATACAGGAGAGATTTGAGTGTGGAAAATGATGGAAATATGTATCTAGCCAAAATAGGAACTATGCAGGGGTATAGCATAGCAAAACACAGAATAAAATAAGCATTTGCATATTTTAAAGCTAATAGAGCAATAAGTAACTTTTGATGCAATTTGTTTTAACCTAGGTGCATATGGGACAGGACCTAATCAGATATGGGATAAGCCCTAGTGTATGTAGGACAAGACCTAGGCATATGTGGTATGAGACCTAAATGTATATGGGATGAGACCTAGGCATTACTTGGGAACTTGATATTTCATTCCAAGGCCTGTCAGTAATAAGGGCAGTAGTAATAGTGGATAACCTTTGAGTGTGGCACTAAAGATAATGTAACATTGTATAGATGTGGGTCCTGGCATTGTTGATGGTCTACAGTATTATTACAGGGACTATGTTGTCTGTTTCAGTTCTTGCAAGTTGTAACAATTGTTGCCAATGTTCTTTCAGAAGAAGGCAATAAACAGCTTCTGGCATAACAGGGACTTAAGTCTTGATTCCTTCAATATCAATTCTCAGCATTTTTAAACATCCAACCATAAGTTCAGAAGGTCTGCTGGCATCTGTGTTCTCATACTTATTTGTTGGTTACTGGGTGCAATCATTTTTTTCTGGAGATCCCCATATATGATGAAAATTTCTGATTGTTTGTCCAAGAAGTGGAGTTCCTGATGAATTACATTGAGGTTGACATATGACTTCTATAAAAATGTAGTGTGCTCCACTTTTAGTGGGAGTAGAGAAGCCTTTTTTTTTATTTTTAAGCATAATAGCATTGACTTATGCTCTAGTTGTTGATAAGAGATTTTGTTGGGTATTGTAGTTGTCAACCAATTCCTTCTACAAGTTGAAGCTAATACAAAATGGTGATACTATAGACCACTATGTTCAGTAATTTTGTTTTTTATACATCTGGCCTCGCTACCTTGAATTCATATATAAACATCAGTGTGAGTTTATTGTGACTGAGAATATCTGTGGAGATGAAATCAAGGGTGCTGATTTTAGTAGCATATAGGTCTTTTTTAGTTAGGCTGTCATTTAGTCTTTTGTCATTTCTTTCTTGGACTGGGTGCATTTGCATTTAATTTTATTGTAGCTAGTGTAGTTGCACTCTGATCTTTATCTAGCTTATCTTGTACAGTGACCATAGTAGCTTATTGTCAACAATATTGAAAAATAAATATTGATGTTGTCAGGTTTGGGCAGACCTAGCATTTTAAGGAGTTGTTGGCTTAGCTGCAGATATATTGTTGAGTGGTCCTCTAGAATTCAAAGGAATAGCTATTCTATTAGTTATTTGAAGATATTGCCTTTCTCAGATGATTATATATATATAAATACATTCCCAGATTACACTATAGTCCCAAATGTAATAGCTAGAACAATTTTAGAAGTGACAATTAGGTAAGTTTGACTGGGTTTTGTAAGAATATTCCTGGGTTGTCAGTGGAAAATTTTGTTTGAAAACATTGCTACAGTGATGTTGAGATAAAAGTAGGAGCTACACTTATATAGTTTTAAGTACAAAGCATATAAGACAAATATAACACACTGAATGGATAGGGTCACCAACATTTAGCAAATGTAATTTGGTAGTAAGATCCTCAACTTCTGTAATTGTGGACTTGTCCTTTGAGGATCCAAATGCTATGGTTTTGGTGTATATTTCTTGGTATTTATACATTTAAAATGATAGCTTTCTTAAAATGGTGAATTTTGTACTGTTGTTGGCTCCAGGGTATTGTTTATAGCGTTGCCACAATTTGGTTATAGATGGGTTTATTTAGTTATTATTAGTTAAGCCCTAATCTGGTTTATAAAATTTATAGAAACCACAGTTTCAGTTTAATATTACAGCTGATTCGGAAAACATTGGCTGTACCAACTTTTTCTCTCGTGTCTGTTCTAGCTTAGTAATATAATCTGAATTCCAAAAATAGAAACAATGTGAAATCCCAGCAGCTGCAAACATGTAACCCATCAATAACACTTTGCTATTGACTACCATGCTCTACAGACAGATCAGCAAGGATATCAAGGATCACGCTCTTTGGTTAATAGAGCATAACTACATCCCATCCAACATCTGTAACATTTTTGGCATCTTTGAGTGTTCCCTTTGCCACTGGCAGGCCAATCAAGAAGCATTTGGCTCTGTAGCACCTCCTATGTACCCCACTCAAGGCCGCCCATATATCCTTGGTGCAAACCAAGCCAAGAGGATATATTCGCTGCTTGAAAACACCCCAGAGATGTACCTGGACAAAATTCAAGACTGGTTAGCCCTTGCACATGATGTGCACATATTAAAGACCGCTCTTTTCGAACATATTAGAGATGCAGGGCTAACTTATAAGGTTCTACAAAAAGCAACAGCAGAAAGGGATAACAATTGGAGGGAGGAGTGGTTGAAGGACATCAATACACACTTTACAGCCAGCCAGTTCACCATGATTGACAAAACCAGCAAGGATGACCGGACAATTTATCAATACTACAGACGGGTGCCCAAAGGTTGTCGTGCTGCGGTTCAGGCTAATTTTGTTTGGGGAGAACACTACAGCTTAGTAGCAGCACTCACGCTCAACAGATATCTGGCCATGAACATAGTCCACAGTTTTGTCAATGGTGAGGATTTTTTCGATTTTATTGTAAATGATGTGGTACATTTTTTTTGTTTATATTTATGCTCATCATTCTAACATATTACAGCTGCCTGTGATAAACCCGTATCCTCAAGATAAAAGCATCATTATACTCGACAACTGTGCAATACACAAAATGAACGCTGTCCATGAGGTTGTAGAAAGTGTAGGGTGTGTGTTGATCTTTTTGCTGCCATACTCCCCAGACTTGAATTCAATTGAGAAGAGCTTTAGTTGTGGTACAATTTTCTCTTTTTAGCTTGCGTTTTAGGCTAATACTTGGTTTTTTTAGTCAAAAGCTGGATCCGCTGTAACTATGTTTGCATTCAAGAACACAAGTATCCCAAAGTCGCTTTGCTTGAGGCTGCACATACTGTGACAGCTGACAAGGCTCAAGAGTGGTTTACGCACTCCGGATATAATGTAGAAACTGTATTTTAGTGTATGTTGGCCATTTTCTGTGTAAAAATGCACAAAACAATGTTGTATTGTCTGATTACGGGTGTAAATGAGTGTATGTAAGACTAAATATATGGTGATCTTTCTTATATCTATGGTAGGCCTTCAAAACACGAGCCCATGCGAGAGGCTTGAATCCCACTTCCCTATGCTGTTGTTCTGTAACAGCCTCCAGATTGTCTCCCACCATGAAACCCAACCAATTCAAGCTACTTTTGACATCTTCACCAAGCTTATACAGCTCATAAAACAACGAGAGGCTGCAAAATTTGATTAGCGGGGATGACAAATGGTTCGTTTCTTCAATTTTTTCTTTTTGTGGGCTGAATCTGACAAAATGTGACTCTACACCATGCATACCCATGCCCATACTCATTCCTGGACTAATGCACATTCCTGCACCCATTCCCACACTCATTCCCACACACATTCCACCCATTGGCATACCAAATCCCATTGGAAAAGCGGTTAGAGGGTTGTAACCAACAAATAGAGAAAATGCAAGAGGATTAGCAGATGGATTGAAGTAGGGAAATTTCATTGAGGATGAGAGTTGTGCGGTGGTGGCTTTTGCAGCAGGAGATGGGGGGGCCTCTTTTCTGTCAAGGTATGTACCTTCAACACTTGTTTTGCTTTGAACAACAGTGATCCAGTAGGGATTTTTTCAAGTGTAACATCACCTGTCAATATAGCAGCGGCCCAAACCATACAGTGGGGGTGTGTCAGTTCAAAATGTAGGTCACTGGCCCAGTGGTGGAAACATGTGATGCTCTTATGCATAATGCACAAGCCAGGCTTTTATTTGTTCAGTATTTTACTAGCTAAATCCTCTAGTTTGTTGTCTAGCTTCCGCTGAAACATTGTGATGAGTATGCTAAACTAGTACACCAGACTATAATCACCTTTTCTGTAGTTAGTCCACCCTCAACTTCCTAATCATACTCATCCTTGCCTTCAATCTGAGTGGCCTGTGCAACGAACAGGGGCTGGAGCAGGAGCAGGGGGTAGAGGGATGAGAATGGCCAGTTTGATTGGCAGAACAGCGGGTTTGATTGGTGGCCTATGCACCAGCGGATATAGTGAGTAAATGGCTTGAATATTGGCCTCATCCAGGCTATCCTAACTGTTGGGCATATCTTGGAGGATAGAGATAGGAGGGATGGTGTTAGGATCACTTGTAAGTCAATAATTCACAAAACGAGAAGGGTAAAATGGCACTTACAACCTTGGAGCAAGATCATGACATGGCGGCAGCAGGGAGCTTTGTTTTTGAGTGTAAGGAATCATTTCTAAAGAGTGGCAGTGGCAGCACCTAACAATGTGATGAGATTCTCATTAGCAAAGAGTAGGGACTTTATACTACAAAGAACATGCTAGACTGCAGGCTGCAGCACGCTATAGTACATACTAGAGATTCCACCTTAATTTTTTTTTTGGAATTCAGATCATATTACTAAGCTAGAACAGATGCAAGAGACAAAGTTGGCACAGCCAACGTTTTCCAAATCAGCTGTAACTTATCACTGATTTCAAACTAGGACAGCACTTTTTTTGCTTATGCTACTTCTCTTGCCAGTCAGGTTGATGAAACTATTAGTCATCTGCAAAATGTTCTCACTCAGATAAGTTCTTTGTTCTCCACCAGCATCTTTGTCATTGCTAAAATCCTCATTTTTCACTCACTATTAGTGCCTATTAGCTCCCAAGTGCTAAGCCATTGGACTTTAATAGATGATCAAAGCTGACAAGTAAAGGTTGGGATATTAGAATAGTCAAGGTCAAATCCTATTAGCCTTGTTAGACAACATACATCCTGAGTTGGTATTGAACAAAGGCTGGTAGCTCAGTTGGTAGAGTATCATTATATATAGGTAGAGGTCCTAAGCTCAATCCCCAGCTGGTCCACTTTGCTTTCATGCACTCCCTGTGGTCAGGTGACACTTAGAGGTCACATGCTAAAATCTAATATGGGACAGGCCATTTCAAGTTAGGCTTATTGAAGTTGTCCCAAGTGGATTTAGCTGTGTATATGGGGTAGTTATGTAGGTCACATCCCAGATATTAGTATATATTAGACTAGTTTGATACTAAGACACTCATATATGCAATAAATAACTCTCTTATTTGTCACTTATATGCTTAGTTGGCTTGGAAATCTTGGGAAAGGGATAATTAATGAAATTTTGATTTTATGTGGCTGTATGGTTGTATAACTTTTGCTGAGCATATTCAGATCTTCCAAAGCCACGTAGGATTTTTCTATGGTTCCCCCCAATTGAAAATATGATATTCTAACTACACAATGGTGCCCTCCATAGTCCTCCCTAACAATATGAACTCTGCCTAGGTAATATGGTCTCATAATCAGTACCTCAAACATATCACCTCATAAGGCTTTATTCTAGACCTAAACATATATAAGATGGGACTTAAGTACATACACTGCAGGGATTGACTTATATGAGCTCAGCTTATATGCTGAAGATATTGGATATCTGTGTTTTGATTGGCTGAAAAAAGCTAAAATTGAATATTTTCAGCATATAAGCTGGGCTTATATAAGTCGATCCCCACAGTGATATTGGATAAGATATTATTCTATACATGTGGGAGAATATATAATTTAATACATGGTATGACATAGGCTCTTTCTTCACTTGGGATAAAATTCAAAATAGTGTTGGATTTTAACTGATGAGTTAACAAGTAGAGAAAAACAAACAAGGCAATATAGGTGAAATATGTTTATGTATCCACCAAGTAACAAGACTAAATGTCAAAAACTTGTTGAAAAGTTATTTAGGTAGTTTACCATATTCTGCCTTTAGATAAGAGATAGTTATATGGCCTAATTTCTTATTGTCAATGAAATTCAAGTTATCCAAGATCTACTAGAAACCAGATATAAGTAAATTTATTCATGTTGCATTTATCCAGTTTGTTAAGGCAGTATCACCTGCTGGACTAATCTTGCTTTCATCAACTATTTCCCACAGCTTTCACAGAAAGATGGTGGGACAAAATATTATTAGATTATGTGTGCTAATGAGAATTACAAAATGTAAAGATAATAGAGTAGGTGTGTTTTTGGGATATGATTATGAGAAAATAAAATAAGTGATTACAGATAACACACCATATAAAGGGATATTCCTATGTATAGGGACAGGACCTATGTAAATAGATGGGACTGTCCCATGTCAAATAGGTCTGGTCCCTAATAAAACTAAGTGAAACTACAATTCATGTTAGTTTAAGGTGATCTCTAATAAATGTAATGTAATATACCTCAGCCGCTGCCCGAGAGGCTATAGAAACGACTGAGGCATTCCTATACTAAACCCCCTACTACTTATAGTCGGAGGTGCTACTCGCTACAGTATAATGACTCCTAGGAGTACAATTGTGCTCCTAGGAGAACAATGGTTACTCCATGGAGTGGTGGCTATGCTCCATAGAGAACAATAGCTGCTTTGGCAGATACCAGGTTTATCTGGTTTTGTCAGTCCCTAATGGCTATAGGTAGACTTTGAAAAGAGGGATCTTAGCCCCAACCTTTTGGTGAGGATGATCAAGCTAAGAGCCCCAATTTTTTGGCTGCCTGAAATGGGTTATCACCTCCCCTGCAGTCACATTCAACAATCTAAGGAATAGAAGAGTAAATGCACAGGAAATAGTGAATGGCAGTTCTATCCAAAGGGTATAAAAGTTTTTGGAAAGACTACAAGTCCAGGAACCAATGGAACACCAAAAAAGAAGCACACATAATCACAACAACAGCTGGTCATGTGTTTCTATCCAGAAAGGGTATAAAAGCTCCTGGAAAGACTATCACACCAAGTATAACCAACTTTTGTCACATCAAAAATTGATGAAAAAACCTGAAAGTAGTTAAAATATTTGATTGTATTTTTGGACCTACAAGATTTTGTCAGAATACTGTATTTTTGTTGACATAATTTTATATTTCCATACAAACATAGTATCAATGGAAATATGTCAACAAAAGTATGGTGTTCTGACAAAATCTTGTAGGTCCAAGATACAATCAAATATCTTAACTCCTTTCAGGCTTTTTCATCAATTTTGGGTGTGACAAAAATCAGTTATGCTTAGTGTGTATGGGTCCAGGAACAAAACTTTGATCAGTTTTGTGCCTAGCATGTATTGGCATAGATGTAGATAAAGGAGCTTTGTGTTCAGAGCAAAGATTGCAACTCTACAAATCTGTATATAACATGCCTTCCATACTAAACAACTCTGTACTACCATTAAAACCCCAAACTTGCTATCAATTCAACAAAGGACTCCGGTCTGAGGAGCTGTTGATGTCACCCAAGGCTATAACGCCGGTCAGCAAGGCCCTCTTACTATCATCTATCAGACAGATCAGGTGCCCAAGAAAATGGCCCAGCATCCACTTGGCATCTGGGACAATAAGTAAAATGGGCTTGAATTTTTGTTCCGATGTTTGGGGTGATTTGTGATGGGCTGGGATGTTTGGCATAACACAAAACATTATGAAAGAATTTTAGTATTTACATTGTATACTTTTGTACTGCTATTTCAGCCATAGACAGAGGTTTTGTGCACCTGTGGTCTGATCTGAAATGAAACCTTTACAGTATTTTGCACATCCTTTTTATACTGGAAATATTCTTGCAGCAATAGCTGTATGGAGGGGACACAACATCACTACTAGCTAAATGGGACTGATCATAGTCCTGTTACTCCTTAATATTCATATTATTAGAGTAGACACTGACAATAAGCCCCAGTCAGGGAGTGAGGCTGCACATTGGGTGCACATCCTGTCCATGCTGACTGAACTGCTCACATCACTGCTATATTGAGGCCAAGGCAGCTGTCAATTCAACTGCTGCCTCACCATCTGCCTGCACTCCCTCTCTGCACTGCCATGCCAGAAAAGGTGTCACATGCATTGTAAAATGGCAATGCGAATAGCATAACAATTATTTCCATGTTGTTTTGACAGTGCAGGTTACCTGCTTTGAGGCTGAAGCAGCTGTCTATCTTATGGTGGCTGCCTCAGCCTGCACCTGTACCCTTACTTTATCTTTGCACCATCATAAAAAAGAGGGAGCCATTTGTGCTGCAAAACGGCAGTGCAAACATTGTGCATCACTTGCAAATCATTTTGACAGCACAAGGTCCATGTTTCAAGCCTGAAGCAGCCATCAATTTGATAGCAGCTCCTGTCTCCATTTTTTCATCCCTGCATTAGGCATGAGAAGAAACAGTTTGCAATGTGAAATGGCAGCGTGAACAATACACTTTACATGGTCTACATGTTATTTCACCTCTTGCTGCTATTCAAAATCTCAAGAAGTATTATGACCAGAAGCAAACAGAAGCATGTGAGTATGGAAAGAGTGATAAGATGTGGTTAGAAGGCACACATACCTCCACCAACTGACTGATGGAAAAACTTGACAATAAGTGATAGTGATTTGGCCCTTTTACCATCAAAGCAAAAGTCAGGCTATCTGCTTATCTTCTTAATGTCCCTAGGTTATTGTAGGAAACCTATCCCATATTCAACAAAATTCTACTGTCACCATATCACAAGCTGGAATTTTTCAATAAACCTTGTACCTTAACACCTCCTCCAATCCAAGTAGATAGTGCCATCAAATATGAAGCCAAAGAAATCATAGTTTCTCACCATGCAAAGCTCAAAGGTACCAAGGTAGACTATTTCATCCATTGAAAGGGATACCTGAATACAAAAAGGACATGGGAACCTAATCATCATTTGATGAATTCCCCTTCCCTCATTTCCACTTTTCACTGTAAGCATTTTGCAGCCCCACATGTAATCACTGTTGATTGACAATTTTGCCCTTATAGAAAAGGGGGGGGTAATGTAGGGACTGTTTTATTCTCCCACTTCACTCACTATGTCTTGGAAAACACCCATTACACCTTTAGCCTTATGCATAGAGGTCTCACTTGCTTTACTTCTTAAATTTCACTTTTATAGGTTTTCTCAACTATCACTACCATTTTGTATTGCAAGTTAGAGAGTGGACAGGCTTCCCTGCATCCAGCACAGTGGTTAAGGCAGATGGCAGGGCTTTTGCTAACCAATCACAAACCTAATCAGTGCCTGGGTATATTAATTAAGGCCTTAGTCAGAAGTAGTGCCCTATGATGGGGATGCTATTCCTGGGCACGTCCTGACAGAACTATTGATAAACCACACTCTCACAAGCTGATCAATCAGTGACAAAGAGAGAGAGGACTCTGCTCCTATCTTCAGAAAAGAGTGCTTGTTCCTTGATACTTTGGGGATACACTTACGAACATGCACAGAGTGCCCAACGACATAAAAGACCAGCAAAGGAAGAGAGTCCCAACATTGGCAGATTGGCTGTAGGATTGCATAGCCTTTACCCAAATAGATAGTGTACTCTTGGTATACCAGTCATCGTGTAGTGCCCGGACTCCGGTAGACAACTGTATCAAAAAAGTGTAGCTGGTCACATTCATGTCGGATGTTTGGGGTAGCGGTTAAGCCTCCTGATGAGTCCCTTTGCAAGGGCAAAACCACCCCACCACCATCTAGACAGTGTAATTCCCCCTAGTACCAAATATTATCTTGTTGCTTATATCATAGACCTAAATTTTCCCATGCATTTACCAGTAGATGAAGTCCAAGTTTGTGATTAGATAAGACAATCTAATCACAAACTATTTATATACTATTGAATATAACTAAGGTTAGGTTCAGTGCTGTGTGAACTGAGTAAGTGTGTGATAATAAAGAGTGAAGCAATAATATCAATATTGAGACACTCTCAAGCTTTAATAGAAAACTTGCATTTTTTGAATTTTATTGTGTATTCAATAAAATGGCTACTACAAAGTGACAACAGCAGCCTGACAAAAACCAGGCTTCCAAAACTTCATAGTAATCTACTCTCAAAGATAATGAGCCCCAAGAGGAGAAGCCAATAATGATTGGTGCTTGGGCCTGGACAGCACTGATTGAGACAATAGTACCCAACAGATATTACACCATTCCCAGATCAAGACCAGGTCAGGATGGACATCTCGAGAGAAAAATACTGCTCATTAACAGATATACCCAATGAGTATGAGCAGATATGAATTGAACCAGAAGACATCTGGAAAATGGCCTTCTCAATGATATATAGGACATTCATAAGTTATTTAATACAGCAAGGTGACTGCAATACCTCAGCAATATTCCAACACCTGATGAGAGTAATCTTTTGACATGTTCATCTACAGTATCACTGTAGAAGTACATGAGAAGCATCTCAAACTAGTGTTTGACAAGCTGAGGGATACACAGCACACCCCTTTCTAGGAAAGAGAAGTGTAACATATACTCCATAAGCATGGACTGTCTAGGACACATAATAGATAATAAGGGTCTACATGACAGAATGTCTAAGATCAGGGATTTGAGGACAATGCACAATGCACAATATCCAGAAATTCCTGGGCTTGACAGAATATCTGGCACATTTTATGCCTGATGTCTTGGCCTACACAGGCTCCATATCAGTATTAATCATCCATTTCAGTAGAGACTGGTACACCAGCGGTGCTTTAATCAGATTAAGAATATGGCATGTAAATACCCCATCCATAAACTGATCAACATGAGCATGAAAGAACCCATATGGGTTATCTGCAACACCTCCATATTAAGGGTTGGTGCACTATACAGGCAGAGACCTACTTGGTAGACATGCAGGCCATCAGACTTCATGTCTAAAAAGTTATGTGATGCCGAGCACCACTACCATGTGCTCAAGTTGGAGACACTGGCTATACTTGAAGCCCTCCTCAAATGAGAAGAGAAACTATTTGGGTATAAAATAAAGATAGTGGCAGATCACCAGACCTTAGGGTTTTTTGGAAGATGGAGATTCAATGGGGAAAAGAACAGAGTATAAGATTGGGAGTTAGCTTAGCTCATGTGCTAGGCTCTTCTGCGGACCTTGGTGCCTAACTTGATGGAGCGAACAAAGGGAGAGTAGAGGATGAGTGTAGGGTGGAGTAATAGTCCTTCAGAGAAGGACCAGAAAACATAGAAAGGGACTTGGGTAAAAAGGTGGAGGAACTTAGTGATATTCAAACTCCAGGGAACAGAGTACAAGAGCTTATATACTAATTGGAGGGCACTTTCAATATCCACCTCATCTCAATCCTCATATATATACCCTGTACTTATAGTAAAGTGACAGAAAATAACAACTTTTGAATATCTGGATTTATGAGGGCATTACATAAGGTTTCAAGGATATTTGTTGATAATATTTCATGTATCATACTTGCCAATGATAAAGTTTTGGAGAAATTTGCACTTCAGTAGTACTATACCTATACCTGGTAAACAGTAAAATAATATGTTTGCAGATACTAAAGAACTGTGTGAAATAAGTATATCAATATATTTGTCTTGCAAAAATACTAATAATTTAACATATTTATTAAGAGCTAGCTTACGTATCAGTGTCCTAAATCATCACAAATATCAGGTATAACTTGTAGATACTCAAATTAGCCATATGAAAGTGTAGCCACCAATTTTTTGTTTTTGTTTTATAACATAGCACAGTAGGCTGAGAGCAAATAGCATCATTGACATTCTCATCTGCTATTAAATACATCAGCTTATATCAGATATTAATAATCTCATTATTAAAGACCCCTGCCACCCTATTACACATAATAGGAATATGGATTGTCCCATAAAAAAATATGGGAAAATTCCATATGTCAAGTAAAAGCAACAAGTTTATCTGTAGGTCTAATCCCTAGTATACAGTGATATACCTTCAACAGTGTAACTTGGTCTTTATCAGTCCAAAACCTCATCATCAGAATATGTCTCAAACCCATTCACAAATGGGCTTATCAGAAACCACTTATACATCTAGAACCTCCGTGTTACCAGGCTTGCACATTCCAAGTGTAACATAGGGTGGCTATAGTAGGAGAAGTAGTGTGACTACCACAAAATCAAATTGCACAACATCTTGGAGTGTCAAACATCTCAGTCAGCTGGTCAAAATCAAAAGAAGAAGGGAAAAGAGAAACGCAAGGATCAAAAAAAGAGAAGGAAAAGGCAAATATGGTGGAGTAATCAGAATCTGACCCCAAGGAGGAATAGAAAACACAATAAGACCAAAACAACAATCATCATTACCTCTGGAGAAATGTCTCACATAGTCCCTCACCACTCCTGGTTTGTGACAATACCCAAAGTGGTTTCAAGAAGGATAGATGATGATAAAAATGGAGTTGGTAGACTCAAGAGTAAGAGTGAGTTTTGTGATGGTATTCAATGGGAGGACTTGGTACCATTGTCTGATGGGGCACCTGGAAAATGGTCCCGGGTATCATCCCCCCAGCAACTTATCACCCTCCCACATGTTGTCCTCTGCTAGACTATGGTAGCTTTGACTTGAACAAGCGCCACACAAGCCTCTGTTTAATCATAAGTTTTGTCCTGCTTTGTCCTGAGTTATACACAAATACTAACCATATAGTGCATATGTAGCTTTTTAATACTTTGACACTGTTGGATTTCCGCTGCTTTCTGTTTCTGTTGGCAGCGAGGAGTGATTTTGCAGGTTTGGCATACCCTGTGCAAGAGAAGCCAGACCAGAGAATGCCCAGCGCATAGCCACTTTTATCACACTAATGAACCTTGCATTGTCCTCTGGGATTGATCCTCCCAGCCTGGGAGACAACAAAGGCCTCAGGTTAATATTGAGCTCTGAAATATCTTGTGGCTGTTTTGTTGTGAGTAATGTACATATGATATCTATCTTTGATCACCAGTTCATGTGCTAGTATTTTAGAGGCAGTATGCATATAATGACTGCATTATTGTCGGCAGAATTGACGTGAATATTGTTGACGTAGTTTGAGGTATTTATTTGGTCGTGACCAACCATGTTGAAAGTGTCAACCGAGACCGTGCCATTATGTTGAGTAAAATTGGCTGGCTATGCTGCTGAAATTAATCCATTCTGTGAGCAAATGTATTGAATTTATTAGTAAACTCACTCTCTCACAAACCTAACACGTACAAAATGATGAGAAATCTTACTGTGTGTAAGCCTGCGGGTACGCCTGGTACGGTGGACATAGGTATGGTATCCACCAATTTCAAGCCAGCCCATACTTGAGTCCACAGCCGAGGGAGCAAGAGTTGACCCGTCTTCTTCAAGTATATCATCATCTGAATTGTTGTTAACTTGCACTTGGGTCTGTAGCAGAAGTCCAGGGGATGGGCCGCAATAAGGGGGCATTTCCTGTACTGAAATCAGGAAAGTCAGGATTTTTGTGCCGCAATCTCCTGAGGGCATCAACAAGGTACTAATTAGCTTGTTCTTCATTAATGTGGTTGAAGATGCTGACAAGGTCATCTGAACGTACTGACAGCAAAGCTTCTCTTATAATTGTATAATTTGAACATTCATTTTCCCGGATACAATACCAGTCTAGACCATGGAGGGGTACATTGACAGCAGCACGGCCAGTTGTACTAGTATGGCTAGCAGACACTGCATTATTCTGTGCCGTGATCTCTTGGTTGCTCATAACAATTCCTTGAACATTGCCTTAATTGGTGTGGGGGGTATTGTCAATGTCAATGTTGCTTCTCATCAATCCCAGTATGTCAACTTTGGTTTCTTCTGAGTGTGGTGTGTCACCAAAGGTAGGATTGTGCTTGAGGGTACCATAGTCCAAGGGTTCAATACTAAAGGGAAGGTTCTCATCTTTGTTGGCATCCAAGCAAAGGGGGACATCAGCAAAGGGAAGGGGGATGTCAGCAAAGGTATACTCTGCACTCTCATCTAAGGGAGGTGGTAGGTTATAGAAAGGAGACAAGAATCCTAATGTGGTTTGCTCAAGCTGAAGGCCTGCCACATTACAAAAAAATGCTGATAGGAACACCGCATCAAAACTGTCTTCCAGCATGTAAGGATCCATTGCAGGTGCACCAGGCTCCGGAGAATTAGAGCTAGAATAAGAAGCAGGGTGTTGAGAATTTGAAGATGAAGCATGTAGAAGTAATATTATGTAAGCAAACTTTGGAGCTTCGCCCAAAGATTTACTCTGTGATTATAACCGGCCTTTTGTGGCCACCATTGTTTTTTCACATGATATTTACATATATTTGTTAAATAAGGAGCCTTGTATTTACACTGTTACGGCATTCATTTGCCAAAGGAATCCTTCTCCTGCACCTGATGTTGCGCCCTGAGGGACCAAATATCCAACAAAGCATGTAAAGTTGATGTACATAGGCAGAACAATATGTGTCAGATGACTGTGTATATGATGTAGCTGCTTATGCTGCAGAGCGGGTGATGGAAAGTAAGATGTGGATTGGTGGTGATTGAGAGGATGAGCATGCAACAGTGGAAAATTTAAGAATGATCCTTGCGTATTGGAGGTGAAATTAGTGGCAGACCAACATCAATGTAGAATAATCTAGAGCTGCATTAACTTACTTGTTGAGCAGAGTCTTGGCTGGTGATACCTGCATCAGCCCCCCATAGCATATTCTCAATCTGTATGAACACATGCATATCCTCCAGGGATATACTTCAACCAATGCTTTGTGCAACATTGTCATCAAAGGGATCTATGTGGCAAGAATAACTAGCACCCTGCTGGGTCCTATCATCACCAGGGTTGTGACTGTGAGGGCACATAGCAATAAAAGAATAGTATTTCCAGAGAGTACACAAGACATAGGGAACAAGAGAGTAAACTGGGGAGCAAGGATAGTTCTGTGGCCTATATATCTGGTGGACAAATGCAACATGGTGTGCTCAGATTATGAAGGCCTAGTGACCACAAAATCCTTCGGACTAGGCAAAGTAAAACCTATGTAGCACCAAAATGAGTCATCATGTAATTATGGTACCAACTGAGTGATCGGCTAGAGGAAAGCCAGCAGTTTGCAATGCACAAGGGTACATACTTGCAACTACATACATAATTTCAGGGTGGCCCCTAAGAGATCTGAATTTAGCCGGACTGGGAAACCTGCATTCAAGGAGTGCTCTCTTCAGAAACTACTTGATAGTTGCCGCATTGCAGGACCACAAAGAATAAAAAAAGAACCTAAGGTGTCACAAGATTGTGAAAAGGAAGAGATACTCGTTCACAATGGCAAACTGAAAAGATGCAATACATGCTGCTCCCTTAGATGAGGCTATGAATGCTTCAAAATGTAAGCCACCCTTACCTGTAATTGCATAGACTAACGGGAAATAAATGTGGTAATTTGTGAGGCAATGTACATATAATATATTGACCAGTTTGGCGGTATACATCAAATAACTAGGTGAGAGCTGTAATATCATCATGACTGATAGCAGAAATCTAGAACATACCATAAACAATAGGGAAATCAGATCTCACAAATAAATACATAGAAAAGCTCCAGTAGAGCATACAGCCAGATCCCTGGATAAGGGTTCTTACACACTATGACAGGTATATTCTGTTTATACTCCAAGTTGATAGACAGAATTTGAAGCACATACCTGCACAAACCCCTTTATGTGAAACTATGTGCAACACATGTTGATAATTTGCCATATTGTGGGGACTAAAGAGAAATTTTGAGACATTGCATGCACAGTGATTCCGGGAGGGGAAGAACCAGGAATATATAACAGTAAATAATGGAAGTGCCTGGAGGCAGAAAAGAGGGGCTTACATGTGACAAGAATGAGATGGCCAGTGCAATGTTGTTGTAAATATTCATTCCTGTGAATTACATACATGCACATAGTTGACCACAGCCTAGGGCTAATATGCATTTATTAGCATATAGTTTTCCTGTTTCTGGAAATGCTGGGTGAAAACCATCTGGTTCTCAGCCACAAGACAGGTGGTATAATTTACACATACTCATTGTGTATGTATGCATGTGTGCTAAATTACTGATTGAGAGCTAACTCTTGTTGAGACGTTTCTCAGTCTCTCGTGCATTGCCGGCTATGAGAATAATGTTAGCAGTTATCCACTCAACCTATACATGCAGCCTTTCTTGGAGATTGAATTTACAGCAAAATAAAAGCTTTAAATACTGGCAGGATCCGAAGGTAGGGAATGGCACCAATAAGCACCAATAAGGCTGGACAATCACTGGCAGGCATATCAGTTTTGATCTGGAGACTGTGATAATATTGACGAACTAACCTGGGAACTATTTAGACCATCTGCATGCAAGGATCTTGACCATTTAAGCCAGAACATAGAAAAAGGACGTGAAACCGGAAAGAAAACTGTTGATCATGGATTATTGATTACCTTTGGATGGTGTTGAGTGTAGCTAGCAATATTCTCAGTGGATTACATAACAGCCTCTTTTGCACCCACTACACTAGCTATGCCCGGATATTTTTCATGTCAACAATAAACCCACATATACTCTGAGTTACTATTTCCCTCTCTACCTCGTACCATGTTGCCCTCTAGCATCTGTAGGTCCTGTATTTGTCAAGCTGCTATGCTCAGAACGGTGGGAGAATGGAGCACTTGTCTTCATGAAAAAGAGTTGTCTCCCTTCACCTTGCAACCACAATGTCCTTCACCGTTACAGACTTTCCCTCGCTCCCTTGGTCTATCTTCACTCAATCATGATCAGAATTCCATGCATACCATTCACGTGATAGCCTCTAATTTGCTTTCATTTCTGCAAAACAGAAGCATGGAGAACACCTCGCTAGGGCTCAATGTTATTGGAGATACTTGTCATTGGCTCAACAGGGGTTGAAAAAAGTCTGTATAGATATATATTTTTTTTTTCTCAGTCTATGTGAGATGATTTGTTGGGCCTGTGTTATGGATGATGACAGCTTCATCTTACCATGTCATAACTACAACCTTTCGGATACATCATCATTAGTCATATAGTTGTGATAAACAGGATGCCCCTTTCTGTGCAGTGAGTCACACATATTTAAAGTGGATAGCAGGATCTGATGAAATCAGAAACTATGATTTGTTTTTTTTTCGACTATTGTACTACTGAGATGTTGTATGCATATATTGCAGCATTGAAAATGATATGTACATGTGGAACTATGAATAAATCATACCATTCCAACTTATGCTTGGCACTTCCATGTTTTGTTTTCCGTTTATCAGACAGATATAGTACACTGTGGAATCATTAATAAGATATAATGGAAATTACTCTATGGAATATTACTCACAGTTCAACTGCTTGCATAAAGTTGAGGCAGTTGAAATATGTTCCAATGTTTCTATCTGAGGTGGCTGCATAGCTTAGTAATTGAGAAAATCTATGTACAGGTTGTATCCTCTTATACTCCTCTTCAAACCTAGTATAGACAGATCATATCAGTAAACCTTTCAATCTTAACACGAGGGAGTGTTTTTGTGAATATATCTGCCACCATGTCATTTGTGGGACAGAACAACAGGGATACCTGTTTATTCTTTACAGCTTCTCAGATAAAGTGGTACCAAATATCAATATGTTTCATCCTTGGATGAAACTTGTTGTTCTTTGTTAGCGTTATTGCTCCTTGGTTGTCATAGAACATGATTGTGGGATCACTTATTTTGTGTCTGAGTTAAACAACAAGTTGTCGCACCCATAGGATATTCTTGAGAGCATGATTTGTGGCTATATATTCAGATTCGGTACTTGATAGAGCGGAAAAGCAAATATGATCTGATAGTGAGTGTCTATGAGGCTGAGAGGCATGATCAGTGTCTGTGTAGGAATAAATGGATTTTTCAGCATTATGGGATGTGAGGCATAGTTTATGGGTTCCTTTAAGATATTGTGTCACCCGCTTTACTGCTTCCCAGTGAGATTTCCCACGATTTTTACTAAACTGCGCTAGCAGTGATGTAGTGTATAATATGTCAAATTCGTTAAGACTCGGGGAGATCCATCGGGAAATCAACCAATATGTCCTGCCAGGGACCAGTTGGTATCAGGTTTAGCATAAGTTTACTGGCTGGCGGTGTCATACACCAAAGTTGATTGGTAGCATGGACAGGTGTCAATAAGGAAGCGAATATTCAAAAAGACTCGCCTTTGCGCCACACAGGCACAGTGCCACGTGAAATAGCAATCCAGTCACGCTCACCTTTGCTTTTCCATTCAGTACTTTCCGTGTTTCGGCATTTTAGCAAATTTTTGCATCGCCACTGGCTATACATTGCATTGCGCCCTTGTTTTTGTTGTTTCCTTCACTTCCCTTCCTTTGCCTAGCCCTCTCCTTTTTATTCTCACCTGACAGTTGTTTCTGGATCCCCATTCTAATCCACCTTTTTGTCACCTCCACCCTCCTCCTCCTCATCTTATTTGCACCCCCACCATTTCTGATGTCACCACTTCCTATCCGCTTCCGTCGCCAATCCGTTGACTACCATGTGCCACTGCTGATATCAGCAAAGCCCCGGCGGCCCGTTCAAATAGGGCAACAGGCTCATCTTTATAACATTGATCTATCATCATATACTATCAAAACATCGGTCACTCGTCTTGCCTGGTTGGAGCGTGGGTGGGTAGTTTTTGAGCTGGAGAAGGTTTATGTCCTTGCATTGCCCATGTTCATCACTGTCCCATTCACTTGGGTACACTTATCTTTTGTCCATTGTCTTCGCTACAGCTACACCTACAACACAGTGCCTGGGACTCACTTGTTCCAAATTGGGACTACTCCTCTCCCTCCCTTGTTAAACCAGGTAGTCCAACACAACCAGTCCATTGGTGAGGCCATGGAACTGTCGGATTTGGACTAGGCGGCGGACCGGTGGCTCCAGTTTCTTTTTTTTCAGCAGAACATTCATTTGCAGTGCAATTATTTTGATTTTTGAATCATTTTTATGGACACGTATTTTTTTGGAATGCCTGACTGACAATAAAGGAAGTGTGTTGATACTGATAGTGTTTTGCCTTGCCCTTTTTTTTACTGCATCTTCCCATGACATCATGATTTTCCTACTCTCTTTTTGCTATTGGACTTTACTTTATGGCTGTACAAACCTGTGACATTACTCACAGCATTCATTGTTCTATCCCTTTCTTTTCCTTTTTTTGACAATCTCATCCTGTACTACCTACACAGGATTTGTCAGCATACATTCCTTCCTTCATATTCTTTCTCATTCTTTTTGCACAGCTATACTGTGCATAGCCTACTTTTCTTTTACTATATAAACCCCTGTATTTTACCTTGTAAAAAACAAGAACTCAATTCCAGACTTCTTCTCTAATTTCAAGTTCACTACTCTGCTGCTTGTGATCCAATGTGGTCACAACACAACCTTGTCATATTGTCGTTCTCAAACCTACCTTGTGCTACGATTAGCAAGGTAGTGCTCGTCTATACTCGCCACAAAGCCCCTATCTTTCTATATTCCAACTATCCCTCCTCCTCAAAACCCACACCCATACATCTCTGGGTTTTACTTTGAAGGATCCTCATACATACCACCCCACGAACAACCAGAGCACCCACTGTTCTAGGAGGCAAAGCCCATAAACAAGTTCCGTGGAATCTGGGAGGATTGTGTGTTAGTTTGTTTTTGTGTGTAATTTTCTAACAACAGTTCTCATCATCGACAGCGGTTGATGAGATTTTTTTGCCATGGCACAGCAAAGACAACACTTTGTCATGATGTCTATTAATTGCCTTGATCCTTACAGACTCAGGCACATAGATTTTGTCTTTACAATGAAAGATCCCATCTTCCCATAAATAATGTTCATTGCCATCAAGGCACACCTTTTTTTTGGTGAGATTTCTTTCTTGAAGACTTCTAGAACACTGTAATCCTGCCAGTGCTGTTGGCATGATCCTCTCTTTGAGACAAAGCATCCACTTTTCCCATAGAGATACCAGGCTTATGAATTAATTTATAATTAAATCTAGACAAGTACACCATGTAGCGGGCCTGTCTTCAATTCAGATCTTGGGCCATTATAAAATACTCCAGATTTGGTGCCTAGCACATTCTAGGTGGTGCTGCCAGTGCTCTAAAGCTCTAATGATGGCCAACATCTCTCTGTCATGAATTTGATAGTTGCAGCCCCAGTAGCGACATCAGAAGAGTTGGTTTCTAGTTGGAACTTTTTGCTTAATTCTGGAAATGCTCTTATATGGGCACTGTTATAAATGCCTGTTTAAGCTTGTTAATGGCTTCCTGTTCTTTGGCACCCCAATGCCAAAAAAAAGTCTTTTTTTGTGAGATTATTTAATAGTTTCGTGATTTTTGTGAAGATTTCAACAAATCTTCAGTAGAAATTGCCTAAGCCAAGGAAGGCCCTAGCTCCTTTGATGCAAGTAGATTCTGGCCATTCCAAAATAGCTTGAACTTTCTTAGGATCCATCCTAATTCTGTTCTGGCCAATTATCATACCAAGGAAGTCTATGTCCTTTACTTTAAATTTACATTTTTTGTGTTTGACAAATAGGTCCAGTTCCTGTAAGCATCAAAGGACTTCTTGCACAATCTTTTCATACTTGGTCTGTCTGATTTCATAAATATCAATAAATTGTATATGTAAATGATGACACAGTTTGCTATATCTCAAATATTTCATTTATTGTGCTCTGGAAGGTTGCAAATGAATTGGTCAACTCAAAGAACATGACAAGGGGCTCAATGGATTCTCAGTGGCACATAAACATGGCCTTCCAAGCATCTTCTTCTTTGATGCATACATTGTTGTATCCCCATCTGAGGTCCATCTTTGTCAAGATTTTGGCGCCTGCCAATTTGTCTACTAGCTGAATGATCAAAGGCAGCAAGTAGGCATTTTTGACTATGTACTCATTTAGGTAACAATAGTCCATAATCATATGCTTCTTTCTATCCTTTTTAGGCATAAAGAACACTGAAGACATTATAAGGCTTTGGAAGGTCTGATGTATCCCTTTCTAAGCTGCTCGTTAATAAAACTAGAGACCTTCTCTCTTTCTGGAGTAGGGAGAAAATCACTCCAATTTATGTTTTGAAAAGACTTTCCAGAAGTCATGGTACTGTGGAGGTACCAGCCTCTCAATCTTTTCCTCGGGTTTAACCTTGTTATCATTGCTATTAACCTTATCCAGAGATTTTAGTTTGGCATAAATGTGATCAGTGTTTACCCGTTCCTCATCCTTGGCATGTCAGAGGAGGGTTTTCAAGGAGCACAGCAGAAACCGGGTGAATAGTCAAGAAGGCAAGTATGTCCTGGTGAAGCAGCTTAGAGTCCATTATAAGGATGGCTTGCAGTACTGGCTTGGTCAGGGATGAGGCTCGTAAGGACAAAACCAGTTGCTCAGTGGTAAAAATCGGTCATCCTATTGTCTAAATAGGGTGTCCGGTTTAGTCCTGAGACGTTCTGGGCGGAAATATATAACTATGTTGAACTGTGATAGGAACTCCGACCAGTGTGAGGCAACATTAAACTATAACAAAAACAATACCCATCTCCGTCTGCACTTGCAGGGAGTAAAAAGTACAATGAGTTTGAGGTCAACAGGTGCTAGAGATTATAGCAGGTAGAGGACTGATGGTAAACTGAAAGGTTTTTGATGAGGAGTGAAGCGGGTTATTCAAGTAATAAAAAGCTAAAGAACAATACATGAGTATGTAGGGTTTTTATAGCTACTTGTCTATCTCTCAGACCGGAAGTAGAATAAAAGAAAAGTGGTCTGAGGATGAAACTATCCAATAAGAAAAAGAATAACTATCAAAAAACTTTTAGAGATTAATCAGCAGGTGAGAGAATGTACTAATAATGAGTATTGTCACACATGTTCAGGAACCGTATCCTCATGATGCGGTATAATCCTGACTAAAGTGTTTATTAATATCTCCAGGCACTGATGGGTCTTGGGCCTGGTTGGCGAGATCTATACCACCAGTCTTTACCCATTGTGATGGCTAGCTGGGAGTACTACCCAGTCTCTGATCTGCAATATGAAGTGGTATTAATGGTTAAGAAAGCCTGTGAGGGCTATGAGAAGCAAGATAGCAAAGGATACTTCTAGCCCTAGAGCCAGAGGTGTGATGGGGAAAGCGTCTGAGAACCAAGACATGGAACAAAAAGATAAGAAAATAAGAAAATATAAATGGTCCTTACAACCAGCGGACTTGTTGCCCGGTCAGGAGTTTAGTTGTGGAGAAATATGATCTTGTGATCTGTAACAACATCAACCAGAGAAGCAGAACCTTCCAGGTAGTAGTGCCAGGTTTTAAAAGCTTCAAAAATTGTGAGTAGTTCTTTGTCATGAGTGTTGTAGTTGAGCTTTGAAATGGTAAGGGTGCGGCAGTGGAAAGCCACAGGGTGGATTTCACCATCCAGAGTTGACATGGAAAAAATGGCAGCAATGACATAGTCCCAAGCATAGATTTCCACAATTAATTGGGCATCCAGAACCACAAACTAGAAAATCCTGTTTGGTCTTTAGATACTCGATACTCATACTGCTCACTGTGGACAACATTCAATGTTATTGTATAAATACACTTTGACTATAATCACAGAATTTCATGAATGACTTGATAAATTTTATTTGTAGCTTGTCAAGCCTTGATAGATAGTGTGATTATAAGTATAGGTATAGATGTAGTAAATAGATAAACAAACTTTGGCTTGTTAACCTATTCACACCTATTCAAAAAAAGATAAGGTGGTCAAACAAACTTTGGAGTAGTTATAACAGCCAAAGCTTGTATACTCTGGTGCACAACAAGACAGGCAGAGAGCAATGAGTGGAGGAGAGGATAATCTCCCTTATGGTAGGACCAAGTTTGTTGTGGGTAAACAACAGGACGACTTGCTGAGGAGTCTCCTTGATTTATTGGGTACTACTACAGACTATTTGTACATGTATACTGTACAGTTGATGAAGGCAGTGGCTGATGATGTTATAGGGCACAGCCCGTGTGACCAGTTCCACTGTGTGAGAGACTTGTAGCTAAGAATAAAGGAAAGCAGTGCAGTGCAAGAAAGTGGAGTTGGAACAAAATGGAAAGTGCTGCATGGCACAGTGTGTGAAAACTATGAAAGAAAGTTAAAGTGGAGAATGAAATTTAAAGGTCCAAAAATTGTGTATTGTAACAGTAGTTATACCGTACCTCAGTAATAATTGAAGCAATAGTGTATGCTATTACTACCAGCTGATGGTGTAGTGGTGGATCAATATGGCATTGGGGTAATTTCATTACCTTATAAGATAGTTATTTAAAAAAAAACTACACCTAGAGCTAACAGCATACTTAACAAGTGTGCTATTAGCTCAATTTTGTTGCAATTTGAAAGGATAGAGGGATGTGCAAGACTTTGAAGTGCAATAGTGTACCATTGTGATGTGACATGTAACGTCACACTAGTGCCACATATGTATCAAAAGCTGACACTGAAACAAAAGTAGCACTCAACTGTTGGAAAATTTGCTTTGGTGCCACATAATCAAACTCTGCTTAAATTCATCCTTGTGTGTCAAGAAAGACACTTCAAAGCTTCAACTTTGAAGCAATGTCAATAGTGTTCTCTAGTACATGTATAATTGAATATTTTGGATATTTGTGATAGATTTTTACAAAACCATTAGGCTAATTTACCTGCATACCAAACCATTGTATGAATAATAAAAGCATTCTCATTAGCACCAGAAAAATGTCTCATAGAAAATAACAACCTATTGCTGCCATAGCACTTATAGCATGTATCATAGCAATGCCAGGTTGCTGAAATATACAAACAATATTTGGGACATATATGATAGATTTTTATTATGTAAATAAGCCAAAACATTTGGTGAATAATAATGGTGTTTTCATCACAATCAGAACAAAGTTCCCATACATAAAAAAAAGCCATTTATGGCTACTATAGCTGCTATAGTTATTATAGCAGTTATGATATCTATTATAGAACATTTTTAACTATTATAGTAATATTATAGCTGTCATAGAAGCTATAGAAACATGTTTGGCTATATAGCAAAATGGTTTTTCCTGATGTTACTACCACAATATTTGTCCACCGGAGAAATTCTACTCTAACCCCGTTCAAGTACATCCACTGAAGTCTGGCACTACAAAAGCTATTTTTGGGTCTCAAGGGTTCGACCCTAAGAGGGATATACTATTATATACGTGCCACAGGCTAGGGAACCTGAACCTCTGAACAGTCAGAAACCCCCAAGTCTGAACTCCAAAACCTTTGGTCTTTCCAGAATTATGCTCCTCATACTCTGCTGCTTGGCATAGTCCTGTCCCTTGCTCCCATGCGGTACTCCGGATACTTGCTCTAATTCTCCTGCCCCAGACTCCCAGTCCACCATAAATTTCCTCCAAACATTTTTATGTTTTCTTATGGACTCTGTCTATAGTTAGACTTTATGGTACACTCCTCTCACATACAATCTCTCCTTCTCTTTCTAAGTTTTCTGATCCTTCTCCAAAGGACTTTTACTCCACTCTATTTTTATCCTCCATTTTTCCCTCGTTTATTCTGTTGAGTTAGGGACTAAGGTCTGTGGAAGGGCCTAGTGCACAAGCTAAGCCAATGCCCAACCTCATACTCTGTTCTGCTTCCACAGTACATCTTTGTCCTCTAAACTCTGACTACTCCAAAGGTCACAGGTCTAACAGTTGTTTAGAATCAATCACTTAGTAGGTGATGGTCAGAGACTTTTTTTGTAACTTACTTCCAGTGCTATAGTCAGTGCAATGTTTCTGCATAGCATTAGGCATGATGGAACTAGACTTAGATGGTCAAGAGTGTCAAGAGAAATGTGCCCAGTGTGTGATTTGACTGTAAGTAACATATTTTAATCTGGTTGCTTTATTAATTGTTCTTCTGTCAAATCCCACTTTTGGTATCCATTTAGTCTCTAGTTGCTTCATTATTTTAAGCATGCAAGAAATGATAAGTCTGCTATTCTGTTTAATCATCTGATTTTTCACACTTCAGGTTTTGAAATCTTTGTATGTCCTAGAAATTTGATATTCATAACAGCAATGATTCTCCAATCACTATTGTAATAAATGTGCCATGCTTTGTGGCTTTTTCTCTATTTGGACCATTACGGACAACTCATATGGTTCTTTAATCCCATTACAACAGCAATTTAAGACTTTTATTCCAAACTTATGACCCTGGCATGTAGTGGGAACACCATAAGAATTTAATAGATGTATGCAGCTCAATATCTGTGATACCTGGGCCACAGCATTTGCACATTAAAAAATTTACTATTTTCCCCTTTAACTCAATGTCTATTGAATGTTTTGAATGAACACCAGTTCCTCTCAACGCTAGCTTTGATTCAGAGCATCTCACACACTGCCACTGTGACTGTTTATCATCACCAATACTATGTCCAATCATCCCTCTGCCAACTTGGTACCAGGCCATCCCATCTAGCACTCAGACTGAAGTCTGGGTGACTCGTCAGACTGTTCTCAACATTCCATATACATATTCACCGGGTTCTGCATTTTAATACCCAGAGACTAGCATTGTTGAACACATTGGACATCTTTTTGAGATAAACTCACATTCAGAACAGTAGCACAGCCCAAAGACATTGTTTATTTACTCTTGTGGGGAGTTAAAAGGGATGAAGGGCAAAGAAGGAGCACTGGTTTACTGCAACCTGTAGGTGGACAATATGGGCACTAAAGTTCCCTGCCAAAAATCATACTCTACTTGTACGCATAACACATCTATCTTATATGAGCTGTCTGATGTGAAACCTATTTAAATCAAGGTATAAAAGTTTTCCCACAAACAAATTTTGAGTTGCCTAGACTGCCAGTTGTTGTGCTCCTCAACAGTCTCTTCAGAAGCATCTCAGAGAGGAAACTTGCAAGACAGAAACAGAGTCCCATACCGCTCAAGAAGACATACTCTCCCGCTCTTTGTCAAACTGGATGTCAAGCATTTCCTGATCCTATTTGGAGAACTACTTGCAACAGTGATGAACAGAAACTGCATAAACAACTATTATGGCAAAAAAAAGTTTTTTGTCGAGGTCATACAGCCAAGGAAACTTGTGATGGACATTTGGTACTTGATTATAATGCTGAGGGACAAGCATTTGTAACGTGAGCTGACATCTGGCTGAAATAGTTCTTAACTTTCTTAGTTCATACCTTGCCCCACAACTATTTTTATCTTTTCAGTATTTGGTAGAGGGGCTTGCAACAGAAAATATTTGCTAAGGCAATTTGATGATGAGATTGATATCAGGCAGGGAAAATAAGCAGAAAGTTTGGTAGAATTGTCTTTACACCACATTTCCAGAACACAGATGAGACACTCACTATAACCCATTCTTAGTATCCTAAGCCCATCTGACCCAGATATTCTATTACAATTAATGTTTTCCTTTCCTTCACTTTATAATTCAGCCCCACTTATTCTATCTAAGTCATTATGATAGAAATGTTTGGGTGTTTGGAAATTTTCCCAGCTTCAACTACTATGGTAATATGACCTTGAGTTATGCCAATCAACAAGGAAAGATTATAATCTAATTTACAAGCTATGGCTGATATTCTGATAAGATGCCAATTACCAAGTTCAGTAGTCAGTAATTTTAACATACCCAATGTCAATGGCTGGGGCATTCTTCATAATCATACTAGGATATCCCATTCAACATTTGGGATGTCCCACATTATAGTAATAGGATGTTCTAAGTGTTTCACTTCATAGTAAGGCAAAAAGTATAATTTCCCACTCCAATCTTGGAGTTCTAATTATATACATGCTGACCTAATGTACTTGTGATTCCCTTGATCCTGCTCCAGCCTCCTCCAATGCCCCTTGTAATAAGAATCTTACCTCTCAATAATATGTATGATACACAGCCACCCAATTCACAATGTGAGCATGTCATATCATGATACTTGTTCATGCTCATTCCTATGAAACTATGGTTCAAACATAACAGTATATGTCATGTTTGAACCATATTTTCATCACACAGTCGCAACACCAGCAAACTGAACCTAATCTGAGTGACAGTCACAATAATTTATCAGCAATGAACATCAAAAGGTGATTAGATGGATAGAGAAAAGATTAATTGTGTACATATCTATGCTGAGGAGACAAGCACTTCTCCTTCAAACACGTTGTAACATGAATATAAGAAGCTAAAAATAATTTCAACACTGTAGTGATATTTGTCTCAACAAAAGAAAGGGCCATTAATGAAAAAAGCCTAAGATAAATATAATGCAGTTTAAAACATCAGCAAAGGAAAAGGAGTACTACATCATCTTAACCCTAGGTAATTAGTCATTCCTGATGAAGAGGTTCATCTAAGTGGTGAAAAAGAAGTTAAACCCAAATGAGGGAAATCAAAGTGCACTGTAAATAAGCAGTGTGAATAGTATAAAGAGCACTAGGGCTTTATTACTATCAACTCAGGATACATAATGTTTTCTCTATCCATCTAATCACCTTTTGATGTTCATTGCTGATAAATTGTTGTAACTGTCACTCAAATTAGTTTTAGCTTTTTATATTCATGTTACAACGTGTTTGAAGGAGAAGTGTTTGTCTCCTCAACATAGATATGTACACAATCATCCTCCCTAAACCACTAAACAGTGGTTTATAGTTATAGTTTTATTAAATGGACCCCAGATACCCATGACATATCACAGTCTTTGGGATCACCCCAACCCCAGGACATTTAATGGCTGTTAGGTACATAAAAATACAGAAAATGATCCAGCTAAGAGCTAGGGACATGGGGGTGACTGAAGTGTTGTATCTGTGAACATTATGATCCAAGTGGAATCTCCTCGGTGTCACCTAGGAAAAGAGCTTAAAGAGACTCAATGTCATAAAAACTGGAGCCAATGTCAAAAGAAGCTCGACTGCTTGCATATAATTTGTCAGCCAAATGTCCAACAGTATATAATTTAAAGAGACTAGCATCTGCAGCAAACCTCACCCACCCACTAAGAATATATGTGAACTGCATGTTAAAATTACAGCACAGAAGGCAGTACTGTGAGAACATGCCTTTCCAATTAAAAGCAGCATCACACTCTGCAACCAAAGGGCTGCATGCAATACCAATGCCATCAATTACACCAATAATGTTCTATTTGCCATCCTTCTTTTCATTGCCCAATTTAGCTTTCTTAACCGTTATTACCACTTTCTATTGCAGATCAGAGAACGGGCAGTCCTCCCTATTAGGAAAACCCCATATAGCTATGATAGCCCATATAGCACTATATAGGCTCTTATAGCTGATATAGCTGGTATAGTTGGTGTAGACAAGTCCCTATTATATAGCTCTATATAGCTAGGCTTCAGCTTTACCCACTATGATAATACATAAATCTACTATCCAAACAGGTTTGTATTTTGTCAACTATACAAGACAAGGCTGGCTATATTGCCTTGTATAGCTCAATGTAGATATAACTGTTTCACCACACTTTCAGAAAAATACATTTTTATAACCATTACCATAGCCAAATACATATACCACTGTTACAAGCATTGTTTTCAGAACAATGCATTTTTTTAATGATTATTATAGTCAAATACATCTATTACTATCACAATTTGATTTCAAAGCACTGAAACTGTTATTTCTCTATAATATTAAATATGACATCAAGCAATTATAGAGTCCTCCAAAGCTGTAAAGCCAACCTCATCATCTGATTCAATGCTTTAATCCTTGATATATTGGAGATTGCATTGGTCTCTGTTAAAAGATACATGTCAAAAAAAATCAAAACTACATTTCCTTGTGACAAATATACAAGATATCATTGTATAGGGAACTGCACATATGCTCTATCTACCTTGGGGCTTTTTTTTGCAATTCTTCCAATCTAGCAACATAATAATGGTACCTTGTAGTAGAGGGTTATTAGTATTCCCAAATATAATATTCAGTAATATGTACAAACCTTGCACTATATACTTGGTCTGAAAAATTCAGGGTACGTCTACGTCTTACACCTGTAGCAAACTCATAAAGGCAGTTTTCTACCTGAAGAAAAACATCAGCTTTCACATTTGTAATAGTAGTGAATAAAAAAGGAGATACCGCAACTACCACTAAAGCAATGAGAGGGAGAGGTATGTTTTTGAAGCCTTGAATATTACGCACTCCTTCCCCCTTTCCTATGAAACTATTGGACTTGAAGAATAAGCTTAATAATATTATGACTGGAAATTTATCTGTTGCAAGCCCATATTCTGAAATCACCAATAAATGTGCTTGCTGCTTGACTTCACTCGTCATCTGGGAAGAAGCTGACTAAACCTGTGGAATTTTATTGGTACTGTGAAACAATCAAAAACATAGAGATTTGGTGTACGTAGTCCATGATTCTCCCTTTTAATAATTCATTCTCCACGTCCTCCAGCTTCAATAGCTTGACACTTAAAGTGGTGGAAGATTTTTCTGCTTCTGTCAGTGCAGTCCAGACCAGATTATCATGCTATTGTAACGACCAAGAGTTAGTTACTCTGGCGCACACAAGAACACACTATGAAGGTAGTGATGAGGGAGTGGTTACCCCTTAAGCTGCAGAGAGTTTGTTGGTATACAACAGGAGGACTCGCTGAGGAGTCTCCTTGATCTATTAGGGTATTTATACTAATACAGAGTGTTTGTACCTATGTACTGTACAGTTAATAAAAGCAGTGGCTGATGATGTCAGAGGGTGCAGCCCGTGTGACCAGCTCCACTGCATGAGAGAGTTTGTGTCTAAAAGAAGAATAAAGGTAGTGCTGCGCGAGAAGGTAGAGTTAGAACAAAAAAGGAAAGTGCCACATGGCACAGAGTGTAAACTATAGTAAAAGGTTAAAGCGGAGAATGAAAATTAAAGGAAAGGTCCGAAAATTGTGTTATTGTAACATCTGCAGCTTAAGGGGTAACCACTCCCTCATCACTACCTTTATAGTGTGTTCTTGTGTGCGCCAGAGTAACTAACTCTTGGTTGTTACATTAGAACTCGCTCTTCTACTCTCTTGCACGTTGTGCAAAAAGTCCCACTAGGCACCCAGACTCCAGGGTGAAGGAGGTTTGGTTTTTGGTTAGGAATATCCCACATAGCAGATAGGTGCACTCCTAGAGACAGCCTTGTAGTGCTTTGGTGGAAAAACCAATACACAATACCTGTGATACGCGGCCCCCAGCGTTAAGGGGAGTACTATAGCTCAGCAGTTGGTGTGGAACCACTGTTGATTAGAATTTAGAATACAAAAACTTCTTTTTCAAATACCTCTGACCAGGCCGGGCACTTGCCTCCGCCAGTCTGGAGAAGGGCTGACAGCTTAACAAGCGGGCCACCCCCTGACAACCGTTCGGACCAGGGTTTTGTACAAATACCTTTTATATACATTTTCAAATAATAGTGTGGGTAGTCAGAGATTGAGATCCGATACTCAGCTGGGAAAAGGTAGATCTGCAGATAGCAAGCGGGGACCCCCAGTTACGTCTTGTTACTATACTTTACAAGAGAACAAGTCAACATGTCGTCGCAACCCCAACAAACTGATGACAATGCTCTGTTGCACAACATGCGTGCACAGATCTTGGCGTTGACCATGCAACTCACCAAGCTGCAGCCACACCCTCCTACAGCAACCCCCTCGGTTGAGAAGAAGTTCAATAAGAAAGTCAAAGTCATCGCTGACCCTGGCGCGTTGTGTTTGCCAACAACTTTGAGGTAGCCACTGCGGTGCTATCTTGACTAAAGGGATCTGTGGCGGGTCGATACGCCCAAGTTAGAATGCAGGAGTGCTACACTGCGGGAGTGCGGCCCACCTGGCACAATCTCAAGGTAGAGATCAGAAAATATTTCAAACCGCAAGCTGAGCGTGACTGGGCGCGTCAGCAAATCTGTTCCTTTAAACAAGGCAACATGAGGACGGATGATTTTGTAACCTGGTTCCTGGCCCTCTCCATCCAAGTATTAAGAACAAAGCTTGAAGGAAGTGTCTAGCCACTTGCTGAGAGCAATCAGGGACTGGAACTAGAGTCCAATGTGAGTAACTAGAGAATAGGAAGCATTGGACTCTGCAGTACTGTCCGAAGTTTTGTAAACAAAGGTAAACAAAGCAGCCTCAAAGGCAAAATAATAGAGAACACAATCAATAGTGAATGACAGAAGAATAGATAGAGAAAGGAATGAAAATATATAGGTAGCACAAAGGTGCAGGATCACCAAAACTAACACCAAGGGAGTCTTGGTAATGAACATGCAGTAGAGCTGCTGGAACGCAATGTGAACCCCCACATTGCAGAACAGCTTTATCTGCAGGATATGAGAAATGAGAACCTCTCTCAAGCAGCAGAGGAGGTTCAAAAAATAGGTAGGGCCATAGAGCTCTACAAAATGCACCAAGGTGGCGAGACCACCAAAAACAACCAATCCCAGAGGCGCCCTGGGTCATCAAATCATCATAATCACTCTCAGGGGTTCAAGCCATTCGGGCTGCAGCCAGGACAGGGTGCTCCTATGGATATTGGTGCGGTCCAAGGCGGACAGATACGCAGATTCAAGGGCAACTGTTACAACTATGGCCAAGAGGGACACATGTCCTGAGATTGCAGAAACGGGATGCAGGCCGCCCAACAAAAAAATAATCAAGGGCGCCAGGCGGGCCAATTAGAAACTGAAAAACTGGACAATTGGCTCAATACTCTGACCGGTTGTTCATACAACGAAATCCGAGTTTTCTTCTATGACCAACAGGTCAATGAAATGAAAGCTCAGGGAAAAGAGTTCGGAGCTTAGGTCACTTGGGTGCCTTTTTTCCACGAAACAATGAAGTAAACCACAACAAAGTGGCCCCTGCTCCGGGGTGTTGCACGAGCAATAATGGAAAGAAAGGGATGGCTCCCCAATTTGTAAATAGATTTCAAAATTTATCAGAAATATGTACTTGTATGAAGCATTGTAATTGTAATATTTATGATACTACCGCTGTACCAGCGTCTCCCTTGGAGTGTGGCCCCGGCGAGACAAACAATAGGGTGCTTGATTCTGGTGAAGATAAAATAGAAAAACATTTAACTTTTGACACTTCTTCTTCTTCGTTGGAGCCACCCTTTCCTGAAATCTCAAGGCGTGTGTTGATGCGCACATACTTATTCCAAAAGGAGATCTGTTTAGACGTTGGTGTGGAAAACCTTGCCCGGGGCATAATACACCCAACCAGTGCGCTACTTGATTCAGGCGCTAACTGAATCTTCATAGATCAGGTCTGGGCGGAGCAAATTGGACTCCCCCTTGTAAAATTAGATGTACCTATTCTCGTCTATAATGTTGATGGTACGCTTAACTCAGGTGGCTGCATTACACACAAATGTTCTTTTGTTGTCGAGTACCAAGGACACAGAGAACGAGTCACCGCCAAAGCTACCTAACTAGGGAAGATTAATTTAATTCTGGGCTGGACCTGGCTATTCAAACACAATCCTGAGATCAACTGGCAGACAGGGGTTGTCACATTGTCACATTGCCCTCAGGAGTGTGATGACTTGGGTAAGCTCAGTCACGTCCGTCAAACTGAGCTTGATGAAAGGATAAACGCTGGTCACATTTATGCCAAGCTTAGGTCTTTAGAAAAGATTGACAATGACGATGACGAGGTAAAACCTGAGGAAGAAATTAAGAGGCTGGTACCTCCCGAGTACCATGACTTCTGGAAAGTCTTTTCTAAGCATAAGTCAGAGCGCTTCCCAGAGGCTAAGCCTTGGGACCATGCTATAGATTTGAAGGACACCTTCAAGCCAAGAAAAGGACACATGATTCCCCTCTCTGCTCCAGAAAGAGATAAGGTCTCAAGTTTCATAGATGAACAGCTTAGGAAGGGTTACATCAGACCTTCCAAAAGCCCTATGACGTCCCCGGTGTTCTTCATCCCTAAAAAGGATGGTAAGAAGCGCATGATTATGGACTATCATTACTTAAATGAGTACATGATTAAAAATGCGTATCCACTGCCTTTGATCAGTCAGCTAGTAGACAAATTGGCTGGCGCCAAGATCTTGACAAAGATGGATGTTAGATGGGGGTACAATGATGTACGAATCAAAGAAGAAGATGCTTGGAAGGCCGCGTTCACGTGCCACCGAGGATCCTTTGAGCCCCTTGTTATGTTCTTTGGGTTGACCAACTCACCGGCAACCTTCCAGAGCATGATGAATAAGATCTTTGCGGATATGGAAAACTGTGTCGTCATTTACATTGACAATTTGTTAATATTCACGAAGTTGGACAATGAGACTGAGCATGACAGGATCGTGCAAGAAGTCCTTCGACGCTTACAGGAACGGGACTTATTTGTATTTGTCAAACCCGAAAAGTGTAATTTTTAAGTGAAGGAAGTAGACTTCGTCAGTATGATAATCGGCCAGAACAGAATCAGGATGGACCCTGGAAAAGTTCAAGCTATATTGGATGGGCCAGAACCTACTTGCGTCAAAGGAGTTAGGGCCTTCCTTGGCTTAGATAATTTCTACCGAAGATTTGTCGAAAACTTCGCGAAAATAACGAGACTGTTGAACGATCTCACAAAGAAAGACATTGTTTGGCACTGGGGCACCAAAGAACAAGAAGCTTTTGATAAGCTTAAACAGGCATTTACAACGGCGCCCATATTAGCATTTCCAGAATTAGACAAAGAGTTCCGGCTAGAAACTAATTCTTCTGATTTTGCTCGTGGGGCTGTTTTATCAATTAAATGCCCTGATGATCTTTGGAGGCCTTGTGCCTATTTATTACATAGTTTGTCGCCTACAGAGCACAACTATCAAATCTATGATAAGGAGATGCTGGCCATCATTAGAGCCTTAGAGCACTGGTGGCACTACTTAGAAGGTGCTAGGCACCAATTTTAAATTTGGACTGATCATAAAAATCTGGAGTATTTTATGACAGCCCGAGATTTGAACCAGAGACAGGCCCGCTACGCGCTGTACTTGTCTAGGTTTAATTATAAATTAATTCATAAACCTGGAACTCCAATGGGGTAAGCGGACACTTTATCCAGAAGAGAGGATCATGCCAACAGTATAGAAGATGACAACCAACATGTTACCCTGATAGACTAATCAAGGGTTGCCAATGTTAGAATCGGGCAGGATTCCAATCTTCTGGAAACATTCAAGAAAGATATCTCATCAGAAGAGAAGGCGCGCCTTGACGGCAATGAAAACTATGTATGGGAAGACAGACTCTTCCACTTTCAAAACAAAATTTATATACCTAAGTCCGCAAGGATCAAGGTAATAGATAGACATCATGACACTCCAGTGGCTGGCACCCTGGGTGGCAATAAACAATGGAGTTGATCTCCAGAAACTACATGTGGCCTGGCATGGTCAAAGACGTACAGGAATACGTAAAATCCTGACTGAGATGTGCCATGGCAAAGAACTCACACCAACCGCTGGCCGGTAAACTTATGCCGAATCCAATACCAGCTGGTCCCTGGCAAGATATATCGGTTGACTTTACAACGGATCTGCCTGAGTCAAACGGGTATGATTCAGTAATGGTGGTAGTATATCACTTCTCCAAAAAAGTGATATTTATTCCCACCAACAAAACCATTACCACCGCTGGAACGGCACTTATTTAAAGATTTTGTATGGTCTATCCATGGGTTACCGGAAACGGTTATCTTCGATAGGGGACTGCAATTCACTAGTGAATTTACAAAAGAATTATGCCGGATGCTGGGCATCAAACCTAAGTTATCAACAGTGCTCCATCCGCAGACTAATGGACAAACGGAGAGGCTCAATCAGGAATTGAAGCAATATCTCTGTATGTTTATTAACGACAGGCAGACAGATTGGGCCAAGTGGCTAAAGATAGCCCAGTTCTCATATAATATTAAACAGTCGTCGGCTACAGGGAAAGCACCATTTGAGGTTACAAGATCATACCTTTCCAGAATGGGTGTAGAACCTGGCAAAAGCAAGAATGAGGCCACTGAGAACATGGTAAAAGACATGAAGTCTGTCTTAAACGAGATGTGCAAGGTGCTATTCAAAACTGCAGAGCAGATGAAAAACAGGGCAAAGTGTAGACACTTTAAGGCCCCTGACTACAAGGTTGGCGACCTGGTCTGGTTAGATACTGACCACTTCAAATTAAAAGATCAGCAGTCTAGAAAACTGACCAAAAAGTGGATTGGGCCTTACCGGATTAAGGAAGTCAAACCCAATGCAGTGGAGCTGGAACTCCCAAAACGAATGAGGGTAGTACCCACGGTCAACATTAGCTGTGTGAAACCCTACATAGGGCCGCTGCCGGGACAGCGCGTAGATCGGCCCGGACCAATTGTACTCTCCCAGGTCGAAGTCAAACAAGTAGTGGATGCACACTTGAAGCGTGGAAAGTTAGAATTCCTAGTCCTATGGAAGGGCTATGCACTGTCTCACAGTTGGGGCAAAGAACAGCCATTACACGGCAATATGCTCTGATCCTACAGCACTCATCTAGATCACTGGAAGAATTCTTTGCGACATAACACAACATGGAGCAGCCAAAGAAAATTATTTGATCCTCTATGACAACTGTAATGGATAAGGATAACCGGTTGTAGATGTCAATCAACAGATTATATTTTTCGCCATTATACTACTTTATAACTCTGGCCCAATGCTACTACCAACTCTTCGATTAATCGTCATCTTTTGGAATTATTCCAATGTCGACAGAATATTGTATTGCACTATATTGAATTGTGAAGCTTTGTAATAATTTCAGTCGGACTACAATTTATAAAAGGTCATCCCACGGTCATTCCCATTCCCTGATGGCAGCCGCGGGTCCCAGACCTGAGTTGTCATCTCTTTCACCCACCCACTAGGTCTCTTTTCTTTGAAGATTCACTAACACTCGTTCTTTCTCACCGGAAAGAAAGTTACCAACCTATTATGTTTTCGTCCTCACGCGCTGTGCGTGTTGTGGTCTCTTTTCTCTCTCTTTCCGTTTCTCTCCCATACACCTTAGCATCGCCAGCTCAAGGAAACATTAACCGTCGTGCTTCTGTATGCAATGGTCACGCCGAGCTCTGCAATCGTAGTTTTGGTAATGTCACGTTTGTCGGGGCCCACGACTCGTACGCTGTGGGGATAAACAGCAGTAAATTACCGCTCATCTATTTACCTTACGCGCTAATAACGCCTTCTAGTTGCTGCCAACCAGGACTATAACAGTACGTCTCTCTCTCTCAATCAGTATCTCGTCCATTAAAGTAAGGTATGACAGTCACACAGCAACTAAACGACGGTATCCGAATGCTCCAAATGCAAGCACACAACCTGAGCGGTGTAATCCAACTCTGCCACACGACCTGTGTTTGTGTTCCAGGTTTTTATTGAAGAGGACCTCGTTAGACTTACTGGTACCATAGGGACTTTATAATGGCGGTCCACTTTCAACATATCTAGGAACAGGTCCAGGTCATCCTCAGTTCTCCCCTGTGTGCTCACTCATATTAGTTCGCAGTCAAAACGTGGCTGGACGCCAACCCTAATGAAGGTAGTTGTATATTCGCAAGATTGCCAAGCCTTCAGTACTGATCTCGTGGCAATCAGTTCTATCTCTACTCATCGTCAACTCTGATGACTTCCCTCCTACTGCCTACGATTCTATCTTTAAATCAGTTGGACTTGATACCATGTCGTATGCACCTACATCAGCAGTTACACCTGCTACTCAGTGGCCTACCCTTGGCTCACTCATCGACTCCGGAAAGAGGTTACTGACATTTATGGATGCATCAGCAGATTTTACGTCGGTGCCATACATTATAGATGGTACTGTCTTAGCCTTCAATTCCTTATTTCACATAATCTGACAATATGGGCAGAATTCACTAACATTTGGGAGTCGCCTTATGACGTTTTTACTCTGCCTTTCGACTGCAGCGTCAACCGTACAAAAGGCGACTCTTCCACAGAAATGTACCTCATAAACCACTTCTTCGACCAACTTATCCTTGGACAGCCAGCTCCTGACCCTGATCAAGCCAATCAAACTAATGCCGTCAATGGTACTGGTTCTTTGGGTGCCCAAGTCGCCACATGCGTTGCCGACTATGGGAGGAACCCAAATTTTATGCTCGTTGATGTAAGACATGATTCTTTCGCACTTCAATGAGTTGTATCAATGGTTATAATTTAGTTCTACGAGTATGGTGGAGGATCGGTTTTTCAGGTTGCGGCGACTGCGAACAACGTCACATATAATCCCAGCACCCCTATTGCAGCGCCCATTCCACAGGGTGTAAACACCTCTCCTGGCTCTGGCTCAAGTCCTGGGTCACAATCTACAGGTGATGGATCGGTTATGTTGCCTGCCGTGTGGATAATGCTTGCCACCGTGCTGTTTGGCACCTACTGTGTGTTGTTGTGAAGTCTTTATATCTACAGTTCTATTTACACCGAGTCGGCTTCTGCTTGTCATCTTCTGGTATTTCACATGACGTTGAACATCTTAAATTGCCATAGATTTACCATCCTATGATCAGCATCACATGGAAGGCAGATATGATATTCAAGTGAGAAAAATTATCGTTTCCTTTCTAATTGCCACTTGTATATACGCAACCTGTAGGTTTTTTCGTCAGCCATTTTTTCCCGTCTATTCTCGTTGATGTCGAAACCATCCTCATCATATTCACGTTCATCCTCTCCTAGTTGTTCAACACCTTTAAGCTTTTTCCGCCCTCCCTTACCCATCAAGAGCTGTTGCACTTCAAGTTCACGCTGTGCATAACTTAGTTGTGTATCCCGTACGAGTCGCACCGAAAGTTCTTTCAGCAGGCGTTTTCGTTTGTGCTGTGGGATAAAACGAGTGATTGAAATAGTAAATAGCTATGTTGACGATGGACAGAGACAAACCTTAGATAAATCATTCCGTTCTTCTTGTGCCTTTTCTTCTGGTTGGTCATTTGGTGGGGCCTTGGCCTTGGGTCTTCTTCGCGGGCCATTGCTTTCGGTCTGCTTCCATCCTAGCTCCAGACCTTTATTTGCCGACGGGCTCAAACCTTCATCTTCCTCGATAGCGAACGAACTTTGCTTTTTGACAATATATTGTGCTTTGGTAAGGCATCTTTCAGTTTTTTTGCAGTCCCTATGACAACTTAGAAATGATATCGTACCCTGGTCCTCGCTCTCCGCAAAATGAACATGTTTAGGAGGTACTTGGCTCACTCGCTTTGATTTTCTTGATAGAGCAGGTGGGATTAGTCCTGCTTCACGCAAAACTTCGAGTCCGGCCTCGTTAAGCGCATCTTCCCCGTCACATAATTCTTGGTCTGATGTAACAAGATTAGCCAAAGTTGCCAGTTGGCCTTTTATTTTGTCTATTTTCTGCAACAAATAATAAACTTGGGGGAAAGGCTGGAGCGTCCGGAAGAAATATACCTTCAAGCCATGGGCCCTCATAGTTCGTACGTATCCCTCGTCCTGAGTTTTGAGGACTTTAACCACGTCAACTGGCAGCGATTCTTCCGCTCTATCCTTGACATGCACACCCTTCACCGTCTTCTCCTTATTCATCCCAAAGTAGAATTCATCTTTGTTCCTATCCGCCGCTTTCTGCCTCAGGCGCGTGATGCGATCCTGCTTGGAGTGGTAATCTCGCGCACGGAGAACATAATCCTTATGTTTCTCTAGGATACCGTATTTCGTGCGATAAATAAGCTGAGAGCGTTCCTTGTGGTTGCGCCTGTGCAGCGAATTTCTGAGGGAGGATGTCATTGAAGGATAAAGAAACAAAGGAAGTCGTGACAAAGTGACGTGCGTAATGCCACCTGAGTCACACCGCTGTAACGCGCCGACTATTCCCGAATATGATTCCTGCCGATTGCCCCACAGGTCTCTCGCTGTCCACGCACGCTCCTTCCATGCGGATTCCAACCCCTACACTCGTTTAACATTCGTTTAACATTTCGTTCCATATGGACCTTTCGTAGCCGTTATTTGTTTGCCCCAACCTGTCCACGTAGTAGTGATAAATAGCACTGTAATCGATAGAGACAGGTAGCCTTGAAACAACCACGACTTACACCAGTTCTTTCAAAGGTTCGATACTCAGTGGGGCGTTAGCGTTACGCAAACATCACATATTTTGAACTGCAAAAAGTCTACTACTCTAAAAAGAAAAAAAAGAACTACTCTTCCTCTCCACAACTCCGGACTTGATCACCCCGCGACGACTGGACCGGCACTATGGCTACCCAAAACCTGCTCCCACCACCCCACTATAACCTGCGCACTCGGACAAAGACGTCGGGGACCTTTAGAAGGGCTAGTAGTGAGTCATCGCGTTCTAACTTACCTGACAGTCCAACGCATGCCGTACCTCACCTGAGCCCTGGAGGCCAGGGAGGGACAACCAACCTCTGAGCCTCGCGCTCTTACAGTGACGTAGTCAGAGTGGGACCCAACCTATCCGACCTAAAAGCTCGCGATATGGCGGACGGGACCCATAGCTTACCTGTAACTACCAGGGCGAGGACTGGCCAAGCTAGAACTCAAACTGAGAATCCGCAAACTGCGAAATCTATGGGAGTCACCCACCTTAATAAAGAACAAGCTGCCCTAGTGCAGCAGGCTGAACAGTTGCTCAGTGACGAGCAACTCCAGGCCATACTAAGCAGACGGGAATTGGAATGCTCTGCACAGTTGAGTGGAACTGAGACCAACCTGAACTCCCGAGCGGGAACCAAAGGCAAAGGACCTGACCCCGGTAATTGGGGCGGACTGCACGTTGAGCCTGATGACCTTGAGCCAGACGCTCAACGACAAGCTCTGTTAGCCTGGAACGAGGCCCGCGACCTGGCTAACCGGGGGGAACCACAGTGGCCAGGACCTTCTGGAGTAACCAGAGAGGGTGAGGCCGCTCCGAGTGAGCTGGACCCCTTGTTGGGTAACGGCACTAGTCCTCGAAGGACATCTCGTCAGAGATCTAAAAGTAAATATCAAAGAGAAAGGAAACGTCAGCTCAGACAAGACAAGAGGGAAACTTACCCTAGCGCAGGAGGAGACCCTTGCAGGACTGGGTATAATGACCCCATAGCCGTCCTTGTGGATAAGGCCTTAAAGCCTATGGGGGTCCCACCTCGTAGGGAGCGCAACCAGCATGCCCTGGCACCGGCTAACCAAGTGGACCCAACCAGCTACATTGGACGCACCTTAGACTGACTTAAGGGACAAAAAGGACAGACAGACCCCTCAGACTCGAGCCACAGGTCGGACAGCGAATCGAGCTTGAGCTCGAGCACTTCCTCACGCCCCTACTCAGATTCGTCATCATCGGGATCCAGACGAGGTCGGAACCCTCGTGGGCGAAAGCGGAGCAATCGGCGAAGGAAACGAAAGCACTCAAGAAGGAGACAGATCCTTAGGCCCACAGAACCCACTGTATATGATGGTCGCCCGGACTCTCAAGAGTTCCATCAATTCATGGTAGCGGCCACTACTTACCTGAAGGAAGGAAGAGTACCCCGTAAAGGACGGGTGTATCGTCTTTCGGCTTTCTTGAAGGGGACCGCCTACGACTTCTTCTTGTACAAAGTATCCCCAGATCCCTCCGGCTGGACGCTGAGGGACTTCTTCATTGGGTTATTTAACCATTGCTTCCCGGTAGACTATCGAATGAAGCAGCATGACAAACTGAAGAGATGCTTTCAAGATAATAAGTCTGTGCAAGAATATTTGTATGAACTAACAGAACTCTGGAATATCATTGGAGACGTGGACGAGCGACAACGCGTCATCCGGTTCTGGACAGGATTGAATGCTGAATTGCAACAAGGTCTGTGGATCAAAGAATTAAACCCGGAAGTCTCGGGGTTTGATGAAGTCCAGGCAGCCGCAGAGCTCCTAGAGATTGCTAGATCTGCCGGCTCAAAGGGGCGCTCGAATCAGCCCAAACCCGGTGTCTCAGCGGATTGACGGAGGCATCCTATTCGTCATGAGCCACAGGGCCAAACAAATAGCCCACATCGAAACTTTGTGGACGGGGCACGAAGACAGACCCACCACAGGCCCAAAGGACCTGCTCCCGGCCGACATCGGAACTCCACCGATCAGTCGCGCCACCACGAGTCCAAGCCAGTTCGTGGAGAAAAGAGAACCCCATTACTGAGCCTGGAAGAAAAGGAAAAACACCTTGTGGAAGGAAGATGCTTCATCTATCATGAGAGTGGGCACTTCAGGAGGAATTGCCCAACGCGGGGTACGCTTACCTCAATGAAGAAAGACCGACCCCCAGGAATACCTAGCTAGGCTGTGGGAATAGCGCCTGTTGAAGTTGTCAATGTAGAGCAGCTTCATGCTCTGGCAGACGCAACTGAAACTACTGAGAGCATAGCCCTCGGTTCGCTGGTCCCGGTAATGATGGAGGAGAGCCCCACCAAGGAGCCCTGCGATCAACGCCGCACCTTTCAGTTAGGGGACCCTCTAGGGGAAGTGGCTCAGCGGTTACTAACCGAGGGCACTCCCTATCCAGGAGATGAGGTGACGGATAGAGACACTTATGATCTGGGAAGATTCTCGGTCTACCGTGTCTCAGACCACGAACATGTCATCACTGACAGCTACCGGTGGTTGGAGGACGATGTTTGGATCCCCACGTCGTTCCTACTCGACACCAAATTCTGTGTTGCGGACTGGTACGCGGATCAGAGAGGACAGTCAGCAGGGTTCCCCCAAAACGAGTGTGAGGAATACTACTCGTACTTACCAATGGGGGATGCCATAGGGGACAGGGTAGAGGAACTCTTGAACATGGGACAGCCGTACCCCTGTGAGGTAAACCTAACGACTGAAAGAACTGAAGGGCGATTCATCTGCTTGCCGTAACTTTCTGTAATGGAGGGACGAGAATATTACCAAGTGATTGACAAAAACCTACAGTTCGATCTGGATGTACCGGTGGAGTTCTTCTGTAATGAGAGGCTTTACATCATCCACTGGTATGAACGACAACTTGAAAAAGCATACCAGGAGCTGAATATGCAACTACACCCTGAGAGCGCGGACTGGGAAGTGAACCACCTGGGATGGCTTTTCTCCCCCGACGAGGGAGATCAGGCCCCGGCCGGGGAAGAAGCTCGAGAAGCCAGCATGAACTCAGTGCCCGACGCGCAATTTGAGGATCGTTACGGGAAGCTCTGCCTAATTGAGTTAAACGGGCAGCAGATTGCCCCGGGGAAATACCCCTCCCTAGAGAGAAACGTGTCAGTGACGAAGGATCTCAAGCGAGTCTTACCGCGCCCTATTGTGGTCATGGTACATGTTAACGGGCATCCCGCCAGGGCACTGATTGACACAGGATCCCTGGCGGACTTCATGTCGTCAACTCTGGCGGATCAAATTGGTGTAGCACTAATCAAGTTAGCCCGGCCCCTCCCAATCCAGCTTGCGGTACAGGGGTCTCGGTCCAAGGTGACATTCGGGACGAAGGTGAAATTCGAATATCAGAAGATCAACACCGAGCGATATTTTGATATTATTAACTTACAGAATTATGATCTCATCTTGGGGACCCCGTTCCTGTACCAGCACCAAGTGATGGTTGGCTTCAACTCCTCTAAAATAGTTATTGGCAGCGACAGCCCAACTGTTATTTGTGGGGAAGAATGCTCCCAGCTAGAAGCTAGGGCGGCTGAGGTCCTAGATGAACATCTCGAAAAGATTAGACAGGATCTTAAGACCTATGCCAAACCACTCTGTGCGAAGGCCAGTGAAACTGGGCTTCCTCCCCTGCGAGACATTAATCATACCATCCCGCTTATCGATGAGGCAAGAATCTATCCTTGGCGCCCGTCTCGGTGTCCTGAGGCATTGAGGGAGCAATGGACTGAAAAGCGAGAAGCATACTTGTGCTCGGGAAGATGGAAAGTAACGAGTGCAGGAAACACTGTGCCCATGCTCCTGATTCCTAAGCCGGGAACTGGAAAGTTGAGGACCGTAATAGACCTTGGGGAAAGAAACAAAAATACTCGGAAACTGTCGTCTCCCCTCCCCAGCATGGAGGGCATCTTGAGGCGAGTAGCACAGAAGAAATATCAATCCCTGATTGACGGACAGGATGCTTATGAACAGATTTGTATCATCCCGGAGCATGTCAAACGGTCGACTGTGACTACTCCTGACGGTAATATGGTCAGTCAAGTCATCCAAATCGGAGACTGTAATGCGCCTGCGATCTACCAGGCGCTTATGAACCATCTGTTCGGGGCGTACATAGGTCGGTTCATGGATGTATTGTTAGTTTTGGTGATTCTGCACCTTTGTGCTACCTATATATTTTCATTCCTTTCTCTATCTATTCTTCTATCATTCACTATTGATTGTGTTTTCTATTATTTCGCCTTTGTGGCTGCTTTGTTTACCTTTGTTTACAAAACTCCGGACAGTACTGCAGTCCAATGCTTCCTATTCTCTAGTTACTCACATTGGACTCTAGTTCCAGTCCCTGATTGCTCTCAGCAAGTGGCTAGACACTTCCTTCAAGCTTTGTTCTTAATATGTATACCTGGATGACATTGTGGTCTACTCGGACACTGTGGCTGAGCATGTAGAACATACAAACTTATTCTGTCAATCCTTGATGAGCAGAAGCTTTACCTCAGCGAGCACAAGCTCCACTTCCTCTGTAAGGATATGAAAATCCTGGGGCGGGTAGTTGACGACTCTGGGATCCGTATGGATCCGGATAAGGTGACCAGTGTCTTGAACTGGAAGGTACCGACAAACCGGGACCTGTTGAGGGGGTTCTTGGGATCAGTGGGGTACCTGGCGGATGACATCTACAAGGTGCGCATACCTATGGGTGTCCTGTCCGCAATCTCCGGCAATACTGTACCTTTCAGGTGGACCTTTACTAAGCAACGAGCTTTCGAAACCATAAAGAGATATGTAGCCGCATGCCAGAAGCACTGTCGGATCCCCTTGGACTACCACAAGGAGGCTCCAACAATTTGGCTAATGACGGACGGATGCCTGAAAGGTATATCTGGCGTGGTCGCGCAGGGCTCAGACTGGAGAACGTCCAATATTGTCGCCTTCTTCTCGGCAAAGCTTACGTCTGCCCAGCAGAATTACCCTGTGCATGAGATAGAGCTGTTAGCCGGAGTCGAGACTATGTTACGATATAGAGACATACTGCAGGGGGCTAGGTTTGTGTGGCTAACTGATCACAAGGGGTTAGTACATCTACTGGGTCAAAAAGGATTGTCCGGGAGACAGGCAAGATGGATGGAAAAACTTGGCAAATTCGACTTCGAGGTGCGGTATGTCCCTGGGGTGGACAATGTACTACCAGACGCGCTGTCCCGGATGTATAGCTTTGATGTGCCTGGGACAGTCCACTTACGCTCGGAGTATACTCACCATGATCTTTTGGATGCGGGGACTAACTCCACACCCTTCTACCTCATTAGCTCCCCTGTGCTGGTAGGGTTGGAGGCGCTTGCTGCAGTGCCACAGACCCGAGCCAGGGCCCGGGCAGACGCCGAGCCTTTAGGGCCATCGCAGCAGCCAGCGGTTCACCTTGGGGACCCTACTGAACAGGCTGTCCGTGGGGCTTCACCACGTTCCCTTAAGGCTCGCGACAAACCTGCCTCAGCTGACACTGGGTGACCAGAGACAGCTCGTGAATTTGCTAAACGGATGAAGAGCCGTTTCGTTCTCCTTGGTCCAGGCGAACGAAAGGAGAGGGGGGTTAGTGCAGATCTTAAGCAGCCTAAGGAAGGGACGGCACCGTCACCAGGGTTGTCAGATCACCCCTTATACGTCCAGATTCCTCATGGCATGGAGGTGGAGGACCAGCTTGTGAACTCCATTAGGCACCGGTACAGTGATGATAGCTTCTACAGCAAAATTATCAGCGCGCCGTCCGAGTTCCGCAACTTTGTGGTAGATAACGGACTGGTCCGCCTCAAACTACGAGACAGACTGGTTTTGTGTATCCCCAACCAGACCCCTGAAGGACAATCAGTCAGGGAAATCTTGATAACAAGGGCTCACTCCCTCCTAGCTCACCTTGGAGCGGATAAAACAGTGGCCTATCTTCGGGACCACGTCTGGTGGAAAAATATGGCCCATGATGTAGCGGTTTACTGTGCGAGTTGTGGCACCTGTAAATGGAGTAAACCCTCTAACCAAAAGCCCTATGGGCTCCTTAATCCACTGCCCGTACCAACAACTCCTTGGGAGGCAATAGGAATTGACTTTGTGGGGCCACTTCCAATGTCCCAAGACAGGGATGGAGCGTATGATTCCATTACTACAGTTATTGACCTTATGACAGCTATGGTCCATCTTGTACCTAGCAGGGCTGATTACACAGCAAAGGATGTGGCCGAGCTCGTGTTCTCTGAAATCTATAAGCTACATGGGCTACCAAAAGTGATCATCAGCGATAGGGATGTGCTGTTCACGAGCCTCTTTTGGACCCACTTACATCAGTTAATAGGCGTTGAACAACGTATGTCCAGCGCATATTATCCCCAATCGGACGGAGCAATGGAACGAGCCAACAGAACCATCGGTCAGATGCTGAGGTCTTGCATCCAGCCCAGTCAAAAGGACTGGGTAAGCAAGTTGCCTGCCATTGAGTTTGCAATCAATCTGGCCAGGAATGAGTCAACCGGGTACTCACCGTTTTACCTCAACACCGGGCGAATGCCCCACCCCATGATCAGGAATTCCGCTAAAGAGAGCGAATACCCCGGGGTGCGGGCTTACGCTCTCCGATTGAAACTGGCTCTCATTGCAGCGCATGACTCTATCCTAGAGGCCAGAATCAAGCAAACCTGGTATGCCAATAAGAAGCGTCAGATTGCCCCTTTTGTGAAAGGTGATTTAGTCTACCTATCCACTAAGAATATCACTTTTCCCAAGGGACTCGCACAGAAACTCATTCCCAAATTCATCGGGCCGTACCTGTTGGAGGAAGACTTCAATAATAATTCGTTCCGCGTGAACTTACCAAGTAACCTGCATCCCGTATTCCACTCGTCTTTGATGCGCATTCATATCCCAAATGATGATCGCCTTTTTCCTGGACGGCTGGAGTCCCAACTAAGCGAACAAGATGATGCCGACAAGCAGTGGGCCATTGATAAAATCATGGGCCACAAGGGAGTCCGGGACAACGCCATTTTTGAAGTCCTTTGGAAGGCCGGAGACATTACCTGGGTTCCGTACGCCAAGATCGAGTACCTGGAAGCGCTGAAAGAATATTTTACTACACTGGGAATAAATGGAATCAATGAACTTACTGATCAAACAGATGGAGACACTCCACCCGATGACCCCCACCTCATGGTGGCATTGGTTAGGTTCCTGGAAGGAAGCGGAGGAGAGAAAGAAATAAAAGGAGTAGAGAGATCGGAGCTGACCACCCTGGATTTTGCACCTTACACCAAACCTCTACCCCCACTCACCCACACTGTCTACGATTTGGCGCCATGCCCCCTCCCAGTTCCCAGTACCTTCGCCATCTCCATAACGCCAGCTTTGCTTTAGTCGACCCCGACTCCGATGACAAAGAAAGCACCGTACATGCAGAACAGATTCGCGCCTTTGTGGCCTACAATGGTGCCCTCCGTTCCGACCAGACTGTATTAGCCTCGCGAGCTCCCCTTGGGTACCATACCTTCGCCACTTGCTTCAATCGCAACGAGCACTTCAAGGGGAAGTTAGCCTATCATGATGAGGACGGGAACCTTGTCGTCCCCGGACCCTCGGTCAGGCTGCATACCCTCGTCGGCAGAGACCTAGCCACCCCTCTGAGCAAAGCCAAAGGCGCTCCCTAGCATCACGTATTGGTGGTTCAGGGAGAGAAGCTCGTTAATGATGATGCTGCGAAGCATCACTCAATCAACGAACGGGTCCATAGAAGAGAGGAGATGGAGGATTACCAGGACTTGGATGGAGAACATGACTCACCTTCCCTCTACCTGGAGGCACCCCGCTCCGCTAAACGTGCTCGGGCTTCCCCTTCCCAGCTCTCCCGTTCGTCACCTTCGGCTCACCACCCTTTCAGGAAGGACCACTGCCGACCCTCTGGCGCTAGGCCACCTTCTCACCCTACGGAAAAACGACCTGTCGTCACTGCTGACTCGGGCACGTCCAAGATCCATGGGCCGGAGCTGCCTGACGCAATTGATCCAATGATATTGGACCTTTCCCCAGACACCCCTCCATCAACTCCATCCACGTCGACTCGAGTGGACCTAGACGACGCCGACCTCTACCCTGCCTTTGACGAATTTATCAAAGCCGTGGGACCTAACAGAGGCATCGCTGGGGAGGGAGAAACGTCAGCTTGAGAGAGAGAGAGAGAGAGAAAGGCTGTTGACCAGCCTTGGAGAGGGGAATGTAACGCGCCAACTATTCCCGAATATGATTCCTGCCGATTGCCCCACAGGTCTCTCGCTGTCCACGCACGCTCCTTCCATGCGGATTCCAACCCCTACGCTCGTTTAACATTTCGTTCCATATGAACCTTTCGTAGCCGTTATTTGTTTGCCCCAACCTGTCCACATAGTAGTGATAGATAGCACTGTAATCGATAGAGACAGGTAGCCTTGAAACAACCACGACTTACACCAGTTCTTTCAAAGGTTCAATACTCAGTGGGGCGTTAGCGTTACGCAAACGTCACAACCGCTTATCTAACACATTAGTAAAAACGGTAAGAACACTGTAGATGATGCTCGCTACTCACCACGGGCATGAAAGGGTTCCAGCCAAGCCGGGAGAGGTATGATTCATACACAAACAGCATAATTTCAGCCACCTGGCTGGGATACTTCAAATATTATAAATATATACTTATATACTTTGTGATAGATTAACTAAAATTTTACCAATGTTTTGAGAAATAGCTGGGATGGTTCGTGCCTGACACATTGCTAGTTCTTTGAAAAGTCAGCAGCTCAGCTAATACAACCTAGTTTATAAAGAACCAGCAACATGTCAGCCTCAAACTGGGCATGAACCCTCACAGCTATTTCTCAAAATATTGGTAAAATTTTAGTTAATCTATCACAAAGTATATATTTATAATATTTGAAGTATTCCAGAGGTGGCTGAAATTATGCTGTTTGTGTACAAATCATACCTCTCCCGGCTTGGCTGGAACCCTTTCATGCCCGTGGTGTACTAGCACTTCACAGTGAGGAGAATTTAATTGGTCCGAAATGTTTGTCAAAATGCGTTGGAAAAAATGATATTTGAGTCAACATTTAAACCACCTTACATTACAAATTTCATTTTCTATGGATATATGATAAATATAATACTTATTTCCTTACGAGTTCCAACACCCATGGGTTAAACTAGAAATGTCAAGGGATACGAAAGTAATTGCAAATAATAATACTGTTCTTGAACATTTCGACATTCACAGCAAGCATAACCAAATTTTGTCGCACCCAAAATCAATGAAAAAGTCTGAAAGTAGTTAATATGTCTAATTGTATTTTGGACCTACAAGACTTTTTCAGAATAATGTATTTTTGTTAATATATTTCTACATATCCACACAAAATATAGTATTAATGGAAATATGTCAACAAAAACACACAATTTGTAGGTCCATAATGCAATTAAATCTTTTACCTACTTTCAGACTTTTCCATCAATTATGAGTGTGATAAAAGTTGGTTATACTTGCTGTGATTCCAAAATGAGACCTTTTAGATACATAGCCTGACACAATACAAATTACTTATTTCAGCCAAACATTTTGAGAGAACAAAAACAACTAATTTTGAGTGTTTTAAAAATGTAAATGAAAAATAGGTCTTTGGCCGGTCGTGAAATATATTGCCCAATGGTTGCCCGCTTGTTGCCCCTGAACTGCCCACTTGTTAGGCGAGCCATTAATCTTATTAAGAAATGTGTCCAATAAATAGTAAGAAATGAAAGAGAGATATTGTAACAACCAAGAGTTAGTTACTCTGGCGCACACAGGAACACACTATAAAGGTAGTGAATGGGGAGTGGTTACCCCTTAGGCTGTAGAGAGTTTGTTGGTTAACAACAGGAGGACTTGCTGAGGAGTCTCCTGGATCTATTGGGGTATATATACTAATACAGAGTATTTGTACTTATGTACTGTACAGTTGATAAAGTTAGTGGCTGATGATGTCATGGGGCCTAGCCCGCATGACCAGCTCCACTGTGTGAGAGAGTTGTATCTAAAATAAGAATAAGGCAACGCGGCACGAGAAAGAGGAGTTTTGAACAAAAGGGGAAGTGCTGCGTGGCACTATGTGTGAAAGCTAAAGTGTACAAGGTTAAAGCGGAGAATGAAAAAGAAGGAAAGGTCTAAAAATTGTGTTATCGTAACAGATATTGATATCCTTGACAGGACAGAGCTTGGTAAACCAGACAGAACAATATAAGTTAGGCATAGATAACTCACCACAATCATAATTCAAGGGATTATAATCCTCAACTTGCACATTGCTATGCATTTTAGCTAACTGCCCTTCTAGCACAACCAAGTCCCCATCAACTTCCTTCTTCAGTTGTCACATCAACTCCACATCCCAATTCACTTGTTCAAAGGACCTGCGGAGAGCTGCCAACTGTTTCCCTATTTTGCCAAAACGATTAACAGATTGTTGAGCTCCCATCATTTCACCAATATTGTGTACATGGGATTCAATTGAGTTTAGAGGTTTTGCGGCCAGTTTTGTTGCCCTATTCCTCTCCTTTTTTTGTATATTTTTGCATGGGAGTTCAGGGAGTTCATGGTTGGCATTGTGTCTCTAAGTACAGAGTAAAGAGGAACATACCTCAGCGTGAACAGAATCACCAAGGTCTCAACTGTGAGAGAAGTCTGTATATGTAGTATGTAGAATTCCAAAGTAGGATGCCAAAAGTGCAGAGTACAAATAACATAATTCCTGACTGTTGTCGAGTTGATACTGGAACTCAACACTCCCTCAATGCAACAGTAGGGAAAGGCTGGAAACATGACAAGAGAAAGAGAGTCGAGGCAAAGGTTTTGTAACTTGACATCAATGTATTTTGAACGAGAATGGTTTGAAGCTTCTTTGGAGAGTAAGATTGCTCCAGTGTTGACTATGTGTAATGTGATAGATTTTAGTAAAGGGAAAAGTAAGAAAGAAAAGAATGAATTAATCCACAGAGTAATGGCCATGTACTTTGCTTCTGTGGAAGAGAGAGCATGAGTAACTTGCTTTTTGGCAGCATGTGCCACGGACCCCCTGGCAAAAAACCAAACAAAGCCCGAGATGGAAAGTAGTCGGTCGTCAGGAATGGTGGCCCCAGTCTGCATTGCAATAACCTGTGAGTTGAGATACGGAAGAGTCACTGCAATAGGCGGAGCGAATATTGAGGGTGCTGCTTAAATAACAAAGAACATGCTTGCCTGCAGCGTAATGTTGGGGGCCAGGGTTGATATTATGTTGAGGAAGGCAATGGAAGGTGAAGGCAATGCCGGGGCGGATACAAATTGCGAGGTAGAGTAATTTGCTGACAAGCGTTCAATAGCTGTGATTGGTGTCAGGAACCTCTTTGTAAAGTTTGGAGGGGGAACTGAAAGGGTGAGAGGGATCCATGGGGAGACTGACAGGGTTGCAGTTAACTAGGCCATATTTGTGAAGAAGAAAAAGGATATATTCCAATTGATGCACCCAAAGTTGTCGGGCAATGCGATTGCGTTTGAATTGAACACCAATAAACTTGAAACGGTGCCAAAGTCTTGTATGCCAGATCAGTCAGCTATGCATCGCTTGACAATCTTAAAAAACAAAGGGTCATTGGAAGCTCCTAGTCTATCATCGACATGCCATCCAATGATGCAAATGGTTGTGTGGCCCTTGGTGTCAGTGTTTTGATAAAAAAGGACAGCCTGGTCCACAGGGCAGCACGTGAAATTGAGAGAGTGCATGACACTTCTCACTTGGTCATACCACTCACAAGCGGATTGTTTCAGCCCGTATATGGAATTATGCATACGCCAGACAGAGGGAGTACCAGCTCCATTCCCGGTCTCAAAGCCAATTGGTTGCCTCATGTAAATTTCCTTGTGAAGTTTTCCCCATAGAAAAGCACGTGTTGCATCAAAAGTATCCAGTTTTCAGTCATGAATACAAGCAAGAGCAGGTATGATATGAACTGACACAACTTTTATGACAGGGGCAAAAGTTTGCCCAAAATCAATTCCTGGGAGCTGAGTGAATCCTTGCACAACAAGACGGGCTTTAAAAATAGGCCCGCCCTTCAAGTCTTCCTTGAACTCAAGGACCCAGCAACACCCAATGTTACAATTGACATACCAGCACCTACTTACGCTTCACTTTTGTACTTCTACTTTTATTTTCCAAGTCACATGACCAGTCATGTGACCATTTACTTTACTTTACATTTTCGGACTTTTTCATAGTCACATGCTAAACATCGGACTTTGAACTTTATTTACAACTGTACAGTACCTTATGTATTTTAGTATATATACAAGAGCAATACATGGGGAAGGACTCAGCGAGTCCTCCTGTTGTCTAGCATAACTAACTCACTGCAGCCTAAGGGGTGACCACTCCCCATCATCTTCTTTATAGTGTGTTCCTGTGTGCGCCAGAGTAAATAACTCTTGATTGTTACACCCAATGGCTTTCCAATCAGGTGGCAGAGGAACTACACTATAAATGTGCATTAACTTCATTGTGGAAAGTTCCTTTTCTATGGCCAGGATCCAATCAGCCTTGTCAGGACAAAGAATGGCTTTATGGTAAGTGGCAGGAGGAATTCAAAGGTTGTAGCCAGCAGCCAAGGGGTTTTGGCAAGTGTCACTGTGAATGGTAATGTTTGCGTATTTGGCAATTGGAGGGAGGCCACAACATTGTCTGAAGACAGGTTTACAGCAAGTGAAGAGACATGGGTTTCCTTGAGGATGGGAGGCGGAGGAGCAACAACAGGATCGCAAGAGGAAGCATGAGAGGCCAATTGGGCAAGCCGAGCAGCATTAGAGGCAGCAATGGAAGTGTCAAAAGCCAAGCCAGCCTGGGTGCAAGTGCAAACCCTGGAGGAAGTGTGATGGGAGACAGAAAGGATAAGAGGAGGAACAGGAGGGAGAATAGGGGAAAAAGGGGCAGAAGTAGAAAGAGGAGAAGAAGGTGACAAGTTCTTATCAAAAACTACATCACAAGAGGTAAAAAAAGTACCAGTAGAAACATCATGAAGGCGGTAGCCTTTTATGTCCAGAGGATAGCCCATGAAGAGGGCAATACAAGACTGAGCACCAAGCTTGGAGCGAAGCTCAGGGGGAACGCGCACAAAATTATGACATTCAAAAACACGCAGATGGGAGATGTTGGGTTTTTTACCATGAACAATCTCATGAGGAGTCTAGCCGGGAGACAAGGCACACGACTCACTAAGGTTCTAAAGATAACAGACAGCCAAGGCAGCTTCTCCCCAATATGCAAGAGGGAGACCGCTGCCTTTGAACAAAGTGTCTTAATGCTGTGGCCCGTTTGCTTCTTGAAGCAAGCACAGAAGTCATGCCAATGCCCCAGGACCTCCCCCTTGGAAGCAAGAAGATGCAACCAGAGCCAATTGCTGTGGTTGTCTAACAATATGAGGAAGTAAAGCTTACCATGGGGGGTGGCCACAGGGAAGGGCCCGCAGAGGTTGGAGTGAATGAGGTCGAGAAGATAAGCAGACGGGGGAGAATTTGACGGAGGATGAGGTTGGCAAGGATGCTTGGCAAGGACATACAACTCACATGTGAAAAGAGGAAGAGAAGAAGTGATGTTTGCACCAGTGGAAAAGTGCGGCAGACGCAAGACAGCCGGGCCACCAACATGACCAAGGCGAGCATGCCAGAGATCGTGAGTTTGAACAACACAAGCAAACACGGTAATCTCTGAGGGACGAGAGAGAATCATGGAGGATGTGGAGGGAGGGATGAATTTGAGATCCATATGGAAGAGATTGCCAATCATAGGGATAATACCAAGGGAAGAAGACCAATAGGAAAGATTGTAGCACCCTGGAGAACCCTGAAAGACGCAAGGCCAACCTTTATTCAATAAGCAACCAACAGAAACAAGATTCATCAATGCCCCAGGAGCATGGATGCAGTCCCGAAGGCACAGGCAATGACAAATACCATTCAAGGTGAGAATGGCAAGGCAATCCCTGTGACCAGCGGAAGAAAGTGTCCCCTGATTGGCAGCCTTGATGCTGATAGAAGGATCCTCAACATAGGACCAGAACACCAAACAATCCATGATAAGAGTGGAGGTTGTGCCTGAGTCCAGGATGGTTAAGAGGAAAGACAAAAAAAAGGAGCAGGAATGTTCTCAAGAATCGCACAGGAGAGGCCCCTGAAGTGAGGGGGAAAGACAGAAGGGGAAACCACAGCTACCTATGCAGCAAGAGGCGCAGTGGCAACAGGGGGGGGTGGCAGCAGTAGGAGGAGGGGGACAGTCGGACATTACAGCCAGGGAGCCTGGCCAGCCATTTCCCCCCCCAGCCTGATAACAATGGGAGAGATCATGACCATTGCGGTGTGGGTCTGTGGTGCAGGCGGGGTTCGAGCAAGGTTGGCCAGAAGGGTTATTCTTGTGAATGCGGGCTTGCAAAGACTGAGAGGAGGGCAATTTTGCAGACTGCATCACACCAACATGAGCAAACTCAGGAGCGGAGCGGTGATACATACATTTGCCCTTCAAGCAAGTGACTTCACAACTGAAATTCCGGAGAACAGGATCAAAAGAAGGATCAAAAGCAGGGACAACAAAAGGTGTGGAGACACCCCCAATGTCAACAATCCCATGGGAAGCCTATTGAACGGAATGAGTGTAATAACACTCAAAAGTATCCCACACAGGCAGAGAAGGAAGCCAAAGAAGCAACGGTAAGATCAGAGAAACACTGAGCCACATCCTTCCATTCCACCAGAAAATGTTCAGCATCATCAAGATCCTTTAAATGAAGCAACAACATGCAAGATTGCAGCTCAAACTGGAGAAAGGAATCACTGCAATGAAAATGAGCGGCAAGCGTGTTCCAACAGTCGCAAGCAGTGAGATTGATGTCATCTGGAAGGAGCTTGGCAACAGTGGGGGAAACCTTCCTACTTATGAGGGATTTGGCAGCGAAATTGCGCATAATCCAATCATCCATAGCTTTGGATTCAGCAACCAAGGGACAAAGGGGATCAGCGGCAACAGGGCAATGACTAGTAGATTCACAAGGCTTAGAAGGGTCTTGACCAGAGGAGATACGGTGCCAGTATCCCTTGCCGGAGAGGGCAAGGAACATAACACGTTTCCATCCAAGGTAATTGTCAGAACTGGTGAGACCGGGAATGTGATCATATTTGCCCATCTGATAAAATAACAAAAAGAAGAGGAGTTGATTATGTTGCGTGCAAAATCAGTTGTTAACCAGATGGCTCATAACTTGTAGAGAGACACGAGATTGATCTGAGCGTGAACAGAATGACTTTTAATTGAAGAGTCTGCAAGTACAGAGTAAAGAGGAACATACCTCAGCGTGAACAGAATTACTGAGATCTCAACTATGAGAGAAGTCTGTATATATAGTATGTAGAATTCTAAAGTAGGATGCCAAAAGTGCAGAGTACAAATAACATAATTCCTGACTGTTGTTGAGTTGATACTGGAACTCAATATACTCCCTCAATGCTCATGTTTGTGATGAGGTTCACGGCACATTTTTTCTGATACAGGATGCTGAGGGGAGAAATTTGAGAGAAAAACACGACTGAGACTCTCAGAAAGACCTTCTATTGCATTAGGGCAAGGGGGTGTGCTTGTGAAAATCTGACCGTCAATATTGGCTTGGGCCTTGAAGCGAGAATTCCACAGTTTAGATTTTTGCTGGTGCATATCAGGGCCTTCATCAGTCATAGCCAGTGCAAATAACTGTGTGTTTAGATCCAAGACTTAGGAAGCAGGCACTGAAGGAAGGTTGGAGGTAGCCAACTTGGATTCAGCTTTTTGGTTATTTATCCTAGCCAAGAGGGCAATTCTTGAGGATCCTAGAAGAAATCTTCCAATTGGATATCCAGACAAATTGTGATCACCTTCTTGGAGGCATGGATTGCACTTGCAGCAAAATCCAGGAGTTTGGCATTTTGGCATTGTAGTATGTAGTGCTATGGTGAATAGACTCAATAGGTTCACAGTGTAAAAATGTTGTGAACCACAACTAGGAAGGTAGTGGATAACTCGGATGCCTGCAATTATAAGATTTTGTCAATTTTTGTAACAGTAGAAAAATCCTAGTAGCAATCAGAGAAAAAGAAGTGGTGAAGCTGCATCCAAAGAAAAACCCAATTCAAGCTTATCTGATAGAGAAAACAACAGCTTGAGAGTCCGGCCATATTGCCCCTAGTTGCTTTGTACCTTCTTCAAAAGGTTTCTATTGTTATTGGTGCCAGTGGGGTCCTTACTACTTGCTACTTGTATCTTGACATTCCCATAGAAAGTGTTGAATGTACGTCTGTGTTAAACGCCACAGACGCAGAGCATTCAATCTTGATCTTGGTAGTAGTTCATAGTGAAGGTTAGACTTGCAATCAAATGCAAGATGGGCTGTCATGTGTGATGACTAAATTTTGGAAAGGCCTGTCACACAACTGTGTGTTCAATTGAGAACTTCTGGGAAGTGTCTAGCCACTTGCTGAGAGCTAACAGGGACAGAACTAGAGTCCAGTATGAGTAACTATATTATCAGAGAGTACAGAATGTGTACAGTACCTAGAGTCCAGTATGAGTAACTAAAGAATAGGAATACTGGACTCTGCAATACTAGTCCAAAGTTTTGTAAACAAAGGTAAACAAATCAACCACAAAGGCAAAATTATAGAATGCTCAGTGAATACTAAACAATAGAGCAAAGAGAATAAAAAGGAAAGTGATTTAGAAAGAAGGGAAAATAGATAGCACAACTAGGTGCAGAGTCACCAAAACTAACACTGTGACTGTGACATATCTGAGTCCCCATCACCTGACCATTGCACAATGTGACTGGGGGGTTTCTACCTCCTAGTTGTACATTTTTTGTGGACGATAAACCAATATCTATGTACCTAGGCCTAGAACCACTGCAAGCTCAAATTATAGAGCGCTACCCATGTCAATTATCCAAGCTATCATGGGGCAGCTGTTTGTTGTGTACTAGGTCATCTGGGGTGTTCCTACCTCCCAGATGCTGCTGCAATGGCTCATCTTTACCACTGTTCATTCATTTCAACTGAGCTCCTTACAAGTTTTTGTACTGCAGACTGTGATACAATGTTCATAGGAATACCATTCATAAGAAAATTGTTCCTCTTTCCTTTTCTACATTCCATCCCATCTTTTGCGCATTCCTCTCATACTTCTTTTTCCTTTCCTTTATTGCTTTTTTGCCTTCACTTTTGTTACAGGCATCCCATCCAGTGGTACTCCTCCTGCTATCTTTTTCAGCATATCTTTAATGGAGTCATATTTTGCTTTGATGTTGTTACCAAGGGAATTGTCTCAATTGTACGTTTTTTTTACAGTATTCATCCTCTTTTTTCTTGCTGGAGGCTGGTATCTCTTCCTAGCAATGTAATCCATACCTTTACACAATTACTGTATTTAGCAATTTTAACCAGGATATCACTCCTTTGCTTTTACCCGGAGTCTTGAAGTTGAGTCACTTGAAATTTGGAACCCAATTTCTGTCCCTAGTCTCATATACATTGTGTAAAATCAGCTTAGTAGGAACAAATCATTGTTATTGGTTGTAGTAAACATCACCCACTTTGTGTTGTAGGAGTTGATACAATGTTGTGTTTAGTATGATAATAATAATGGCTCAGAGTAATATTGGCCAGAAACACATATCTCATACACATTTATTTGAGGCAGCCTTTCCCTAGGTTTTTACCCATACACATATTATTGCACTTCCTTGTTTGCTGGATGATGTGCTAACAATTTGTGTCCTATCTGCAAGTCCTATCTGCGAGGCCTCAAGTCTGCAGAAGAGGTACATTAGTACCAATATCATCATTCTTGTTGACTGCCTTGTCGCACTATCTCACCTCTTCTGTGTTTAAGTATTCCCAAGATGTCTGCTTTTCTCTAGTCAAATATGTAAAAAAACACCATGATTATTACCACAAACAACCAGTGTTTTTTCTTCTGCATATCCTACTTGTTTAGAAAAGATTCTCTTTGGTACCTGCATGACATAGTCTCCAATATATACACTAATTTTGAGTTGCTATAGATAAAACCCATTCTGAGTATTGTCAGTAACAGTGTAGGTGTTCCATTGGTTTATGGCCACACTTCCTTTGAAGACTTATCAGCATCTAGTAATCCTGGCAGAATTACTACTCACATTAGTCCATCTAACATTAACATCATTTTCACACTTCTGTTGTCACTTTTAAGGCAAAGGCTGAGGAGTTTAGGGCGAACCTTCATGGAAGGTGCTACAGAATTGATTTGATTGTTATTCCAGGTTAAAACCTGTACCGTGTGTTCACACATCCCTACCACAATTCTTACGCCACTTTTATTGTTCAACTTTGCAGCAATACAAGTGATCTGGCCCCCACTTTTCAGCCTCTCCATGCATCCCTCTTCAATGTATCCCTATCAAAATGTCACTAGATCAACTCTTGACGCCATATATTTGTTTATTGCTTCATCTCCAAGTCCCAAACCTTGAGTCTATCAAAGCCTTGAAGAATATCAGGGATACAATCTGGAGGAATAAGATATTCTTACCTCCACTGGCCAGGAGAGTGCCATCCTGTGATATGGAAACAGCATATATTACCAAGGTATGTCCCTTCAATCGAAAAAAAATCAATGTATGATGAAAATATCTTTTGAAGGCCAAACATGTTCTTTGGAGCTATGTATTCTACTATCATCAAGAAAAAAGGGCACAGATTTATAAGTGTGCATGTCAGTGGGAATATTCACTTGATGCACAACTGCTAGAGGGTTTCTAGGCTTTTTTGTTGCATTTTTGTGTTTTGCTATCTTGACTAACTAGTGTGTGGTTACTTTTGTGCTGTTTATTGCAATGGCACTGATGTTCAATTACTTTTGTACTGTTTATTGCAACAACAACAACAACTCACAAAAAAAACAAAAACAGCATGGCCATTCAGCCAGCCCATCAAGTAGTCGTTGTAACTCCCTTTATTCCAACTATTGTATTGTATTTATATTGATGTGCAGTATCTATAGCATCTGTTCTTCGTTTTCCACTTCAAAAGCCCTCAAACCATATCTGTTTTCAACACTCCCTGCCTCGCCTCTATGTTGTCAAAGCTTGTTGTTCCATTTTTCAAACATGGAGCAACCTTTTCCCCTCCTCATTGGACAGACTCCACTGAAATGCCAACTTAACTTGCCATTAAAACTTATCACCCAGGGAGAGATTTGTGTGTTTTGATATGCACATAGGAATTTTGGTCAGCCATACACCAAACTGAAAAAGGTTATATTTCAGTGAAGTACTTCAGTTGTCCCTGAGTCTGTGCTAGATGATGGTTTATTGTTTGGGTTGAGTGGAACATCTGATACGTCTGATTCAAACTGGGAGATTGAGCTAATTCCAAAGCCTGCAGGAGAAGTTGCTTGTCCAGGCTGTGGAGGCTATAATATTGAAAGCTCTCTAGGCTGGCAACCCAAGGAGTTTAATAAACCAAAGGTACATTTGTGAATGCTCACTGATCTCTGTCATTGATTAACAATACAACCTATAAAAGTGTGCATAGCTTGGATTGATAGGCACCTAGACACAACAAAGTCTTACTCCACACAGAACTCCAATTTGTTGAGAGTCATGATTAACAAAGTAAGTGAATTAGCTCTGGATTTTGGTTACACTGACACCACCATAGGCTCTACAAAATCATCCACAGATCCACAAGTATGATCATTATTGGTCTATCACAGATATCATGAAGATTTGTTTGATTCAGTTGCGCAGCAAAACAGGCTGCAGTGGCTTCCGCTTCCTGGGTTCAGGAGTCAAAACACAGCCGGATATGTATGTCTGCCTTGCATTGATCTGATATTATAGACTGATGCAGTTGTAATTCACAGAATCAGGTAACTGGTCTGGGGCTTGGCAGAATGTATGATTATGTAGTGTGATAGTCATTTTTGTACATTGTATTATAGATTGTATACCACAAACCATCCTATTTATGGACTCTGAAAGGAACCCGTTGACCCCAAACAAACCTGTCTGTGTGTTTCCAGATTCACTAATACCCTATATAATGTAATCCCACGTTTTGGCCCATCAGGTGGTTGTTTGTTCACTAGTATGGATACCTGATATCCTAGTTCTGACCCTTCGCCCTCTATAGTCAGGTTTCTCATTTTTCTCATACAAATTGTCCCCTTACTATTTGCTTTTGATTGGAAATGATTACTCTGTGGTCTGCTATTAGTTCTTGCTTGAGGACTCTCATCTGATGGCCAGAATGTTTCTTCTTAGCCCTTCCCTTCAAACAAAAAACTCACGTTGTTTGTAATGGAATATATCAAGGATTTAGTATGCCTTGGCCGAACATCACAACTGTACTACTTTTTAATACTTCCATAGTGTATCCTTCTTGATAGGGTGACAGGAGGCATGGCAGTGGTTCTGCACCATTGCGCATTATAGCACCACATTTAGTGCTACGTCAATCCCTGGATTTTGAGCCATCTGGAATCCCAATCCCACTGGGCCATCAACATAATATGCCAGCTCTACCTACTAAAGCACATTCTGAATTATTTGGCTGATTCTGGATCTCTGTTCCTGTTGCTGTTGCCACCTTCACCTCTTATTCCCCCACCTGGCAGCCCTTTAACAACTACTTACTTTTTCACCAAAAGACTCTCTCTGATGTGAGGGCTCTCATAATGGGATCATCTCGGGCTTCAAGTCTCTCATTTGTTCCAGGTGTTGAGGATGGAAAAATAGAATACTATTTGGGGAAAGTTCCTTTCACAGCCTTTATTTGTGTTGAACACATAGATGAGTTTAGCTCAGGGTCAACATCAGAGGAAGAAAGTAGCAGCAGTAGTGAGGTTATTTTAACGACATCTTCAGAGATAATGTCGAGTGCATTTGTGAGTGATTATGAAGGTTACTATGAGAGTAGTAATTAGATAATAGTCTACAAAAACCCTTTGTAATGTTATTGATTATGCTTGATCAACTGCCCCCATGAACCTTGTGAGGCTAAGAAGAACAGTGAATTGCCTTATGAAAGACTAAGAAAACTGGAAGCTGTCCTCTGCCCTTGATACTCCTATTGATTGTACTGATAAACCTGAGAAATTATCACTTCAAAGCAAATATGGTGAAATATGGAGTGCTTTTTACCTTGGCAAAATATAGTCTGATATGACTGTATTTTGCTCCCTCATGT